>NW_026575031.1:4037500-4417500 GCF_905146905.1 Nyctereutes procyonoides
ATTAACACAATGGGTCACACACAATGACCACACATCAAAAGGAGTCAATTACAGGCAAGGCTTCATCCAGAAATTTTACATTTGACCTCAGAGTATGACAATCAGCAAATGAAGCCATGGGTTTCAATACCTTTTAGTTTCTTACTTCCCATCACAGCTCACCAACATTTGTACTGAACCACTCTCCCATCATCATCCACTTTCCTCCACCATCCTGAATTCTAGGATTGTTATTTTAGAATCATCCGCTCACTTTAAGAGATACTGTAGTTGCATGTACAAAACCATAAAACATGTCTTTTGAAAAGTCCCTGCTCTAAATTCACTGGTTTTCTTAAGCAGAAAAGTAAACTTTTATCCGGCATGTCAAAGTAATTCACAAACTAGGAAGCCTTTAATATTATTTCCCATCAACAGTATCAAAGGGTGACATTAGGAACAACAAAGTCTTCCATTCAGAGCATTCTAATCATCCCAGTGTCTGAGAGAATGAGTGTTTTTCAATCATCTAAAATTTTATTCTCCAGGTATTTCATCTTCTATAATAGTGTGCATTATCCAAAACGTGCACAATTACTTATTAGCAAACCCAAATGCCATTAGGTTAAACAAAATCCCCTGTACAGCAAAAGGGGTTAACCAGATTTGTATTAATATAGAAGCCAGGCTTTTAATATTCTGCAAATGTTAACAAAGAAAGATGATAATGTTGAGTTAATATGGGTTAAGCATAAAATGAAAATAAATTTTTCTGATTGCGAGGTGTTGACACTTTTTTGGCTAGGGCCTCCAGCCTGTTCCTGAAAGCTGTGTAATTACAGAAGGCTTTTCCCCTCCTTCCCCCTCCTGCTTCGAGCCTACCCACATTAGTAATGACCCCTTCACTGCTTCAAAAACCACTAATGGTCTTCAGCACGGGCAAGAAAAATGAACAGGATAAATTGGAATCCACAGTCAGTAATTTGCATCCTATGAGGCCGCTTTGGCCACTCACACTCATTCCTGGCCATCAATCGTTGCCTGTCAGGTACTGCACTCTGCCTCCACGACAAATACTCCTCCTAACACTTGGATTCGTCCAAACAATGTAATTGTCCTCTATTCTCCTTTTGGTAATGGAGATAATGAATGACTGCCCAAACAAGAAGGATTGCTCATCACAGACGCCCGGGTGGCTTCACACTGGAAAAGGCCTAGGGTACAAATTTTAATTGACTGAAAACACGGGTTGGGGGAAATGACCAAAAACAATCCCCAGATCTTCCTTGTCATAGTATTTTTCCTGCCAAATTCAAGGGAGGGGCACCTTTTGACATTTTGTCCAAGATTTTGAAGGCTTAGGTCTATAGGTTATTTTCCCTACATAGAAATGCTGGAATAGTTAATGGAAATGTGCAAATGACAACAACAAAAATAAGGACTCATTGCAAGAGCACATAGATATGCAATAGTAACATCATCCAGTGGGATGTTTCTTTACACAGTGTTTTCTTTTTGGTGTGTTTAGTCTTGCTCACTGCTTGATGTACTTGCTCAAGGCAGGTCTAACAAAATATGGGTTTCGTGGTATGTGTGTGTGTGTGTGTGTGTGTTTGTGTGTGTGTGAAAAAGAGGGGCAGAGGCAGACACACACACACACACACACACACACAGAAGGTTTAGCTGAAATAAAGAATTCAGATGTTAAGGAAGTCGAAGAGTAGAAAGCTGATGTTAGTGGAGAGCCAATCCCTTCCAGTATGACTATAAATTCTGATAAAATAAGAGGAATTCTTTCCAGTGTTTTATTAGAAATTTAGTCAAATGACCACAAAATTATATAAACAGTACATTTTATCTTGGGAATCCCTGAGCTGTACTCTCACTATGAGAGCAGTTGCAAATTCCATCCACAATCATTAAAAAAATTGGGACCTTACCAAAATTCACCTTGCACAGATGGCTTTTTTTTTAATTAATAGGGAAGACCATAATAACTTTAACTTATTTAAATAACGTTCTGTGGTTTCTGAATATTCGTGATTCTATGCCCCTTTTATACACGGAGTGGACTGTTTATCTGAAAGTGTCCTGGCAGTCAGCCACTATATTTCTAAAATTAAAAAAGGGATGGAAAGCAATCAGCTTTCAGAGGAACTGGAACCATGGCAATGTGTTTTGGATTAATTTACAAATATATGTATATATTTAAGGCCTAACTGTAGAACCAGAGAATTTCTACTACATGGTCTATCATATGCATTCTTCTACTTTATTAGAACAGACATCATATTGAAATAATAAACATGGGAAGCCTTCACTTCTTCTTTGATGTATATTACTAAATGTCTGACTGGCTCAAATTTAAAATAAACTTTGGTATGTTTGCACTTGAAAACTGGAAATAGACCACAAGCAATAATTTGTTGTCAGTTTCCATATTCTTGGACTAAAGCTATGATTTGGTCTGTTCACCGTTGGGGGCCAACCCACTCTGGTCCAGTGGCCCAGAGGTGGCTCAGTTTACTTTTAAAAACACACACCATAACATAATAGTGATGATGATGATTCCCTTCATCATGAAAGAACCAGCATAGGTCAAAGTTTTTAATATCCCCAAATAGTTCTAAAGCCACTATTGAATATAAGTGGGTCACACAGACCCCCTTACTTTGAATATCAACTGACTACTGTTCAAAAAGTTAATAACACATGTATGGCTCATGACCCAGTGTAGATAGAAAATATTTTTAATTGCCTTTTTTCCCCTAAAAACTCATTTTAAAGTATTATCTTTATTTGAGATACTAACCTTAGTTGGACCTACTCCTCTCTCCTTTTGAGGTTAACCTGGTTTATCAAGTACATGGAAATGGATCTATAATATTCTTGGAACACATCAGTGAAACAGGTTTTGGATGAAACCACTTAATAATAATCTTCTTTTGTGATTAATCTCTCTCCAATAATGTCCAAACTGGAAATGATTTATCATAAATTTTATTCTATATTGAAAGGATTTGCACTGATGTTTAAGAATACTTCAAATGACATTTCTAATCATCTCATGAATTAGAAATACAGGATAAATGAAAAATGTAGTACTTGGAAGGGTGAAAAATTGGAAATAACCTATCAACTGAGTCATAGTTAAATAAAATGTGAGGTTCTCAGCGTGTATACACACACACACACACACACACACACACACACATATATATCTGTCCCTGTAGTACAAGAAAACATCTGGAAAAACACACACTGATAACAGTTCATGTTATTTATGGTACAGAGTAGAGGCTTTTACTTTTTGTATATAGATTTACTGTCTCTGTGTGTACTGCTTCAAACAATGTTTTTAAAAACAATATTAATTTTAAATTATAATTAATTTATTGTAATTAATTCATACAATCCATAGTCTTACAGTGCCACAGTAATTTAACATTTTTATAAAGTTAGATCATCTTTTATGGTATGATAACTGGATAATTTTTAAAAGCAGGACGTCTCTAGGACCAGTCCTGCCTCTTTTTCTTTTTTTAAAGATTTTATTTATTTATTTATTTATTTATTTATTCATTCATTCATTCATTCATTCATTCATTCATAAGAGTCAGAGAGAGAAGGGCAGAGACACAGGTGGAGGGAGAAGCAGGCTCCCTGTGGGGAGCCCGATACAGGACTTGATCCTGGGACCCAGGGATCATGCCCCTCAGCCAAAGGTGTCCCCTAGTCCTGCTCTACTTGCCTACCCAATGAGTTTGACTCACTTGCTGGCCTATCTATGAAGCTTACTAGATGTGCTCTCTGAAAAACAATGTCCAATTTGTCAAATGACTTCTGTGATGATGTAATGGAACCATTGAGACAAACGCTAGAGTAATTTGTTGAGCAGGGTCTTAGTTTGAGCAAATACTTGGAAATGTCACTGTGGTGACACCAAGACACCATTTGCTCTATAGGGTTCACTGAGGTGACTTAGATTTTGATGATGCCACTCATACATGGGACCCTCTAAGCAATTTTCCTAAGGTGGACAGTAAAATTGCATTGGGTAAAATATCCCTTATTGCTCTAGGTCTATGCTTATTGAACTAGGGTACAAGTAGAGGTGCTGAAAATTTAACCCCTGAAGAAATAAGTGCATTTTTTGGAATGTCAAATTTATTCAGTAGCCATTAATTTAACAGCTTTTTCTTATGTATACAAAAGTTCCTATGCTAGGACTTTATTTTATTTATGTAGGCAACAAATAAATTCTTTTCACATAAGAAACCAGCTATTTAAACCCCATCACATCCTCACAGTGGAAGGTAATCAATCTCCTTTTCACTAAATTCATATTGCAATTTACTTGGTTATTGATAATCTTAGCCTTTCATTGTCATGTCTTATTTATATATTTTGTTCTCATTAAGCATGCTTTTCTGAGGGTAAAGCCCTGGGTTTTGTTTTTTTTAAACTTCTGTAATTCTCCCCAACTCCATCTGAGTATGTGTAAGTATTTGTAGGAAAAATGAAACAAACAAACAAGCAAAGGACCACAGACATAACTTCTCAGTCGAGCTGTTTTGTTACCTTGAAAAGATTGTGTCTGGAATCCAGTCTCTGAGTTAAAATGAGGAGGTTAACAAAATTCTATGTGGGTTGTGAAATGTCTATAGAGATTATACTAAAGTTTGTGATGGTTAGTTGTGAATCTTAATGATTCTCTCTCTGTCTCTCTCTCACACACACACACACACACACACACACACACACACACACTCACTCACTCAAATTGTCTTGCACTCCTCATCACTACCTCAGGATGCAGTAAAAGCTCTTCACTCTTCCACTGCCAAACCAGCTTCCTGCTTCTACCTGAAGCACCTCTACATGAAACATGATGCATCTCTCACTTTCTGTTGCTATTTGTAAATGTCTCCATTTTCTGGGTGTCCCCTTATTCCTGCCCTGGGTTCTTAAGATCAGAACCACAAAACAGTAGAGGAAAAAAACGGCTTGAGGTATCACTTTGGCCTGGAACCTAACTCATATGGATGAGAAAACTGAAACTCACAGGCTTCGGTACCATAGAAACAGGCAGTGGTAAGAGACGGAATAGCCACCTGCTTTTGACATGTACTGGAGGTCTTTTCCACTTTAACGTTCCAGTTGTTCATTGAAATATCTTTCCCCTTTCTTTTGGTAATAGTGCCGATTTTACTTTAGAAATGTGTTCAGGAGGTGACCAACTGACCGGGCTTGGTCAATAAACATTTTTAATCGTTCTGGCTTATTGAACATGAAACCCAAGTTAGGTTAATGGGAGTCAGTTGGACTGTCTGTCAAAGACCTTCTCTTTTCAAGGGGGTTACTCAGTCAGTAGAATATATGGGCCTGGAGTTGCTGATGCCATTGTTGCCACCAAAATGGTAAAGCCTGACAGAGGATGAAGCCCATGAAGACAAATGCAGTGCCAGTAATAAATAGATTCCTGACGTTATTTCTGCACCCGGATACAGCTTTACCTAAAACCAGTTCCTTTTATCTTTCAGTTACTTAAGCCAGTAAATTAGTTCTGACTCATAATATATGGCACAACTTAGATTACCTGGAATCTTCTCAGTTTATTTCTTTATCCCTTCCAGCTAAAAATGATTATTTCTTGTTAAAAAAAAAAAAAAAGAACTGTTTTGCTTTCATTTACACCTGCAGACTCTGATCAAACATGACACAAATCTTGAGGATTAGGATTTTTATTTTATTTAAAAGATTTTATTTATTTATTCATGAGAGACATAGAGACAGAGGCAGAGACATAGGCAGAGGGAGAAGCAGGCTCCCTGCAGGGAGCACGAGGTGGGACTCCACCCCGGACCCTGGGATCATGACCTGAGCCGAAGGTAGACACTCAACCACTGAGCCACCCAGGTGGCCCAGTGGATTGGGATTTAAAAAAAAAATGTTAACAGAGTTGTGTTCCCAATAAATTAAAAAATAACCTAACTCGGAAGACAGAGTCTTAGGCACACAATGTATATAAAACCCCCATTTTTTTTGTCTGAATTAGGAAAGCAAAGTATAAAGTAGAATTCTTATGGTGTTTCTTAAAATGACCAGAGAGTAAATCTCAGTGTTTCCTGTGTCAGGTTGAAGCTCTTAAGAGAAATGATAGAAATTTACTAATCAGAATGCCTAACTCAAAAGCCTTATGGAAACTAAAGGCTATGATTATGCAAAATGATACAACACCTTTTGCAATCATCCAGCTAATTTAGGATTATTTTATTTCAATACAATTCCTAGCTGCTGAAGGAGAGTGCATTTTACAACATTCCCTTCCATTTCCATGATTCTGGCATGTCCATCATGGCCAGCCCAAACATGGGATCCAGGAGAAAATCCTCTCCAGCCCGAAGTAGTCACTTTCCCGAAAAATTCCACAGTGCTTTTTCTCCTTCTCTCTTGTATATTTAATTGATCCACCCTGTTTTTTATGTGTATCTGTGTACTTGTGTTATATCCTTCACTGCACTGCAAATGATCTGAGGACACAGGGCAAGATTAAAAGCACTTAGCACAGTGTATACCACATAATAGGTGCTACTTCCTTGTTTGTGATGCATTGCTTCTGAAATGTATGTTTCCTACAAGAAAGGACTGATGGTGCTACATTTATGAAGCATAAATACCCAGATAAAAATAGAAAGGTTCAGACAGTTATTTAACTGTTTTACTGACAGAGTATTTGGTTATTTGAAAACATCTACTCAATTATTCACTTTTCATCCAGATGTTTGATATATTGGAAACCCAGATTTATGCCACATATATATCTGGGACGAAGAAAATGTGGCTATTTTAGGAGATTCCTTTCCATTTAAGTTCACATGTAAGTAAATAGATTGAATTATAATAATCGCATGTTTTAAAATTCAGAAAAGGTTTGAGAGATTTTTTAATAGCCAGATCCTAAGAGATTAACATGTTTGGTTGATATTTAGAGCCATGGTAGGAAGGCCTCATTAAAAAGAGCAAAAAGAAAAGCACTCTCTCTCCTGTATATAAGCTAAAGGAATACTGAATGAGCCTGATGGGTTATCACACAGAGATTTAAGAACAGTTATTAAATTTATTATTATCAAGATATAGATAAAATTTTAAAAAATGAGGAAGGAATTTCTTATGAAACCAAAGTTAATGACTGAAAGGAAAAAAAAGTGTCTTGGGATAAAGACATAACACTTTTTGCATCTTCAAGAAGAAATGTTACATTTACATATTCTAATGGTATAGAGGGAGTTTATATGGGCAGGAGTGATGAAATTAAGTGATGGTTAGATACCACCAACACCCATTTTACTAAGGATTTTTAAGTTATCTCTACACCCAACCTGGGACTTGAACTTGCATCCCCAAGATCAAGAGTTGCATTGCTCTGCTGACTGAACCAGCTAGGTGCCACCCCGTGCCACTCCCTACCAGTCCCTTCCCCATCTTACTTCTAAACTCCCCCCAAAAGACATTAAAAGTATTAGAAAAACGTATTATAAAATATTTGCTGATAGGAGTCAGAATTTTAAGCACAATGGATATAATTATTTTCCTACTGACTGAAACTTTAAAGCTGAGCTCAGTGTTATTTTGAAAATAACAGAAATATATTCCTAAGGCTAGAGAAAGATAATTTTTATTTAACATTTGTTAAGACGCTCCCATGAGCTGCTTGGCCATGCGTGTTATGCTGTCTACATGGCTAATAGGTAATCTTACCAAATGAGCCAAAGGCCACAAATAAGGCCTTGACTCATTTAACAACCATTTCACATTTCCACACTATGACCAAATTAATATTTTATAGGACTACTCAGTTCTATAGCCAGACCACTTTTCCAAAAAATTGAATTTTGTGCTTATTTATTTTATGGATCATTTGTTGAAACAGATTTCAAAACAGGTTTAGGCTATTTAGATTTTGCAGTGAACTGAAAAAGAAAAACTTACAGACTCAGGGTTTTAGAACCAGAAGGGACATTAGAGTCATCTCAAACTTTCTTATTTCATATCTAACAAAACTGAGGTCAACTGAGGAGAAAGGGACTTGCCTAAACCTTGTTGGCCTGGCCTCTGCCCTTTTTAAAGACGCCCCTGGTTTCCCCAGCAAGAAGAAATCTCATGCTTACATAATCTCAAAGAACATTTCATATTGAACATCTTATTTCCATCTGGGAATTGTGGATACCAATAGCCAAGTTTTATCCTGTTATCCTATACTTAACACCATATTCTACATGTTCTTATGTCACCCTATACTTCCCCTATACTATGCAACACCACTGCATTGCAAATACTTCCTTATTTATCTATCTCTCCTATTAGACTCTATACTCCTGGAGAGCAGAGACCAGCTATGCACATATGACTTTCAGAATCTAGTTCACTACCCAGCATGCAAGAGGCATCAATAATAGCATGATGAATTAATCAAGTTGAGAATGCAGACAAAGTCTTTGCAGCCTAAAAATACTAATTTGAACTGAGAGAGAATTTGGTGAAGGCAAAAGCTGGATAGCAAATGAGAAAGCTTTAAGAAAGGAGATATGCAGAGGCAAATAATACCAACATTTTATGGCAGCACACAGGAAAGAGCGAAAAACAGCTCTTATTTAAAACAAGAGTAAAATTTTTTTATACAGAGAACAGAGTAGAAATTGGCCAGTTCAGCTCTGGGTGACACCAAGAAGCTGTGGAAAAGAACTAAGTGCATGGGACTTTTCATTAACATTTAATATCTCTTCTTGTTAAAAGGCTAAGGGGTTGCTTTAAAACAAGGATCTGAAGTATGTGGTAGAGGGTTATATAATGTCTAGACAACGGAGATACTTGTATCTAATCTTATGACAACAATCCTACTTAACAGGTCCAGACACAGTGCCATCTGAGACTCAGTTAGAAGGAAATGAGGATTAGTGATTAGTCCATTACATTTCTTTAATAACATGAAAAAAGTGTGCATGAAAAGTGGGGTTACCTATTAAATAATTATTAAGTGAGTTTACAAGCTATGATAAACAATTCTAGTTATGTTTAGTCTCATTTTCTTTGCGTGGACTATGCTATAAATAATTTTGTCGGATTTACCTTAAGAATGTACTGAAAGTCCAATCTGACAAGAGAAAGCTACCATAGATTTAAAGAGGAAGTCGTTGTTTAAAGAAACGGGAGAGTTATCTTTTTTTTTTTTTTTTCAAAAAAGATTATCTCTAGAGTAAGCAATGGAAAATGTTGTGGATATTATCGTCTTTGCTCATCTCAGAGTTCAGGATAAGAGAATGGGGTTAATGATAATTTAAAAAGTCATAAAAATAAAAAAGAAAGAAGCTGTAAAGGAATGACTTCTTATGATGGGCAGTAGTGGTTAAAAAGGAAATCTTAATAGTGAATGACCATTTCTTGCACCAGATTATGGAAAAGGTTTCAATCAGGGTGGCAATGATAAATCAGTACTCCTTAATGAGAGTTCATTCTTTCATTTTACAGTGTATACCAAGATAAAAACACTAAAGTGTAGAACACTGGCATTAGAAACCTGGTTCAGGGGTTCAAAACTGGCTTCTTTTTCTATTATACAGAACTTCTTTTTGCATATAAATGAGCACTGGATACAACTATATACTTAGATGTATACTCTAAAAAAGGGGGGCAGATGGGTTAAAAAAAATCACCTAACTTTTTTCCTGTTTATGTATAATCCCATGCTCTTAAATGTTTTAGATTTTATATGAGTTTTAAAAACATATCATTATCAGGCCAGAGAATATGAAAAAGTCAAAGATATTACCCAAGTGTTTACCTTAGTTATCCACTCTACTAGTAAATAAAAGCTACCAACTCATACCATACTAGAAAACTATTAACTGGGCCATCAAAAAAGGTCAGTTAGCAGCATTTATTTTGGAATTCCCCATAGTTCTATCTTATCACTTTGTTTTTCCTTCCCTTTTTTAAAGCAGCCTGTTTAGTGAAAGTTAACTGAATCAAGATGGAGACAGAACAAGGTACTGCCACAATGTTTATCAGCCTTTGTGCATACACTGGCTCATACTCTTTCACCTAAACTTTAAAACACACACATACTTTAAAGTGTTTCTAAGTAGATGAAAACAATCACTTTGTGAGTTTCCAATTTGTGTTTAGAGCAAATCGAGTCATCAGTAACTAGAACACTTTTATTTTTTTAAGATTTTATTTATTTATTTGAGAGACAGAGAGAGAGAGGGAGCCACAGAGCACAAGCAGGGGTTGAGATAGAGGGAGAAACAGACTCCCTGCTGAGCAGGGAGCCTAATGTGGGGCTCCATCCCAGAACCCTGAGATCATAAGCTGAGCCAAAGGCAGATCCTTAATCAACTGAGCCACCAGGCAACCCTAGAACATGTTTAAAATGTCTTTCAAGGGACGCCTGGGTGGCTTAGTGGTTGAGCGTCTGCCTTCAGCTCAGGGAGTGATCCTGAGGTTCTGGGATCGAGTCCCACATCTCTCTGCCTGTGTCTCTGCCTCTCTATGTGTTTTTTATAAATAAAATCTTTAAAAAAAAAAAGTCTTTCAGCATACTTATGAATATGTTTCTTCTGCTAACTATATAAGATCATCAACTATCTGATCCATGTACATAACCAAACAAAATGAGAAAATATATACGTACACAAAAATACATATCTTCATGACTGGATATTTATTGACTAAACATTTATTCATTCGAGATGAAAGTGATTAAATATTGAAATATCAAATCATTCGATAGTATTTCACCTTTTACCACCATAATTACATACTATGCTGAGTAAATCCAAATGAATTAAACACTTGTGGAATAGAAAAAAATATAAACACAAAAATAAAAAGGTTTCATGACAAAAGAGTAAGAATATATGCTAATATATATGTATAGTTTACTTAAATATTCTACGTGGCTACTTCCTTCCTAACTTGGACAGCATTGAGAAAAGGTTATTCTTGGCTTGGGTAGCCAAGCTGACGTCAGCAGAAAGTGTTTTTCTAATTATCTCTCTACCATGTTTCATTTGCTTATCAACTTGGATAAAAGAAAGAGGAATAATGAGGAACATATTAAAAATATGAATATGTGAAATTCCTGCATTTCTATATATGTTCTAATTTATTAAGTGATAAGATTTTATAAAAAGTGATAGCTACCTCTTATTCCTCCTGATTTGTATATTAGAAATTGGTAACCTATCTTTACATTCTTAGAAACGAATAATTCTATTCTTTGTATGAAAATATTTCTTACAAGGATTTAAGAAGCCCTGAAAATGGTTGTCTCCACAAAAACTGGACTTCAAAAGAATAAACCTTTAATGTGGCTGAATTCAACTAGTATGAACCAGGATGGCCAGTGTCTGTTCTAATTAGTTGAGCATCCTTTCTAATTGTTGACTACTTAATAGTTTAGATATTGCCCCTGACTTCTCTACATGATGGACAGAGCCCTCTAACATTTCTGATACCTGCCTGGTATGTTGCATGTTTGGCATGTGAACTTAAGTTGGACCTTTATTCCATCATACTACATAGAGCAGAACTTATTTTATTTTTTTAAGAGCATATGTATTTTAGCACAAGGTGAGTTGACCATAACTTTTCATTTGAAACAGGGTGGTTTGAGGTAAAGTCTGAAGGTAACTTCACTCCTCGTGTGTTCCAGACTAAGGCATTATTTAAATATCGAAAAAATTTACTCTTATTTGAGTAATTGGAAATATACCTCATAGCAACATAAGCTGAGTGGGTTTAGTTTTTTAAGAAGTTAAAACACTTAAGGATTGCCACATGGCAAGAAATAAGCCACAAATGGCCTTTAGATTCTAACAGAAAATCATTAAGGAAATCCAAGGTTATTATTCTTATGCATATACCATGAAAGTGTTGATTACACTTTATCTAAATAAGAATATTTTCTTAAGAAAAGAGAGAAGACAAGAAGTAAATAGGAGGAACCAAAAACTACCTCAAAGAGGTCAAAATTATGGATAGAAATCACCATCCAACTCACAACTCTGCTTCCCCATGTAAGACCATGACTTGGATTTGGCCTGGATATTGGAGAAATCTAGACTAACAAACTCTCCTCCTTTGAACAGTCCCAGCTGACAACTGGTACCCATTTAGCATCAAGTCCCACCTTGTAGAAACTAAAGGAAAGACTTTTCAATTCTGGAATTTGGACATTTGAAATTTTCATACAGTGTAAAATACAAGAAAGAAATTAACGGAAAAATGTATAAGCTAGTACTTCATCTTTTTTCTTATATAACGAGGTAATTTTGAAATGGCCTGATAACATACTGTTATAAAGAATGTATAAACCAACGTGCCCTTTTATCATAGTGATATTTGTGCCATTCAATAAACAGTAATGGATATCTGATCCAGAACATGTCAGGATATCTAGAGTAATGGAGAAACAGAGACTGAGACTGTTATGCTGACATTTGACTGGCTATGTTCTCTTTTCTCTTCTTTGAGCTCTTGAATATATTCTCCCTTTTCATTTTAAGTGATTGATGTGTTGATGATGTTACAGAAACTAGAATCACTCTCTGGAGACACTGCTTTTTTTTTTAACAACTTGGACATTTGGGAATAAAATTTATAGCAAGTATAAATATTGTAAGCTGAATTGCTAAGGAAGTTTGCTCTTCGCTAAAGTAAATCCTTTCATAAGATAAATAATGTTCTTGCAAAGCAATTAATACCACCAGTGGAGTAATGCTTCTCTAACTTTTGATGAACAAATTTAGATGTTTACAAGAAATGCCATAGGAAACATTCTGAGGGATTTATTAATAAGCATTTGGATTTACACTTCTGTCTTTTGTTCCCTGCTGTATGCCTAGCTCACAGAAAAGTACTTGGAAGAGCAGTACAAGCTCAATAAATAATTGGTAAATGAATAAATGAACGAATACTTTCAAGGCTTGACCTAAGACTGAAGCGAGGAGTGTCTCATTTCAAGTGTACAAGGGATGCAGGAGAAATATCAGCATTTAGGCTTTTACCTTCTCACATTAGTAGTTAGAACCACTCAGTTGGGAGGAGGCTAATGGCAACGGGATGGGAAGTTTCTGCATGTTACAGATTTAAAAGCATACTCTCTATCAATTTGTTTACACTATTGAAAATCAAAATTGTTTTTTTCCTCAAGGAATTATATATTTCTAGGCCCATATTGACTAAGACATAGGGTAGAAAAAACTGGTAGAAAGCCCCACAGAACTTATAACAATAGTCTAGGCAGAAGTACATGACTGTCCTACTAAGGCAGTAACATTTTCCATGATTTAATACCCTAGTGGATAAACATTTAAATTTGAGGTGTAGATACATTTTGGAAACACTCAACTGACTCAGGAAACACATGTGTTTTGATGCCATCAGGTCACACTTCAGGTGGAGCCCTGGGAAATTTTTTGGAAAATACCGGTAGAAATAGGTTGGAAGGGGAGAGATAGTGTGCACATAAATCCATTAGCAAGTGCATTTATAGCTCTTCCCATCTGTCATTTTCAAAGAATTTGTCTAATATTAGCCACTGAAGTTGTAAGTATGCATGGCTTACATCCACTGTTTCATATCACTTGGTAAAGGTAAAGAAGTGAACACAGAAAGCATAGGTGACTTATCACTTGCTTGTGAAATGCAGAGACTGAAGGCATGAGTTCTCAACTTCCTTCCTTGTGCTGAAAATCTACAAAGTCAACTTTTCCTGGGAATACCTTTTTGCCTTTTAATAGGATCTTCACTCCTATTCTTCACATCAATTATGGAGAAAGCACTGGATATGAAAACATGGTTGGAGTGACCTCTTAGAATCCGTTGCATTAAGGATTTGATAATGCCAACTCAAGGCAAGAAAGGCCAAGTTATAGAAGGAAACAATCACATGATGTCAGCAAGACTTGATGAATTATAGGAGGTCTACAGTTGCCATCAAAACCATGGAACACAATGGATTTCTATGGCCTTGGTTTCAGTTTTACCTAAGCAAAGTGATTCTGTAGTTTTAACTAAACTCCCACCTCCCTATCTCTCCAGTGATATTATAGTGCTTGCTCTTGGCTGAGGCAAACAAGTGGCGAATATCATTTAACAAAATCATTTGAAGAAATCAATAGTTGTAATTTTAGGATGAGTCTGACAGTCCTAAACAGTTCCATGAATTATTTTAACTTTATGTTCCAGTGGGAGACGCACACGTATTTTAAGCTCCTTGAGGACAGGGAACTTGAAAAAAACTATTAGAAAGCTTTAACTGAATGAATCTTGTCCCTATCCAGGCTATACCTGCACTTGTGTAAGAGAGTTGGGAATCTGGAAGCTTCTAGTGGCTAAAGTCTGCAACATGCTTCTAGAATGACCAAAAGACTAACTAGTCACTCAAATGAGAAAAAGGTTTGGCAAGTCCAAGGGAAAAAGAGCTTAGAATTATTTGCCCACCAAAATTAAAACACAATAAAATAAAGACTTCTACAGAAATTCATGACGTATCATACAAGGGGAAGAAGAAACTAAAAAAAATTTAAGACACAAAGCCAGCCTATACAAATTAGAATAATATATGCACAAATCTCTGGAGAAGCTCTATTATATCACAATTAATGCAGAGACTGCAATCAAGCCAGGCTAATTTCAATAGATTCCAAATTTTGAACAGTTCCTAGACTATCCAAGTGGGAATTTGGCCAGGATGCTGGGGTTAATAATTCATTTTGAGAGAGGCTAATTCTTTGGGAAGCAGCCTACTCTGCGGGAGGAAGCATTTGGCCCATGTGAGCAAATTTGCTCTTCAAGATCACCCTTTATTAGCTCCACAAGACACCTTTTTTTTTTTTTGGGCGGGGGGTGGGGGGGTGGGGGCAGGTGGGGGTCAGTTTACTTTCTGATATATATAGAAATATTTACATTTTCAATAAATACATATTAAAGTCATAGAAGTTGTTCAAGCATATACATTGAATGTTTGGTTTTTTATTTATTTTATTTCTTTTTAATTTTTAAAATTTATTTATGATAGTCACACAGAGGGAGAGAGAGAGAGAGGCAGAGATACAGGCAGAGGGAGAAGCAGGCTCCATGCACCAGGAGCCCGATGTGGGATTCGATTCCAGGCCTCCAGGATTGCGCCCTGGGCCAAAGGCAGGTGCCAAACCGCTGCGCCACCCAGGGATCCCAAATGTTTGGGTTTTTAAAGATCAGTTTTTACACCAACTTTCAATTACTACGATCTGAGTATAGGGTTGTCAGAAGAGTATTGTGGCAAAATGTACACACTCTGGAATCACACAGTCCTGGCTTTTAATCTTGGCTCCAAACTGTGAAACTTTGAAGAGACTACTGAATCACTCTAGGATTCAGGTTCTTCACTTATAAAATAGGAAAATTAATGGTGCCTACCTCATAGGGATCTTATGAGGTTCAAATAAGTCATTTGTTAATTGAACAAACAATTATAGAGTGCCAGAAACTGTTACAAGCACTGAGAATACAGTAGTAAACAGATGAGACAAATCTCTGATCTCATGGAATTTATATTCTGATTAAGAGATATAGGCAACAAACAAATCACACACACACACACACACACACACACACACACACAATCTGCCTGGAGCTAAGTTTTATAAAGAGAAACTTCATTAAGTTCATTTCTGAACTAAGATAGAAAGTGACAAGGGATGTAGATCTTTTCTTTTCTTTCTTTTTTTTTTTTTTTAGGTATGTGGATGGATCTTTTATGTAGGGTAGCCAGGGAGAGCATTTTGAGAAGGTAAAACTTGAGCAGAGACTTGAGTGAAGTCAGAGCCATCCAGGAGGCCAGAAAGCAAGGAGATCAGAGTGCTAAAGCAGGTGTGTGTGTGGCTACGTGGAAGGATGGGGCTAGAGAACCAGCTAGTGCCAGACCATCTCTGGTCTTTACAGGGGTCATTTTTAAGGACTGATGTACAAACATAGCTTCTGGCCCATAACTAAGCACATGACATGGTAGCTATTTATCATATTGCGAAAACAGTCACAAGTCAGAATCTTTTGTTTCCATCACTCTGCTATATCGTTAAGAGTTTCCTACATTAATCCCCTCATACTACACAGCTGATACCTGATACCTTAATACATTCTAAATGTTCGTATCACCAGTGTTCCTAAATACAAATGTTTTCTGTTATGTGTGATCATTCAGTATCTGCTGAATGGGTGTTAAAAGTGATGAGTTCTTTAAAGGCATTTTGGTTAAGGTGAGCACAGGTACACAAAAAATAATGGGACATATTAAGTAGGCAGATGAAGCAAGACCTGTATCTCTTTTGTTTTCCCCAGGAACACCAGAATTTGGGTGTTACTTCCTTCTTAGCTGTTTTGGAAGGAAATCTTTCACTGGTCTTTTGTGTCTCTAAATCTGACTACAATCAGGCCCCAGCAATCACCACCACCACCCACACGAGACACTGCATGAATCATTCCTACCTTTCCCAAAACTTGCATGGCTCCTTGTCATCACAAACCAGATTCTTGGGGCACCTGGTGGCTCAGTCAGTTAAGTGTCTGACTCTTGATTTCGGCTCAGGTCCTGGTCTCAGTGTTGTGAGATGGAGTCCTGTGTTGGTTCCATGCTGGGAGTGGAGCTTGCTTAAGAATCTTCTTCCCTCCTCCCTCTGAGCCCCCTCCCTCCCTCATTAAAAAGCAAAACAAGAGCCAACCACACACACACACACACACACACACACACACACACACAGGCACCAGATTCTTGGCCTGCATTTGGAGGTCTTTACATTCTGGCTCCAACCTATCTTCCCAAACTTACATTCCACTATTTTAGAACACATATGTAAAATCCTAACTGAACCATAGTGGCTTCCCTGTCCATTTTATTCCTGTATCATTGCCATCAAAATATTTGCCATCTTGTAGATATTTCAAATGTTCTCCCTTATGTCAGGCTCTCTTCTGATTTTTATATATATGGAAGCCTATGTTTCTCAGCCCTTCTGAACTTTTCTTCCCCATGAACTGGGCAGCACCAAGCTACTAGTTCTAGACAAATGACTGATGGAGGGGACCTGTGCTCTTTTGGGGCTCAAGAACTCACTTGCTGATGCAAATCCCCTGGGGTCCTTTCTCTTGCTGCGGCAATGAGGGTACTTGCTGAAATGAGGAGCCGCAAAATGGAAGGACCTTTACATACTGAGCTTGCATATGGAGGACAGCTGCCTCGGAGAGTAGCATGAACTCATCACGGACTTTGCCCAAGAAACAAATTCTCGTGATAAGCCCCTGAGATTCTGGTGCTATTTGCTGAGGTAGGATAACATAGCCTAGTCTGAATGATATACCATGATCCAAGATCTTCTTTGCTTACTCCTTTGAAGTAATTCTTAAAAAAAATTTCTTAAAAAATATATTTTTTAAGATGCTAGTAAATAATTGCTTTGCAGGAAAAATCAATTCTATTGAAAGGATCTTTGATAAACTTGGGAGTCAGGAGATGGAGGATGAAATGAATCCTGCAGGCCAGAGTTCTCATGGCCAGGAACTGCTCAGCCTTGTAAAGGGCTGAAGAACTGTGTTGAGAGCTGTCTAGGAGAAGAGATGGAGAGATAAGGAAGGTTAAGAGGGGATCCTTGGAGGGGAGATGAGAATAAAGGGAATATTCCAAGTGACATGTGTGATGCAATACTTCCCGATGTCACTGCAAATCTTTGGTAAAACTAGAAAATTCAAAAATTCCTCACATGGTTCAATTTCTTCAAGAAGCTGATAAAGTGACTGAATTTTGCATCAATATTGTATAGGGTTAAAACAGTCACTTGAATGGTCAAAGGAGGCAGCAGATATCTGAGTCACACTTCACTTATTAACGAAGCAAGTAGGAGAGTTCATATACCACCTTGGATTATAGATATCCAGGGCCTTGACTCCCCAGTGAGAAAGATTTTCAACAAAGGAACTATATTTCACATATCTCTGTTCTGCATGTGCTTAGCCTAGAACTTTATAGTGGAGGACCCCAGTAAAGGTGGACCAATTAAAGAGATGACTGCTACAGATCAAAACCAGTCCCCATCATTTTGTTTTCTCATATCAGATTTTACTTTTCTGCTAGAGACATTTTCAGGATATTCTGATATTTCAGTCATTTTAATATGTAAGTGTAGCAAATATTTTAAGTCCTTACCAGCACCACCTTGCTAATTAGACACTGTTACATTTATTCTCTTAATCTCCACTCTCAGCTGCATTTAATGATCTGAATTTTGTCAGCATGAAGAGAAAGAGCTTCCACAAAGGGTGAGAATTGGGAGGAAATGTAGATAAAAATGAATTTCACTATCTCACTTCCAGTTTATCTTCTCTGTCATCAACATGAAAGTCCTGTTTTTGTCTCTTCAGAAAACCACATGACATTTGAGAATCTTCTCCTCTACTGCACAAATTTCAGAACCATCTGGAATACCTTCCTCCCTTCCTTTTCTCCACCTCCCTGATCGTCCATCCTTTTCTTCCAATATGAAAGTGTTTTTTTTCCTTATTTGGCTTGCTCTTCTCATGCTTCTGAGCTCTTTAATTTTATCTTAATTCTTTGGCTACTCTGGTATCATTTATGTGAAGACAAACTTACACATACACAAGAGAGTTGGAAATAAACAATATGTGGAGGTAAATCCTCCGTAGTATACATCAAAATCAACTTTTCTGACTTTTATTTCCAAATATTAATGAGAAGTGAAAAGGGCAAAGATAGTCAAGCTGGTATAATCCCAGTACATGAGGAAGAGCTAACATAACACATATGTGACTATTTTTAAGTATGTTTAGGTTCTCCATCAGGAAGACTTAGTTCTGCATAAAAATTAGTAAACTCACACCTATAATCTTTGAATCTTCTCATAATGAAGCCAGCTTCTTATGACATAATACTTGAGGAGAACATCTTATTTTGGCCCATTTTTGCAAAAAGAAAAAAAAAGTATAGATTAAAAAAAAAACGATACAAGGCCCTCTTCAAGTATTTCTTCTTTTACTTGTCAGAGCTGATGAATTTAAGATTATTGACATAGACTGTAATAATAATCTACACATATACCCAGTCAAATTCACAAAGAATGAGCTCTGTGTTAAAATCCTTAAATATAATAATAGCTTTGTTTCAAAGAGCAAGCATGTAAGTGTGTGTATGTCTGTCACACACACACATGCACACATATGCGTATGCACACATTCTCACTGTTGTAAATTAGAGATGCTCGCGATTTAACAAATATGGATTTCAATACGCCTTTTGCTACTCGAATTAGTAGAAGCATTGCATGACTGTCCCAACATAGTGCAAGGAAAGTGATTCCTTGCCCAGACAAGGGGCTTCTGACACTTGTCTTTATTGCCCTGTCATAAATTCATAAAGCAATGTCTGCTGTAACCAGTTGGCAAGTTCACTGCCTAAACATCAACACCAATTTAATGACTTGTGTACATATCGTAAACTAGAGAATCTTTATACAAAGAAATCAGATAAATCAAACATGAGCTGAGGCTTGGGGAATGCAATTAAAGCTTTAAGTTAACATGGCTGTAAGGAGGGCACTGCATCACATCAGAGCAGATAACAGAAAATGTGTTAATGCCACTACAGTATGTGTAATTAAATTAATTAGTAATATTACAAGTATTTAAAGCAACATCTCATCAACAGATAAGATAAATAGATAAGAGCAGATAAATAAGAAACATTTAAAAATTTAATTTTCCCATTTTGTGTGTTCAAAGATAAGGTTAAAAAAAAAAAAAAAAAACAACCAACCAACCAAACAAACCCTCAAACTTCCTAAGAAGTTGATAGAATAAAACAGAGAGGGGATGTAAAGTTGATTTACTTGCCTCTGGCTAGTAATGGAAAAAAGGAATAGTCAGAAGATAAAAACCTCTTTGGCCATATTTCATTTCCTATAGCATATTGAAATGTTTTGGTGCCAACCCATTTCATTCAAATACCTCAAAGGCTGGTATAAAGTACCTTTCAGATACATTGTTTTCTGAGCAAATATTTGCAGTCAATCCCAAAGAAATGCTTAAGCATCACCTGGTAATACAAAATTTAAAATTATTTTTAAAACATCCAAGGGGATTTTTGCCGAACAAAAATTAGATTGCTTATATGCCAAAGCTCCTCATCAGCTGAAAGCTGGAAGCTAAATTTGGCCATAAAAAACTGGCTTGGAACTTTAGAAGTTCTGGGGCCAGATTCAGCCCTGTATTACTTGTATGGCTTGTTCCATAGCAAAAAAAAAAAAATAGGTCTATTCCAGTGATAGCAAGACTTCCATTTATTCATCTCAAAAGCAATAAGATCCTAGAATGGAGCCTCCATAACACAAAATGCTTTTAAGTTCTCCCTGAGGGGAAGACAATATACACAATTTATGTAAAAAGAAGAAAAATGAAAGCTAAGTATTCCAGTTAAGGGTCAGAAATCAATATTTCTTTAACAGCCAAAGCAACATGCATTACTCTTAATACAAATACTTAGGAGACTTTACATTCTCCATAAAGGGGGATTTCCACATAATTGGGGTTGCAAGTGGCAAAATATGCTCTCCCAACTAAGTTTCTATTGCTGAAAAATGAAAAAGAATATATTTGGACAGCATTTCACTGATCCTGTCATCCTTGGTTAAAATTCTTACCTAAATGTCCTAAGTGTGAAGCAACAGGTCACTATATTTTAATCCATCTTATTGGAAAATGACCAAGACATTGCAATATCAATATGAAGACCATGCAGAAACAGGAAAAAAAAATCTGAACATAAAACTAATTGTACTGGGATAATAAGAATATGGCTTTTTTGGGGGATGCCAAATTTTTTTTCATGGCACTGCATTATGTTGTCAATAAAAAGTTTTTAAAAAGAAAACCATGGGATGCCTGGGTGGCTCAGAGGTTGAGCATCTGTCTTCAGCTCAAGTCATGATCCCAGAGTCCCGGGATCAAGTTCCACATCGGGCTGCCTGCAGGGCCCCTGCTTCTCCCTCTGCCTGTGTCTCTGCCTCTCTTTCTCTGTGTGTCTCATGAATAAATAGAATCTTTAAAAAAGAAAAGAAAATAAAACCTTCTATTCATTTCAATAGCACAGAAAAGTTATAATAAGATACATAAGTAGAGAATGGACCTTAAGAAATAAAGTATAAGGACTGAATTTTTTAAAAGTATATGTACCCTAATTAGTTTCTGAACATTCACCTTGGCCCTCTGCCAATCTACTGGCCATACTGGAGTCAGAATCATCACTGCAAAGGACTGATTTGATCCTGTTACTCTGCAGCTTGACATACTTCAATGGCTTTCCATTGCTTTCAGGCTGAAGATCAAAATGCTTATCTGATGCCTCTCAGGTACCAGATCAGCTGGGCAGGAACCTCTAGAGTCCTGTTGCTCTACTGCCCAACTGATGTCTCACCTCCATCCATACTGCCTTTCCATTTCTACAACTCTACATGCTTTCTCCTACCACAGGACCTTTGCATACAGTGTCTCTGACTTCTTCCCTTGTGTACTATCCTTCACACCTCTCCCTGCTTCAGATCTAATGTTAATTGATACTGACCTTTTTGATCACATCGATGCCCTCTTAACATATTCTCTCAAAGCGCCCAGTTTCTCCTTACCCCAACTGCAGTCTATAAGCACCACAAGGAGAGTACTTGCATCTCTTCTATTTATCCACCATTATATCTTCAGTGCCTGTCACAGAGGGTGGCTCATAAAGGACGGACTTAACACATATCGGTGGGATGAATGAATGAGTAAGCGAATGTCAAGGTATAATTAAGCTTATTTTAAGAAAGCCCACAGAAGCAACCTCAAAGCCTTTCCAAGCAGGTAATAATTCAATGCCGGCATTGCTCAATGGATAGGATCAAATGATTCAATTGTGGTGTGTGAGGCCCAGCTGAAGGATTGAAGAAGGATCATCAAATAGCCCTTCTGCTCCTCACCAGATCCTTAAGAAGTGGCACCAGAGCACATCTGCTAGATCTTTTGCTTATACACGGCTATCTTCCTTACCTAGCCAAGCTGACTCAGAAGCTAAACCTCTTAGAAGGATGAGTTATCCACTTACTGGGTTTTTAAATAAAGAAGCCTATTAATTTTTTCTTCACATTTGGATTAAGTAACCAAAGAGTGGTCATCTGCAAAGAACTTCTAATTTCTCCTTCCATCTGTATATGCTTTCATGATGACTATTTTTAAAAATTCATTTATTAGGCCTGTGCCTTTTAAAAGTTTTTTTATTTTTCCTGTTCTTTCCTTCTTTCAAGGATGTGTTGCCATATGGCCTAAGGAGCCCCAGGGACATTACTCACCATCACCATTTCTCCTGGTTTCCAAAGGGCCTTAATTTTACTAGGGTTTAAGATTCAAGTGTATAACAACCTCTTTTTCTTTCCAAAGCAGAATTTAGAGGACTCAGTTGTAAATGATTCATAGAGCTACTTATTTTTCTGTGTCTCAAAAGCGATGAAGAATTCACTGACTCCTGATTTTAAGACCAATATCGGTTTTCCACCACTCTGTTGAAACTGCCTTTATTTGCTTAACCCCAAGAACAGGTTTCTTCGCAAGGTTAAGAACTTTCTTTTAGCCCTGTTAAGTATCTGTTAGGTACTTAGACATCTATATTTGCATACCTGCCTTGTACTTGTCAATGAACACCAATAAAACTCTAGAAGATGCCTTTTGTTTCCACTGAACCTCAGTCTGCTCATCTATAAAATAGGATAATAATACTTCACAGGTCTTTGGGAGGATTGGGAGGATGACTGGAGTGATGATGATTATATAAGAAGTCAAGGGGCGCCTGGGTGGCTCAGTCAGCTAAGCATCCTACTCTTGATTTCAGCTCAGGTCATGATCTCAGGGCTGTGATCTCAGGGTTGTGAGATCAAGCCTCATGCTGGGCTCCAGCCTGGGTGTGGAACTTGCTTAAGATTCTCTCCCTCCCTCTCCCTCTGACCCTCCCACTCTTAAAAAAAAGTTAAAATATCAAAGTTAAATATGGTAATCATACTTTGAGTTAAAAAAACACCCTAAAAACTAATGATAATTGTTTTCCTATTATTTTAAAAACACTAATATTCTAATTGAAATCTTTGTGAGATAGATAAATCCACTACTTTCTAAAACTGACCTTTTGCAGCTTATATATGATATGCCTCGTTGTCCATGGATTTCCCACTAGAATTTATAATGACATATTTCTAAACATGTGATTTCACAATATTTTTACATCAGTTCTCCTCTTCATTGTTGTCCAAATGAGAGCATTTTCTATCTTTGCCTTGAAATCATCTTAATATAATCAGTCACATTTCTATTTCCTAGAAAGTTGGGAGAGTGTCATCCAAACTTCTGATAAAGATGAACTCTTGTCTTATTTTGCATCATGAAGTGCATGTTCTTCATGATTTTATTTACTTATTTACTAAAGATTTTATTTATTTATTCATGATAGACACAGAGAGAGGCAGAGACACAGGCAGAGGGAGAAGCAGGCTCCATTCAGGGAGCCCAACGTGGGACTCGATCCCAGGACCTGAGGATTACACCATGAGCCAAAGGCAGACTCTCAACCACTGAGCATATACATTTTACGTATACCACTAGCTCAATGATTCCCTCTATTCTCCCTAAGTCTTCAAGCATTTCAGAGCTGTGACATGCCATATTAATGTCTAAAAATATGAAAAACAGAAACAAAAAAGGAAATTTCCCAAATAGAAGGCATTTAATCATATTGAAATAAGATCTTCCCCTCTAGGGCTGACCCTCCCCTCCCCTCCAGACTTCTGGATTCTTAAGTTTGGGGCCTTGGCACACATAGCCCATAAGCTAAACCCAGGATCAAATGGACAGGGCATGAGGAACCAGGACATCCTGTTAAATCTCCATACCACAACTGGTCAAGAACAAATGGAACAGTCTTTCCCTTCCTTGCCTCTGGCCTTTCTTGCTTTTGGGGGTGAGAAAGTAATTGAGTGAAGGTTAGTCACACCCACCAGAATTTCTCTTGGCACCTTGTGTATGCTAATCACGGCACAATCCTTTTTTATATTCCTGATAAAATGTGCCTGTAAGAGAAGAGTCAGGCTCTTATTTTCCCCAAAGATAAAAATATCAAGGGATGGGAAATCCCCGCCTCCCCCCCCCGCCCCCCCCCCGCCGCCATAGAACGATCTTATTATCGAGACTAAGGCAAGCACCTAGGGAATTAATAGCTGACATACCTCATTTTAAACATCTACCATATGTTCATGGAAAATACAGCCACGTTACTTATCACTTTGTTTTTCTCCCATTGGTTTATGTTTTGCCTTGAATAAAAACTGCATGAAAACACAGTCTTACGTGACTAGGTATGCTGCTCCTCCATGGAATAGCTCAATAACATTTTTAGTGTTTTATTTATGCAAACAAAAGAGCTCCTCAAATCAGCACAGGGTTGGACTGCTTGGAGTGTTGTCTGAATTTCAGTAAACTGAAGCTTTTTACTAACACCGTTCAGGTGCAGGCACTCCCCCAAAAGGCCTGGGATTGCTTTTATTCCCTTCTTGTTTTTTAAATCACATATCTGTGTTTCAGCATTCCTTAAATTTATTCAAAGTAGAATCATGAAATTTCTTAAGGCAAGTCAGTGGGTTCACAAAAAATGATGTTTTTTTTTCAGTGTTCCATGCTTTTCATGAATGCCTACCATGTGCGACAGGCCCTGTACACACGCACGTTCATTTTCCTCCTCTTGACAACGCCCTGAGATAAACATGACCAGCTCCATCTTAGAGAAGCCGAGCTTCTGAGAGGGTGAGGTATCCACTTAAGGACACACAGCTAGTGAGGGGCAGAGCTGGGAATCCAAGTGGGATTGTTTTTACCTCCAACTGTTTATTGTTTTGGCTGGCACACTAGAGATGATACTCACAAGCACTGCCACTCTCGGGGTGAATCCAAGGTGATAGGACATTAAGAAAACAAATGTGAGGGGCACCTGGGTGGCTCAGTGGTTGAGCATCTGCCTTTGGCTCAAATCCTAATCCCAGGGTCCTGGGATTGAGTTCTGCATCCGGCAGGTTCCCGCAGGGAGACTGCTTCTCCCTCTGCCTGTGTCTCTGCCTCTCTCTGCGTGTCTCTCATGAATAAATAAATAAAATTTTTTAAAAAATGTGAATGCAAGTGGGTGAGAGTGGCTTCTTCTGGACACAACCATATCCATGTGTGTGTATTAATACATACATTTCATCTGCAAACACTGGCTCTTACATCCTATGATGCAGCCCAGCTGACAGAGAATAAGGGTACTACACCTCTATGTAGAGAAACTTGTCAGAAGTCAGCAGATCAGAGGACTGAGACTCAACTGCTCCTAAGTTTGCTGTGAGGAATTAATTTTTCTTTCTTTGTCTTTTAGTATGATTAATGGGGATATGCAATTTAATTCAGTTTACTAGCCACCTATTATGGGCAAGCATGATGTTTGTGTGGGATGCAAAGAGGAGTAAAACCACAAACCCTGCCCTCAAAAACTTAAAAACACAAATAGGGGAGGTAGGGCAAGTACACAAATGACAATTCAATAACAGAATCTTAGAACCAAAATCCAGTCTGGGGAAAAAGATTTTTCAAGAACGTTTCATATAGTTACTTAAAACCAGGTGTCTTGTGCATCAGTATTAAAGAAAAGGGTTTATTTACTTATTTTTTTGTAGGAGATAGCATTTTATTCATTTTTTTTCACAATTCATTCATTTACTCATTCATAAAAATGTTGTGTAACGTCTACGTGGCAAGAATTTAAAATCAAATACGTGAAATAGCAACAAAGGAGATATCCTGAAACGTAACTTAAAAAGAAAATCCTGTTGATTGGAAGGAAGTAGGGTAGCAAAATGTTTGAAAGCATAGATTTTTGAATCAGATAGAATCAGATTCAAGTTCGTAGTCATATTGACTACACATATTACTTTGCCTTGTCTTAGGTTTCTCATCTATTAGAAGGAATACTAAGCAATACCTTCCATCATTGAGTTGTCCTATTAAGGTAATCACTGCAATGAATGACCTAGTAGCACAATCAACTCATAATAGCAATAAATATCAACTCATCATATTAAATATCCACAAAAGCAGGCTCTTCTACTTGTGGAACTCCCTGTCACTAATTCCTTAAGATAACATCTAGGAGAGCCTGGTTGATCTTTATCTTTTTGAGTGATTTCCGGTTACCAGGACTTCTGTGAATGCAGGCGCACCACGAAATGCTCTCAGAATCAAGTCCAACCAGCGGGGAGCAAGCAACCCTAATCCAACTCTACTTACCACTTGCTGAGCAACTATCAATGCACAGAATTCCTTGCTTAGAGACGAAGAAGACCCAAACTGAAAATGTTACCTCCTTAGCCCTCTAGAAAGACACATACTCTACAAGCACAGATTGCAACAGGGAACAAATTTTGATAAGCCATTCTCTTTTGGTAAAACCATGTACATCTATATTTCATGAGATGATAGCATTACACACAAAAACTTCCTAAAAATTAATCCAAATTTCTTCTCAGCAATACAAATAAATCTGTTTCTGGTCTTCAGGCCAATTTCCTTGGCATTTACAACAACAACAACAACAACAACAAAAAACGGCAATAGGGATTAACCTTTGGGTAAATGCATAATATGTGCCAGAGACTGTGCTGGGTGATTTACATACATTTTTGCTAATCCTCAGAGCACCTCTGCATTTTATGGATGCAACATCTGAGATGTTAAATGACCTGCCTGAAGTAACAGTGTCAGTAAGGAGCAGAATCTAGATTAGATGAATCCAGGCCAGTCTGGCTCCAGGATCTGTGCTCTTATCACTGTACCACACTAGCATTCCTGTTTCATGCACTAAAGAGCTTTTTTGTTTGTTTGTTTTTAAATTACATTCTTACTTAAGACATGGATCATTTTATTTTGAAAGGTTAATAAAAAGTACTAATTATTACCCAAGTAGGGCATGCTCATTGTAAAAAACTCAGGAAAGACAAAAAGAAACAGGAAAACAAGTCCCAAAAAATTCCCTACCCAGAAAAGACTCAGCTAATATTTTATGCCCTAACCTCCCAAAACATTTTCCATAGATATGTATTTACATTTATATTGTTTTTAAAAGAATGGTTTTTGCTGCATGTACTACATTCTACCTGCTTTTTTAAAAAAAACAGTATGAACATTTTCTCATATCAATAAATATACATCATCATGATCATTTTTTTTTTAAATTTTAGGTAATTTAATTGTCTTCTCCATCACAACTAACATTATGTGAGCTGAAGTCCAGGTCTGAGCACCACATCTTAACAAATGTTCATGTAAGTAAAACCCTTTGGGCCACCTGTTATTATTTTTGACGACTGCATACTATTCCACAATGAAGCTGTATCACAATCTGTCTCATTTGTTCTCAATTACTAGATTGCTTCCAATGTTATAACTAAAATAAACAACAGCTGTAACCAATATCTACGTACATCTTTGCTCATTAAATCATTAACTTTTTAGAAAAATTGCTACAGGCAGAAATCTAGGGTCAAAAGCATGCTTTTTTTTTTTTAAGGTATGCTTCTCAAGAAAGGTTATATCAATCACCCCAACATAATGCGGAAGTGGCCCTCTCTCACATCCTTGCCAAAAGTGTTGCTATCAGTCTCTTTGATGTATGCCGATCTGATAGATGAAAATTGGCATCTTATTTTCATTTTCATTTCCTCAAGTACTAGATAGGATACATTTTTTTCTGACGGTTGTTGATCATTTACATTTTTCGCTAATGATTTAGAGTGGAGTTTTAGCAGCTGCATGTTTAGTTCAAATGTATACAGTCAGCCACATACTAATATTTATAATTAAAGTCACTATAGAATTCTATGTTGCATACACCCTTTCTTATATACATTCTATTACCTTTTATAGAGTCTGTTATTTGTCTTTTCAGTTTTCTTATGACATTGCTTGCCATACAGAATGCTTAATTTTTTTATGGTCATATCTGATAGTGTTTTCTGCCCCGAGACCATACACAGAGAGACCCCTTTAACTTAAAATTACATAATTACACTAATTATATTCTACCAATTTTGTTGTTTTATTTCTCACATTCAATTTTTTTCATTTATTAGGAATCTAATGATATAATCTCTTCTGTCTTCGTCCATCTGAGATACTATCTTCATTTTAAAATAATTTTTTTTTTATTTATGACAGTCACAGAGAGAGAGAGAGAGGCAGAGACACAGGCAGAGGGAGAAGCAGGCTCCATGCACCGGGAGCCCGACGTGGGACTCGATCCCGGGTCTCCAGGATGGCGCCCCGGGCCAAAGACAGGCGCCAAACCACTGCGCCACCCAGGGATCCCCTTAAAATAAATTCTTATGTAAACTTAGGTATGGTTCTATACTTCCTCTTCTGTTCCACTGATAGGCATGTTCATTTCTGTGTCAGTTCAAAGCCGACTTAATTACTATAGCTTTGTAATGCGCATTAACTAAAGTAGGGTAATACCCTACTTTTGTTTCTTTTCAAAAAAATCACAGGGTATATTAGTGAAGTTATTCTTCAAAATAAAACAATAATTTTTGTCAGGCTTCTCCTGAAAAACTTCCTTTAAGATTTTGTTTTGTATTTAATTTCGTACCATATTTTGTGACATTTAGCCACTTTCATTTTAACTGCTTTCAAAACTCATTCTAATTTTAGACCATGACTTCCCCATTCCTAAATTCTTAACTTGGCTTTTTCAATTAGTTGAAATGTCTTTTTACTTTTTTCAAGAATATAGGGCAGCCTGGGTGGCTCAGCGGTTTAGCGCCGCCTTCAGCCCAGGGCGTCATCCTGGAGACCCAGGATCGAGTCCCACGTCGGGCTCCCTGCATGGAGCCTGCTTCTCTCTCTGCCTGTGTCTCTGCTTCTCTCCTCTCTCTCTGTGTCTCTCATGAATAAATAAATAAAATCTTAAAAAAAAAAGAATATATATCATGAGTATGTGGGGTTTTTAAATTGTTTATCTATCTGGAAATAATCAAAGCTTGGTTTGTATAACACAACTGAATTCCAATATTTTCTCAAGTTCTGTAGTTCCATTTTCTTCTGGTATTTTTGACAGGTTTGAGACTGATTCGAATATCTATCTATATCTATCTATCTATCTATCTATCTATCTATCTATCTATCATCTTCATTCCTTTGGTAAGTGGGCATGTTTATTTTTTCTACCTGTATTTTGTCCTCCACAGCTTTGTAATTCAGTATCTCTGAGTTCTTTTAACTGGCGTACATAGCTCTTTCTTTAATTCAGGGAAGTTATGATTTGTTTCCTATTATATTCTTGATTACCACTTTTATTTGTACTTAGCTTTCTTTAAGAACAATCACCTATATGTTGGTTCTCCATTCTCTACTCTTCTATCATCGCTTTCTCCCTCATTATTATTTTTTGTTGTTGTTGTTCTCCTCTGCTCCATCATGGGAGATAAGTTAAAATTTGCCCTCACACTATGATTCTCCACAGGACCAATTATTTTCTTGACTATTCTTGATGTGTTTGTTCTGCTGTTTTAAAAGAGAGAGAGAGAGAGAGAGAATCTGAAGCAGGCTCCACAAACAGCACATGAGCTCAATGCAGGGTTCAATCTCAAGACTGTGAGATCATGACCAGAACTGAAATCAAGAGTGAGACACTTAACTGACTGAACCACCCAGGCATCCTATCTCAATGTGTTTTGATTTCACTCTTATGCTGTTAAGCTTCCTTTACAATCTTCTTTCATCTTCCCATGTTCTTCATCTCATCATTCTCCTTTCCATTCCATACTTTTCCTTTTCATAGAGGCCTTATTTTCTTACAGGACAGTATTCTGATGTTTTCTTCTGGATCTTGAATTAGAGCATCTTTATGTGTAATTTGCTTTGTTCTGAGTTGAGTACAGCAGTTGGAAAACTGAAATCCACAGCCTGCAGAACTAATATTTTTTCCCATCAATGTCCCACTTCTCACCATGATCTCCTTGAGAGGAACACACCTATTGGAATGCCCTGCACCACTGTTAACATTCCCCTAACTTTCTGTTCAGTTGATTCCTGAGAATCTTAGTATCTGTTTGTTGGAGAAAGGTGGCAGCTGAAGTGTGGGGGAAATAATACTCTCTCAGAGCAGCTCCCAAGGGTTAGACAGGGTTTCTGCTCAGATTTCTGGTTGGCACAATTCCGGGCCTCTAGGTCAGCAGGCAGATGGTGATAGAACTGTAAAGCATATTCTTACCTCTGCCACACTAATTCTTTTATACAGGAAAGAAGGAGTATGCTAGGAGTTGAAGTTTCATATGCCTTATAAATTGGGTCTATTTTTCCTAGATCCTATCAGTCTTAGTTTCTGATCCTATCATAATTTTTATTATCTTTTCGTTTTCCCTGGGTGTTGAGAGAGAAGTTGGGAGGAATCATGCTGGGAGCTGTTGGTTAGATCCATTTTGATGTAGTCCCTACTGCCCCAGATTTTCAAATCATTTTATTGTGGAGATGGTCAAGTATCGCTGCTCATTAGAAAATTTAACTCTTTTTTTGTATTCTTGGCTTTCCCACCTCTCCCTAGCTAAATATAATTATGTTGATCATATGAACTGAATATGACATATTCAGCTGGAGCTTCCAGGGCAGGCTTTAGTGAATTAAAGTTATATCTCAGGTCCAAACCCTCTCTTCTGTACTCTGCTTTTGGATGCTGGGCTGGGATATTACAAACTACATTTCTCCTTTGTCCCAGGCTCCTTCAGCACTGCCATTAGGGAGCATTGGAAAAAGCCTGGAAAGCAGGAGGACGGTAAGGAACTTGCTTCCTTCCTGTGTGTGTGTGTGTTTTGTTTTGTTTTTTAAGATTTTATTTATTTATTTGAGAGAGAGAGAGACAGTGGAGAGACAGAGAACAGGGATAGGGGAGGGAGAGGGGCTAAGGGAGGGGGAGGGGAAGAGGAAGAAGCAGATTCCTCACTGAGCAGGGAGCCTGATGGGATATGGAGCTGAATCCCAGAACCCTGGGATCATGACCTGAACTGAAAGCAGATGCTTAACCGACTGAACCACTCAGGCACCCCTTTCCTGTGCTCCTTATGTCCCACCACATTGCCCTTGCAAGGACATTTCAGTATGGTGACTATATTTGGTTCTAGTTTCCGGCTTCCTCAGCACTCTCAGAATCAACTTCATTATGACCACTCAGAGGTGTGAGGACTAGTCTGGCATTGTCCCTCCTTAGAGACCTGAGGCCAGCTCCTGAAGTTCTGGTGCCAGCACTAGCTGGGTAAAGCCCTCTCTCAGAGGACTGAGTCCCAACTCCACAGGAGACTTCCTCTGACTTTCTAGGATCTGCAGACCCTAGCCTTCCTTGTTTGTCCCCACTGTCTGAGATGATAGTAGCTGTCTGAATTATTAGCTTAGTGTTTCTGTTGTGTTTTGTTTCGCTTTTTCAGGTGACTAATTTAAGGTGACCCATTTAAGCAAACCTCCATTATGAACTCTCTCTACTAAATAACCAGTGTGATTCTTGTTTTTCCTGAGTGGACCTTGACCGATACACACTTTAATGCCTTCACAAAATGTTTGTGAGTATACACGTGGCAAGAAGCTAGCCCAAGAAGTACGCTGGGTGTGGCGAACTGTGTACCCCAAAAGACTTAGATGAGAAAATGAAACATTCTAGATTACAATACCACCAGATCATTAAGTGTGGGGTGGGTGTGTAAGGGAGAGAGCACATACAAGGAAGTAGGAAAAGGAGAGAAAAGAAAATTATAGAATCAAAGATAAACTTTAAAAGTTAGAAATTCTACCTAGAGTAAACCCTTCTTGGGGTAGGGAGATGCTGACTGTGAATTTTCTGAAGTGAAGTCACAATCAGGTTGTGGTCCTTAAGAGTGATGTGTCTCAGAGGCTGGGCTGAAGTTATGGTAAAACTGTCTGGCTAAATGGTCACTAGAAATGAGACTAATCTTGCCACAGGCCACTTATTAACATAATAAAACTTTGGTGGCAAAAAAAAGGCATATCAACCAAGAGGCTGAGAGTTCCTCATCTCCCTCTCTCTACATAGGGATCATCTTTGTCTGATCAGAAATGAATTTCAGCTACGTTCAATTTTTATTTTTCCAAACACTTGATTCAGTCACCAAACTCACCACTGGGATTAGATCAAAGAGGATATAACACTCTGTTTCTTTGCTAAGAATACTTTTTTGCACTAAACATCAGATTTATGAAATTTTGGCTCAGCTGTTTTATAATTTTTTGATGAATGTAACAACATTTAAGACCACTCATTCATCTTGCTGAAATACCATTGGAGATTCTTAAAGATGCCTGATACTAACATCATCCAAATGGGTCACATTAGATTTTGTTTTTGGTTTTTTTTGGATGGAGAATGTCAAAACAACCTAAGTTTTCTTTGTTCATCATTTTCCCAATTGTATTGCAAATTCAGTGACAATGGTCATGAGCTGACATTCCTATCATTTAGCTTGGAAAACCTTTTAGAAACAGCAAAATATTGTCATGTCTAAAAAGTGGCCTTTCTACACAAGTGTTATGACTCTACTTATTATAACAGATAACAACTGTGAAGAAAATAGTTCATCTTGGCCTAGGACCGAATGCTCCAAAGCATACTGCCTGTCACCTAATGGATTTGTGGAAAAACATAAATAGTTTATTAAAGCAGAAATGTCTAATAAATAACCATTCACTATGGAAATATCTTAAACAACCATTAACCATTTCCTGAAACAAACAACTCTTTTTTCTCTCTTCAAGGATGATAGTCAAGATTTGGCAGGTCTTCAAAACAACAAGTTTGTATTCATCTATGCATTTACAAAGCATTTGAAGATTAATTCATTATCTTTCATAATGTAATAATAAATTGTATATTTCTGGATAATCCTCTGCCTCCTTTATGGAAGAAGATACCCAAGCAATACAGGTGAAACCTTGTATTCAAGAAAGTGAAAGGCCCGGCCAAAAAAAAAAAAAATGGGGCCCCATTGTGTAGACTTTAGGCCTACAAGTTAATGCAAAGAGAGCCAGCTCTGGCAAAGACATCTTTAATTAATCCTCTCACTGTTAAACTTCAAAAAGCCACCTTAAAACCATATTTCTTCTCATCTGCAGAGCCTGTCATTTCCTCTGTTTACTCATTAGTTATCAGAAAAAATTGCTTTAACACAACGTATCAGTGCTATTTGAGAGTTAAACGAGTCCCTATTTAGCTTTAAACTGAACAAAGAGGTTAAGTGATGAGTTAGAGACAAGTGAGGATAGAATCAAACTTGAGCTCAAGGTTGTCCAAATAATTTTCAGTCTACTATCATTTCTGTTAGCACTACCTCTACCCCTCTCCCCTTTGACTGTGCAGGTGAATCAACTCTACTGTCTCTCTGCTCATCATAGTATTTACCTTTGGAAATTATTAGACTTGGCCTGGGTTCAGATTGGGAGGGGAGTAGTATTTGCCTTAAGGATTTTTCCTTTCAGTTTCCATTTCAAGCTCGTGTGTGTCGCTTTCCAGCCACCCAGGGTCGGCCTTCATGGCAACCCATGTCTGGGCCTCAGACATATATCCTCTGCCCAAGATTTCTTGACTTCTCTCAAGCCACCCAAACTCTTCCCAAAGGGTGAAATGAATGTTACCCTTGGTCTAAATCACACGTTTAACTACTATTACAACTTTACTGATGTTACTGTACTCTTACTGTTACTACTTCTGGCCAACTCCTATTTAGAGGGCATGTGCCAGTCACTGTACTAAGTACTGTATATACCACATTTCCTATAAGAGAATAGCTTAATTGCTGATTAGCAGCAGTTACTTGGTGGTTGCCAGGTATTAACTGAGTATTATATGGTTTCTGTTTCTGTAGCAAAGGTATAATGTAGTACCGTGCCTGCTTATGGGTTGGTTTATACCCCCGGGCTATAGGTACTTGAAGGCAAGGCACAGCATCCTCATCTTTAAGCAGAGTTCTTTTTTTTTTTTCCACACTCCCAAAGAAATGCAGTTAGATTTAAAATTTAAACCTATTGATTAAATGAGTAAGTGGGCACTCACATTTTGTGAAATCCATAGGGAAAAATTGTCTGATCTCAAATCAGTCAATGGGGCCAGAGTAAAATTATAAATTTGTTAACGTTAAAATAAAATGCCAATTTTTAGTGCCTGAGTTGTAAATACAACTTCTTGTTTGCCTAAATCACCTGTTTAAAGTATCTGGATATTTTTTTTGACACATCTGGAAATGTTTTATTTGAAATCATTATTTCGGTTTGCATTTTCATCTATCAAAGGAACTAGTCAAAGAAGGATAAGAGAAGGCACAAAGTGTATCTGCTTAACAGACTATCTTACTTTATTATTTTTTTTACAGCTCTGAGATACATTTCACATACCATACAATGCCCTCATTTAAACTACATAATTCGATGTTTTAAGTATATTGTACATTTTCCACAGAAGCAAAGACTTAATGTTTTTAGTACAATACTTTAAAGTGTGAATGCCAGAGAAGGAGGTATGCTTTTCAGGAAAAAAAAAAATTTCCTGATAGCTATTTGACAAAATTTTTTCTTGAGAAAGGATTTGAAGCCCTGAAAATCTAGGAGATGTAAATCCAACATGTGCTGAACACAAAACTGTAGGATTTTTCCTGGAATAAATAAATGAATGTGAGTTCTTTGCCTCTTTAATTTCTGTGAATCAAAGGCCATGTATAACTGTTTTTCAGTGTTACCTCATGAAAGCTTTGAGCTGTCCCTTCATGTTAAAATATATTATTTAACATTTGAGTGTGTCAACACCACATTAGGCACTTTAAAAGAACAAAATTAGCCATGCTTCCTACTCAGGGGACTTGTCTACTAAGTACCAGACTAAAGCAAAATGCTATAGTATTCCCTCACATCAAGCAATCCATAGAGTGATATTTTCCCTTAATTCTTCCATAAAATCAATGAGATTTTTCTCTTTTTATACGAACTCAAAGGAATGCCCTTTGATTTAACATATACCTTTAGAAGTTCTGTTTGGGCACATTCCACATCTTATTCTTTTATCATGAGACAGCATCAGCGACTAGACCTCAAACTAGACCTATTTAATGTGGCTTTTGTCACAAAGCAAAAAGGATCCTATTTTCACTAACTCTGTAATCATCTGCTTTATAGTAGGTGGGACATTTAGGCAAACATGAGAGCTTATTTCTCTCGTGCACCTTCATACTATGCACTAAATCAATAAGCCTGATACTCCAGTGCAGTGAGAAAACCTGAAGAAAAGAAATATAAAATGCTTCAGTCCGGGCATGCTTTCACAGGGTAATAACTAGAAGCAAAAATTTTAATTATGCAGTATTGTAGAACACTTTGTGAGTGTTAGAAATGTAATGCAAGTAAAAAGCACAAAATCTTAGGGTTATCAAGCTATACTCTTTATAAGATGATTAAAAGTGTATTATTAAGGCGTCCATTTTCAATCTCACTTGTCTAGTCACTGAATTACTAATTTGCTTTACTTACTGTTTTACTAGGGACTCCTTAAACTTTTGGGTCTGCTAGATTAACTCTACTTGTATAAATATACTGTAATCAACTAGATTAATTAGTCAAATTAGCTCAGTATTTCTTCCTCTATACTTAGAACTTGAAAAGTTCATTATGTTCAAATTAATAATTCAGCATTGGTTCCTAGTCTAAAGTCTTTTTAAAAGCTAAATTTAATAGTGGCAAGAGTTACAAATTCAAAAATTATAATTAAGCAAGCAGATGTACATTTTGAAACAGTGCCTCAATGGGTATTAAAATGTCCTGAATGTTTCTGAAAGACCACAAACCAGCTTAATCTTTAAAATAATATTCACAGTATTTTATGCATTTCTCGGAGATTTGGAGCAGAGTATTTTCAGAACTCATCTTACATTTGTCATTTACTGTAAATGGTATTATCAATGCGCTGGTTCGTAGCTACACTGGGACATGTTTGGCCCAGGGTGGTTCCCTCAAAGTTCCAACCAAATCCAAGGTGGTATTTCATGAACAAAAAGGTCTTAAGATATTGGGCTTTAAAATGGGTCTCTGGATTCTCTCTCTACTATAGTGCTTTCTCAGAACAAATACTCGTGAAATTAGATAATTTCATTTTGCAAACAATCTGGAAAAGATTTGGAGAATGAGAATGAGGGGGAGAGAAGGAGGACAGTGAGAGGAATTAACTCAGGTTTTCTAGCACGGATTTTGAATTTTGCTTGAAATGTTTAGAAATGATATAATCAAAAGGTAATCATATTACCTAACTTTGGATAGAAAATGTAAACTAATTCCGAATTTCCAGTACCTACGCTTACTGCTAAATCTATGAGCCTCCCTAATGGACAGAACATATAATGAAAAGTTAAATAACTGTACTCCACCACTAATTCTTGCAATTTATCTGTAGCTGAGGATTGTCATATAGTCAGTCAACCTTATGTTCATAAACCAGCAGCAAAATGTCACTGGCAAAGTGGTAGGCAGAGTTATGGAAGGATGGACACACCAATAAAAGTATTCAAAATCAGAGCTAAACTGTTGCTTGGATTTTCTTCCAAATAACATGAGGAGATACCGGGATGCTTGAGTGGCTCAGTGGTTGAGGGTCTGCCTTCGGCTCAGGGTGTGATCCCAGGGTCCTGGGATTGAGTCCCACATCGGGCTCCCCGCGGGGAGCCTGTTTCTCCCTCTGCCTGTGTCGCTGCCTCTTTCTCTCTGTGTCTCTCGTGAATAAATAACTAAAATCTTCTAATAAAGTGAGGAGATATCCATAAAAGAGTTCATTTCTTTTTGTTTTTAAGATTTTATTTATTTGAGAGAGAGTGAGAGTGAGAGAGCACAAGCAGGGGGAGTGACAGAGGGAGAGAGAGAAGCAGGCTACCCTCTGAACAGGGAGCCCAATGCGGGGCTCAATCCCAGGACCTTGAGGTCATGACCCCAGTCAAAGGCAGACACTTAACTGACTGAGCCACCCAAGTGCCCCAAAGAGTTCAATTCTGGAAACTTTTCCTACCTTGCAATTACTTAAGTGAGGAAAAAAAAAAGAGCAAACAAAGCAAAAGACAAAAATCAATTCATAGATTCAATTTAAATGTAATAATTATATTTGATATTTAATTCATATATTTTCATTAAAAAAAGGATCAATCCACTTATCCAAGGTCTATTCAAGCATCAAAATAGGATAAAGAGCATCCATCTGACTGATGGATGGAACTCTGAATATATTTCAAGGTGAAAGATAAGTGAAATGGAAGCATGTGGTTATAAAAGAAAGAAAGTAGGGGTGATACAAATTTTGCAATATTTTCAAGAGTATCTAAATCTTTGGGATTCATTTCCCCATTTTAAAATAATGAATATCACCCTCCTAGATATCTAACAGAAAGTATTTGTATATTTTAATATTAAGATAATGACCATGTATATATACATGCTACAGGGTCAAGCAAAATAATTTGGGGTTAAGCATTTTCAGCAATTTGAAAAGTCAAACTCAAGCAATCAAATGTAACTGAACCTACTACGAATGTCTTCAGGTAAACTCTGAAGAATAGATCAACAGTTTATCTGCCCAAAGGGTATTTTCTACTGAGATTCTTATAGAATGTCAGAATGCTTTAAAGTATGGTCCTAATAGAGATTTTATAATTATACATATATATGTAATTACAGACATGTTTATGAACAAACGTTGAGAATGACAGCCTCATCACCCAGGATCAAATAGACACTCCAACCACCTATCTCCATAGGTATGACGCTGAGATCATGTTCAGGGTCACAATGAAGCCAAGGTAATTTTAGATGGAATACTTTGTTTTACAAAAGAAAAAAAAAAGAGTATGCACATCTCTATTCATGATGTGTGTGGGGGTGGTATAGTTTTGAGAACTTAAGGAGAGTGGTGCTTGGTATAACCTAGTCAGTGAGGGAAAGCATTTAAAAATACTGTCAAGGACTCTGGCAGGAAAGACTGTATAAATATACTGTAGACTCAAACATAAGTGAGCTGGTTAAAAAAAGAAAAGAAACTGCAAATGAAAACTTCAAAACTACTACCCCCATGATGAGATACATTATATAAAGGAGGATGTTATCAAGGGTTTTCATATCCACCAAATACCTAATTTCAAAAGCCCAGCTTTTAGAGAATTTTCTTTTCAAATCTAGGGATTCAGTATTCAGCCAATATAATTGGTAGGATAGTCTTAGCATATTTTGTGAAATCATTTATAAGGCTACCAAATGTCTTGGGAACTTTTTCCTCTAATCACTCCCGAATCCGTCCAAATTGGTTTTAAATTATTCCATTCGTAATGGTAAATTTTTATTACAAACATGTTTTTTACTCCAATTTAAGCACAGATATGTCAGTTTGAAGTTGAAATAATTAGATCCTACATGGTTTTTCATGCAGCTCATTATTATATCAAAAATCCTATCCCATCATGGAAAAGATGTGGAAGGTTTCTATAAATTCCAAGCTAATTTATTTCATTAAATGGCTTATACTGTGCTTGTAGGTATGCATATATTTCCAAGCACAAACACACAAATACCTAGAACCATGAATTACACTCCACAATATCCCTTTTGAAGTGTTTTTCTTTTTAAAATCTTTACATGAATAATATCCAGCATCATGGACCTTGAACACTGATGATTCTGGCTAACGCTTTTATCCTTTGCTTGAAATTACAGGATCAGTCTAGCCAGAATTTATGAGAACCAGACCCCAGACCTCACATAGCTCACATATTAGACCATTAGGCATCTAACTACCTCTGAACAATTTCAATGCATTATCTCGCCTTTTCCCTGGGGCACAAACTCCACTCGTCCATACTTTTAATATATTTTGTCTGCATGAAGCAGATCGAGTTATTACATGCCAGCAGATCACGACTTACAGAAATTTCATTGCTTCACAACGATGCAATGAGCGTCTCTGTTCTCCACCCTGATGTGGATCCATAGGGAAATGGTCAATGCTGCAAATCTGTGTAAATTATCTGGTGGTTTAAGTAAAGCCTATTTGATATTTTTACTTAAACGCTTTAAACATTCCTATACATTCCCACCCAGGGACAACCAAAGAAGCCCATATCTGTGCATATTTTAAGAAGTAATACGCCACTTCCAATGAACTACTAAAGTACGTTAGATCAGTGAAGACCACCTAACTTTTGCTTTCTCCGACAGGGTTTTTATATTCTTCGTTGAACATCTCTGATTTATATTTAAGCTTGGACTTACACACTTCAAAATCTCCCAAGCCAGGAATTTATTTGCTCTTCAGAAAAGAAATTTAGCAATTAAGATTTAAAAATTAACCGATCATTTGAACTCCCCTAAGTGTTTCACCTGGATTGCAAAAACCATTATGTTCTTTTCTTTCATTAGGGTTTTTTTTTTCTTCAGCAACGCTGAACAGGAAACAAGGGTGATCCTGTCCCATCCCTAGGGACTGCTCATCAGCTAGCCCAATTTACAGCTATTAAAAAAAAAAAAAAAGGAGGCAAGCAGCACTTAGAAATGTCATATTTTATCATGTGGGACTATTATTATTTTGTGGTAATGTGAGCAAACAATAAGCATTTTCCTCCTTAGCTATGATGCCTTTGTTATTAGAATTTTTCATTATCTATTCTGAAGTTAGACTTCTGGGCTAGTTAACCACTTCCTCTAGCCTGTTACGCATATATGTATATACATTTTCTAAGTCCTGGCTAACAATTGTGCTACTTGGCCTTTACCAATTAAATACCTGGGAAAGGAAGACCACGCTACTGTTATCTAAAACAATTTTCTCATTTAGTTCCAAACTAAAACAAACAGCCAGGAAAGGTCATTAGTCTCACAGACTAAAATTGTTTTGATGAAGGCCAGCTTTCCATTCTGTTGACAAGCATCTCAATTCTTTTCAACAGCTCTGGGTGTCCACAGTGGAAGAATGCAGAACAGTCATCAGCTTCAGGAACCAATGGCTCTTGGTGACAATCTGCAGAACTACCCCTGATCGAACTCTTCACCCTCCCCCCTTTTGTTTTTGTCACAAGTCAGTATATTAATAATGCAAATGAGTTCTTAGATTTGAAAGTAAATACCACTTAACTTCTGCTGTTATGTACCACCTAGCAAAGCTATGCTGAGCCTTATTATGTGTCTTTTTCAGGGTGAAGTCAGGGAATTGAAAAGAACCTGCAAAACTGTACCAAAGTGCTCACCAAGAAGGCAGACGATGTGTTTCATGTTTATAAGCAGGTCAAGCATGGTGCCGCAAAGTGCAATCAGTAAATAAGAGTCTCTTGCAGATGATCTGACTTTCCTGCTGGCTTGGGGACTGAGGGCCGACCTGTCTTGTGATTAATGACCAAGACCTCTAAGCTGCATGATTTCATCCCATTGTCTTCCCAGCTAAAAATAAGGATCACCATTTCTCAACCCAGAAATGGGAGTGGCCCTTCCTAACACATCTTTGCATTCAGGCCTCCCTTTACTAATTACCCTCAGAGATTTCATTTGCCACGTCCCCTCACCTTCCTGAAGCTGCACAGGAAAACAGAGGTGGGGATCACTCAAGGAAAAACCCACCAAGGGCTGGAAGGGTAAATTCAAACAGCCTCTAGAAAGTTCAGGATAAGAAGCACTGTACAGAGATAGCCTAGGGATTTAGAAGTTGGGAAATTTAGGTTCTATTTTGAGCTATGCCTTGAGCATGTTGCTCTCTTCATAAGAATTGCCAGATGTGAGAGGAAAGACTGCTTACTTTGTGGAGTGCTTGAAGAATTCTTAATCAGAGAATCTGATTATGGCTAAGAAGGAAATTCAGCTAATGGTTCTTTTAAAACATTATAAAACAAACACAGGGGGCTGAAAAGCTCTTTATCCTTCTCAGTTAATTTTTATTGTCTGCCTGTAAACTGAGCTATATTCCACCTATGAGGCAAAGCCAGCATTTTGCTGTGTATTGACTTTGACTTAGGAAAGGTTTGGGAAGTCCAGGTACCATGGAGTTGGAAGGGCCCTTGGGTGACAGTCCACAGTCCCACAGCCAATTCTCAATTCCTCTCTAACAAACATGCCGAGGAACAAACCATACCTGTCTCAAGCAAGTTCAGAAAGATGAAAACTTCCATCTCGACATGTGGTGCGTTCTGTATTGAGATAGTGGATGCCAGGGAAGTGCTGACTGAGGTCAAGCTGAAATATGCAGCCCTGCACGTCCATCGATCCCTGCCCCATCCAAGGTCAAGTCATACGGTGACCCTAGTTACCTTTTCCCACAGGGCAATCCTCCTGACACATAAAGGCAGATGTATCCTCCTCCTCAATGTTCTCATCTCCATTTTATCTGCTGTATCTGGCCATTCCTCACAGGCCTTTGAGGCAGATTGCCACACCTATCAATGTCATCCCAATGGGTGACAGGTTCTCAGTGTCTCCCTTAAAGGGTGGAGACCATAACTGGTATACCATAGTCCAAAGCCAGTCTGGTCAGTGGGACCATCTACCATTCTGGATATTTTGTTGTAATACAAGGCTTTTTTTTTTTTTTTCTTTTTGGCTAAATCATATTTTGCTTGCTGTTAACTGAAATCTCTCCTTCTGTCCTAGAGCTCCAGTGTTATATTATGTAATTGGATTTTGGTACTTCAGCATTCTTTACATTTATCTTCTTTACAATTTCTTGTTAGAGCTGGCTCATTGTTGCAACAGATCCAAAATTCATTTTGGCAGTAGGAAATAAGCTAAGTGATTCCTACTCTGTGTCAAGTGCACTGCTCTGACAGCTTCCACATTGCACCAAGGTATTTCACCCATGCAAAAGCCCTGGGAGGTAGTGATCCATCCTCCCCACTAACTTTGCTGATGAAAGAAAGGCTGAAAGGTTAAATGAACAACTGATGGCTGCATCCCTAGTACATGGTACAACCCGAGATTCAAACCTAAGTGATCGGACTGTCCTATCTGCTGTACTATTCTTAGGAATTCTGCTCTTGCCATTGAACATACTGGCTCTCTCTTCATTCAGCACAAATTAGAAAGAGTCGTCAATGTCCTTAATCAACTCATTATTTTTAAAATAACTGCACACAACTGGGATAAAGACAAAGCCGGCAGCGCTTGGGCGCCAGAAGTCTACTGGTGTTGACTTTTCTTAACAAAGCCACCTATCCAAACTCTCGGCAGCACATGACTTTTCATCATGTTCACAAGGATCTCACTGATTTGTTTATTTAATACATGCAAAGTTTCTACCATGTGCCAGGATCTGTGTCAGGCCCTGGGTGTGCAGAGACAAACAGACATGGCACCACGTCAGAGGCCAAGCCAGGTCTGGTTGGATTCACGCATAGTAAACCATGCTGACTCTTAGTGATCAATGGCTTCCTCTCCTACTGGAGGAAAACCATCCCCAGGACACTTAGTTTGCCTCCCTTGGGAAAGGAGGCAGTCTTGAGCCCAGCAAAATAAGCAAAGCAAAGAAAACAGAGAACAGTATCACCAAGTGAGGATGCTGCTGCTCTGGGAGCCACAGGCCCTAGCCTAGGATATGCAATTTAACCTAACTCGTGGAACTTTCATTTTTAAGACAACAGGGCCATGGTTTTCATTCATCTAACCATGTGAGAAATACGTCCCTTTCCTCGTCACCATTCACCTGCAACACATACGCTTTCCAAAATCAAATGCATCCAGGATCCATTCAAAAGACAGTCTGTGAAAACCTATCAAAGTAGAAGCTGAGAAGTCACCATGGAAAACAATTCCATTTATTGAACAAGTAAAGTAGTACTATGTGCTTGGCATGGTCTCGTGCACTTTTACTTAATTTGGTCCTCACAGTAACCCTGCTGGGAATGTAATTTTTAAACACTGTGTTTAGGGGATCCCTGGGTGGTGCAGCAGTTTGGCGCCTGCCTTTGGCCCAGGGCGCGATCCGAAGACCCGGGATCGAATCCCACGTCGGGCTCCCAGTGCATGGAGCCTGCTTCTCCCTCTGCCTGTGTCTCTGCCTCTCTCTCTCTCTCTCTCCCTCTCTCTTTCTCTCTGTGTGACTATCATAAATAAATAAAAATTAAAAACAAAAACAAAAAAAACACTGTGTTTAAATTTCTAAAACACTTTTTTTTTTTTAACAGCTAAAAAAACAGGGCTGGAGAGATTGTGTCATGTTGCTGGTAAGTCAGAGTTATCAGACCCAGGACCGCCTGCCTCCAAAAGCAGTTTTCTTCCTATTTCCCACATGGAGATAAGGTGAGCCTTTGCTTTTTTGTCTAAATGTTCTGTATTCCAGCAAGGAAACACCTGAAATGTCAGGAAGACACAGAGAAGGAGGGTTGGTGTGGCACCTAAGGCTGTCACCTCATTATCAGAACCAATAACTTCTTCCTGCCTTGGTGTCTCAAATGATTGCATTTCATTACTAGGACCCACGACCATCCTTACAGCAATGGCTTGAAAATGACTGCTTGGGGGTGCAGGGGTACTGGGAGGAACAGAAGTTTAGAACAACCTCCTCTATTACCTGCTGGATGATACTTAAATTCTATAGAAAAGGAGGTCCTTAGGTCCTCATTAGGACAGAAGGCCCCTGACCACCAGCCTCTACTTACCAGCCTCTACTTCTCTACTTCTATTTGAAGTAGCTTTAACTGAAACAGCCTTCAACTCTGGACGACAGAGATCTGTCGGAGAAGCTGTCTGTGTGGCCTTGGCACTCATCCCTGCTGCTTCCCTCTACAGTCCCTGCACCCAGAATGCCATGTCTCCATGTCTCGATGGACCCTCTACTTGAAAATGATCTCGCTATGTCCATGAAATCACCAAGGCCACCTACCACAGGCTTCCTCCCATCCTCCCCTCTTCATATCATGAACTGTATTTACTTCTGAGCACATGGCCAATGCAACCTGTCCACGTGTGGACAACCTGTCCACTGGCTTCTGCACTTCTTCCCTTCTTCACTGAATTTTCTACCAATCTGCCCTCTCCCACCACCCCTTGAACTTTCAATCTCTTCACTTTTTCCCCGATCCTTTTTCTTTGCCTACCAATATGCTTGAACGCACCCTTTTCTTAAAAAAAAAAAAAAAAAAAAAAATCCTTTCTCAACCCTGCTATCCCTCAAGCTAGCATCCTCCCTCTATGTTCATGTCTTGAAAGGAGAGTCCACTCTGGACCCCCTGACTCTGTCCTTCCCTCCTTGCACTCTGGCTTCTGCCCTTGTCACTCCACTGAGACGCTATGGACTCAAAGGTCACCAATGACTTCCTTGTGGCCAAATGCACTAGCATTTTCTCTCTTTTGCCCCTCAAACTCTCTGTAGACATCAACTCTGCTGATTATGAATTTCTTTTTCATTAGTATTTATTTTGTGACTACCTTATATAAGCCAACCAAAGGGCCATGCTACAGGCTCAGGCTCAGAATGCTCTTTCAAGATCCTTGTGTTCCTGCTTCTCCTCTTAGCTCTCTGACATTTCTGAGCTTCTTTAACTCCTATCACCTCTGACTACACTCTCCCAAGAAGCCATCCTTGGTGCTCTTCACTTCTCTGTATTCCCCAGTCACAATCTCACAGCTTCAGCTCTTACCTCTGAGGCCTATTCTAAATTTCTCTTCCAAAGCAGGCTCTTCAGTTCTGCATTTCAAATGCCTGATAAAAGTCTCTCAAACTCTTTATGGTCACATGCTGAACTCTTACTTTCTCATAAACCTACTCCTCATTTATGCCTTTAATGGTTTTGGCATTTTAATAGAGCCTGGCTCAAAACCTTAGCCACATCTTGTAAAGCTCTCTCTTGTTTTCTGGCTCATCACTAGAAGTGCCAAAATCTGCAGATCTCCGCCTCCCCCCCCCCCCCAATAGACAGTTTCTCAAACTTATCTCTTCACTTCCGTTTCTCTTCTGCTAAGGTAGGAACTCATGAACCTTTAGTCAATCCCTTAAGACCTTCAAGGTTTGAGCAATATGGATAGGTTTAATTTTTGTTTAAGAATTTATTTATTTACTCATGAGACACACACACACAGAGAGAGAGAGAGAGAGAGAGAGAGAAGCAGAGACACAGGCAGAGAGAGAAGCAGGCTCCCTGTGGGGATCCTGATGTGGGACTCGATCCCACGACCCCAGGATCATGACCTGAGCCAGACACAGGCACTCAACCACTGAGCCTCCCAGGTGCCCCAGGTTTAATATTTTTAATTTAACAGACCTACCTCCCCCAGCAATAGACTCATCCATGGCAAGAGTCTACGGAATTAGAGGTTCAATGTGCAAATTATGTTTTCTAATACATCTTTAGGCTATGCTATTATTAAAATCTGAATATTACTTAAATTTGCCTTACATACCACAAATCACACCCTCTCCATTCTTTGGGAAACATCTGATTTGGTTCTACAAAAGCCTTACAACCAGTATTTCCATGCCAGTGTTCTGGCATTTCAATCCGTTTGATTTCATTCTTCTAAACTAACAATTCAGAATTACAACCATACTCTGTCAGTTTCTTGCACAAAAATTCAGTCACCATCTAGTCTGGTTTCAAATCCTTCACCAGGGATGTCTCCAGTCTGAACAGACTTGCCTTCCCAGCATCATCTCCTGTTGCTGGAGGAAGGCTTATCTCAGGCTTTATGGAACCAACCCCGGCTAACCACTGCTGGCCTTACATTCCCTGCACTGTCCCTGCTGCCCCCGCTCCCAACCCCCACCCACTCCATCACCAATCCCCTCAGCTGGGAGTAAGCTCTCCTTCCTCCAACCCCCACACTTGGCTTTCGACATTTTTACCAATCCTTTCATCCATACTACATTTCTCTTTTGACACTCTCCACTTGCTACTTTTAATTTTTGTTATATATTTCCACCTTATCTTTCCTACATCTGTTTAAATCACTTGAGGGCAGGCTCTGGCTACTTGGATAATTAGTGAAGTACTTGCTCAAAGGGGGAGGTAGGACAAAGGCCATCAGATAGATATAGGTTGGATACGTGAATAGAGGAGTCAGGTAACATTTTGTTGTGAGTCAATATTGATTAAAGTTGTGTTCTCATCAAGTATAACTTTTTCCTCAACATCTGTACTTTGGTGGTGGCAGGACAGTGAAGGTTGAAGAAGTTTATTGTGTGTCACAACTTAGTCTCACTTTGCCTAAATTTACTTGCTTTTACACAAGGCAAACGAAAGAGATATAACAAGTATTGTCATGAGACTGTAGAAGTTGTCTTGGTGACAACTGAGATTCTGATTAATTTTGTTTTGTTTTTAGTGGACATATTTCTGAGAAAAGAGTGCTGAATGGAGGATTATTTTTTCAAGTGTACTAGGTTTTTTCCAGAGTCTTGCTCCCAGCATCTAATATGAAAATTGTATGAAACCATGTCTCCTAGAGGGCTCATTCACCTCCGGAAAGAGATTCCCTTGAATTGCTGACCACAGCTGGAGGAGAGCCTGGAGCTCCCTGGAGTTTAGTCTGACAACCCCAGAGAGCCTGGAGTAAACCATGCTGCTGAGTAGTGAGCAGAATAGCAAGGCCCTCTGATGATTCTTCCCCTCTCCGCAGAGACCCGCCCTCCAGCCTCAAGTGAACCGTGTGTGCACGTTTCCCTGGGCCAGAGGCTCTGTGTAACACTCCAGAAAATATCTGTCAGAGAGCTGAAAGCTTTACATGCGTCAGAACCCTCACTTTTGCTCAAATGTAATACTAGCAACGCTTTCCAGGTGAAAAGAAAAACATTTCATGCTAAACATTCTTAGAATTGTTAATAATTTCAGGTTATGTGGATTTTTTTTTTAATTAATGAGAGAAAGAAGGCAGATGTAAAATAAAGGCAAGACTTATGTCATCTAGAGACAAGAACAACACACATGCTGAACTACCTAAGACAACTGCTCTAGTGAATCAGTTTTTCCTACTAACATCAACAGGCCACTTTATGTATTAAGAAGTGGTTGAGACTTTTGGAGTATTTTCCTCCCTCTGAATTCCTTTCTAGAATATTGTTCCCCATGATAAAGTATAAATGAACTATTTTCAAATTGGCTGCTGGGTCTCTACATTGTTGGTCATGCCTAGCAGTTTCTACTTACCATTCAAAAAATAAAGCTAGAGAAAAATACTTTTAAACAAATATATAAAATATCCCTGTCTCCACCCAAAAGAAATAATTATTTATACCAATGCTTTAGGATACCTAAGGGCTCTCTGTTCAGAGGGTATGTAAACTCCATCATTCTTCACTAATATGTGCTGCCATCTTGAACACTCGTACTCACGATGAGAATTCTAGCAATGCGTCTCAGCTGTGATATTCAAGCGCAAAACTCAGTCTGAGCAGGTTAGGGCCTTTGTTGCTCTAGGCATTATCAGACAACTCTACAAGAAAATGAAAATAATCTGCTATGATGTCAGGAAACTTTCTAGACTCACAGAATAATAAAGCAGGAAATGGCCTCAATGGTTGATTCCCTTGGACATGCTGGCATGTCCCAGGTGTCGCACATGCTTCATGTTGAGCTGCTTGTTCTTTTTACATGTCCACACCTCTGCCTGAAGGCCTGTCACTAGCACTCTTGACACCGCAGACAGAATACCCATGGAGATTCAAAACCAAGACCTGGACTCAGTCTGAAAAAGCCCAGTAAGGCCCCTTGCATATCACTAAAATGGGCCTTGGTAGGCCTTGAGCGACAGAGGCCAAAAAAACCCTCTATTGCAGGCATACATCAGTTGAAGATTATGAGGCAGCAGGGCCTCTGGCTAATTTTATTTGTGTTCTCAAAAATCCCAAGAAAAGAATACGTAAAATCATATTGAAATGCCTTACAACAGGGATGCCTGGGTGGCTCAGTGGTTGAGCGTCTGCTTTTGGCTCAGGTCCTGGTCCCACGTCCGGGAATCGAGTCCCACATCGGGCTTCCCTCAGGGAGCCTGCTCCTCACTCTGCCTGTGTCTCTGTCTCTCTCTCTGTGTCTCTTGTGAGTAAATAAATAAAATCTTTTTTTTTTTTTTAAAGAAATACCTTACATCAAAAGTGTTTTTTATTTGCCATTTCAACATCACTGTCACATAAGAACACTGGTAAAGAAGTCCCTGTCAATTGACATAAGTCGTCACTGTGATTTGATCCAGCCAGTCCTGGGTCAGGGTGCTTAAGTTCTAAATGAAATATGAAGCTGATGTGAAAAGTCAAAGGACGTTTTTAGGAGAAATAATAAAATGCTAAAACATGAATGTGAGAAAAGTGAACCAGAGGACTTCAACAGGGACTCTGTGGGCTGAACTGAAAACACAAGTAGACAAATCAGGCCTCCATTGCTTGGTGTCCTCTGAGGAGCCTACAGACTCCTGGTGTGATGGCAGCAAAACCTGTTCCCGCTCCAGGGACTGGCATGTCATGATGGGCTTCCTGCTGACATTCCACCATTCCAGGTGCTTTGTTTTGTTTTTATATGATTGATTGGTTGAGAGAGACAGAGAGAGAGAGAGAGAGAAAGTGAGCACAGGGAGCCCGATGTGGGGCTCGATCCCAGGACCCTGAAATCATGACCTGAGCTGAAGGCAGACATTCAACCAACTGACTCCCCTCAGGTTTCCCCCAGGCATGAGTTACTAACTGATTCGCTGCATTCTGCAAACCAGCTTCAAAGGACCCCGACCTATGATGACATAACTTTTGAAAATGAGTTCCTAACGCTAATTTGATCCCTGCAGGAGAGGGATTTCAAAGTCTTGACAACTTATTTCTATGTATATAAGTGAATGAATCTATTAGACATCTCTCAAAGAAATGGAGGGGCTCTATAAAGCACTTAGAGATCCTCTGGGAGGTAAAGAGCTGCATTATTACTATTGTTATACAATTACTTATAATCTCCTCCTCTTGTTTTGAATATTTCTTCATATGAATTTTTAAATAAATAAATCTTGCCTGTTCCTAGTACCTATTTTATTCTTTACATTCTTATTTTGACCACTGATGTTTTCCATTTAATTTTTTCAAACACCAAATTTTGATAGTGATTCAGCATTATTACTGATTTTCATACTAAACAGCTCAGTCACGTTATAACAATTTTGACAAGGATAAAGATACCTACAAATAAGTATCAAATGAAGCCATGGCTTGGCAGTCCCCCCCTTTTTTTTTTCTGAAGGACACAAAATACCTGGTCACTGTGACCATTATAAATGAATTTCACTTTATGCAAATGGATAGAATTTCTATTGTCTAGAGAAGTTTGAGACGCTTATCTAATGCTTTTCTAGGGTGTAACCTTATATATTCTCTTTCACAGCCTGATTTGTGGCTTATAAACTATGCTACTAACTTTCATTGTACGCAAATCTACCTTCAATCACCTCTTCGTGGGGGCACCTAGGTGGCTCAGTGTTGAGAATCTGCCTTCAGCTCAGGTCGTGATCCCAGGGTCCTGGGATTGAGTCCTGTATCAGGTTCCCCACGGGGACCCTGCTTCTCCCTCTGCCTGTGTCTCTGCCTCTCCCTCTTGTCTCTCTCGTGAATAAATAATAAAATCTTGGGATCCCTGGGTGGCGCAGTGGTTTAGCGCCTGCCTTTGGCCCAGGGCGCGATCTTGGAGACCCTGGATCAAATCCCACGTCGGGCTCCCGGTGCATGGAGCCTGCTTCTCCCTCTGCCTATGTCTCTGCCTCTCTCTCTGTGTGTGTGTGTGACTATCATAAATAAATAAAAATTTAAAAAAATAAAAAATAAAAATAATAAAATCTTTTTAAAAAAATCCCCCTTCCTTAGTCACCTTGTCCCCTTTCTCTATCATATTGTCTCTCCTGATCACCTAGGCTAGTGCCAATGAGATTTTCTTCTCAAAAATTCTCCCTCTTACAACTGACATAGCTCTCTAGAGACACAGAGCTGTTAATTGTTCACCTGAGAAAAACTGACATCCACTTCCTCATGGACAAGCCAATGTCCTCAGATTGCTAAATCCCTGAATAACAGTAAAAACAAACTCCTGCTGGCTACACGTTCCTAAAGCCATTCTGACATAGCGTATTTGAAAACACATACTACTTCATGTACTGTTTCCAGATGAGGCCGTTTTTGGAAAGTACATTTTTTTTAAAAGGAAGAGATCAGAGATTGCTCAGTATATATAAACGACTAAATAATCTGTATCTTAAAATGGTAACTGAGGCTTCAGGGCTCTCTCGTCTCCTATGTGAAACAGAGTAATAATAATGTATAAGTCTGAGGGCCAGAACTGGAATCTCTCCTGAGAATCCTTTTAACTGGAAAGATGGGTCAATTTTTCTAAGGGCAATCCTATTTCCTTGGTATTGTGACTAACTTCTTGCCAACATGGAAAACAAAACAAAAGAGAATGCTAGAGGCTTCTGGTGAGCCCGGAGAGCCACAAGAAGCTGCTTTCAGCCGGAGATCTGAGTGAGGCAGCCTATGGCCCTGGAAGCTAGGTTATTACTACTAAGAAACCCAATGTGAGGGCGGAGCCAAGATGTGGATGGGAGCATAAAGACACTCTGGGTCTCTGAAGACATCACGGAACCCTTGACTCCATTTCCTGTAAAGCCCCCTATACCACATCCCTTGGAGCCTTCTCATTGTCATTTAAGAAACAGTTTGTAAAGTAGTTTATTGTTACTTAGAGGCAAAAACACCCTAACTCAATACAGCTTCCCAGCATCTCTTTGCAAGTACACTCTCGGAAACCACTGATTTAGAAAAGTCCTGGGTCTTCATTCTAGTTCCTTAAAATTTCAACTTATTAAAAAAAGATCCAAGATTAAGGTCCATAAACCTCTGCTGTATAAGGAAAGATGCAACAGGTGTTTTTGAGAAATATCCCTGAGGTTCCACCGGCATGCTAACACGTAGCACGATGTCACCTCCAAGAATGCCTGCACACACTAGAAAATGACTTTTTGTTACATAGCAAACCTCGATGATTTTACAACCTAACATTCTCTATTGTATATAAGAAGTCATCTGCTATTGGTAACTGTATCTTTTATCAAATGATAAACTAAATACAGAGAATCAAACATAGAAAAGTATTCACTTATATATGACCAAAATAGCAAGTCAATTTTTTTTTAAAGATTTTACTTGTTTATTCATGAGGGACACACAGAGAGAGGCAGAGACACAGGCAGAGGGAGAAGCAGGCTTCATGCAGGGAGCCTGATGTGGGACTCGATCTCAGGACCCTGGGGTCACAACCCAAGCCAAAGGTGGACACTCAACCACTGAGCCACCCAGGTGTCCCAATAGCAAGTCAATTTAAAGAATGCTTACAGTAAAAGTACTTCAAATTTCCCCACAGATTATTTTTTGGTTTTATTACCAATTGCATAGAAATTCTATATATAATCTCACATTCTCTATATTTAACACATAAATTTTTTTTACATAATCTCTAAATCAATTAATTTTAATTTCACATTTTTTACTGCTTTGTAAATTAGTAATAAAATAAACTCAATGAAAATCCAATTAACTCAATATTTTTTTCAACCCACTTTTACCCATTTCCCACAGTTGGAAGTTCTGCATCCCCTCTCAAATTTTCACAGTGACTTTTGACTCATTTACATGGATTTTTAAATGCATGCAGGTGAGTAAAAGCCAGTAAGATAAAACACAAAATGAAGTATGCAATTTGAATTCCTTCACAAAAGAGTCACTTTTCTTTCAGAAAATTTATTCATTTAAGTCTACTTATTTCAATAATAAGTCACCTCCTCAATTTGCCTGTAATATTTTAAGTACATGAAAAGTTGAGTGGGATCTTTAGATAAAGACTTCCACTCACTTTAATATACTGTCAAAAATGATTTTTAAATATTTCAGAAAGTTTTTAACTGCTAAAAGGCAAAAGTTTGCCATTTGCTAGAAAATTATCAAAAACTATTTTAGCTTATTTGGAGCAGGCATTAAAGTTATTGATTTTGGGGGGAAAAAGCTAAAGTATTTTTAAGTGAAGCATCACATAAGTGCAAGAACGCATTATAGGAACAAACATAAGAAATGACATTCCGTGCTGCACACATTTAGGCATAAAAGAGAATTTTCACACTAGAAATAAAGTAGAACAGAACCCTAAGCCAGTAAACATCCTCTACCTCTTAAATTATTATTTTTTCCCTATTGATTGTGTTCCTTAAGATAGCCCATGAAAGTAGAACACCTGGTACCACAAAAATTAATTTAAAATGAAACATCAACTGAAGCATAAACCCAACATAAATTTGGCCTCACCTTCACATTAATAAATTTAGAGGCCAGGTTTGTTTTGTTTTGGGTTGAAAATATTTATTTCATCAACAAACAATTCCAGAGTGCAAACATTTGTCCTGTTCAGCTGAAGCCAATGTTTATTTTAGCACTGCTAGGATACCTAAGTGTTGTGTAAATGGGAAAATACTGGCTGGAGAAACATTTACGAAAAAAACTGTGTCTATTAAGACAATGAAAGAGTTTTAAAATATATTCTTTGGGGTGTGTTTATGGCAGTGAAGGACTATACTTTATTTATTATGAAGACGTGCAATTTGGAAAAAAGTATTCTAGAAAGTTGCTTCCCAATCATTTGATGATTCACAAAATTATCCTTGGGAAACTCAAAAGATTTTTTTCATCTCCTTAGTTTGCTATTGATAAGGGTCTGGGACTGAAAATGAAGCTCTGAAAAACACTGATTTGGGTATAAAAATATCTATGAATATGTACAACGTATGTGCACATATACATAGATAGAGAATAAGTATGGATAGGGATAAATAACTGAGGCAGTTAAACTAGCTCCTAACATATTTGGTAACTGCTCAGGAAAAGTAGAATTAATTAACATTGGATTAATGACCTACCAAGGTGGGTGGGGATGGGCTAGATAGGTGGTGGGTGTTAAAAAGGGCACTTGTGATGAGCCCTGGCTGTCGTATGTAAGTGATGAATCACTGAATTCTACTCCAGAAACCAAAATTGCACTGCATGCTAACTAAGTAAAATTAAATAATAAATCAATAGATTTTTAAAAATTAACACAAGAAATGACCTACCAAAAATGGAAGCAAGGGAGGTGTGTGGACTGCATCTGGGATATCCTAACCCATGTATTTCATGGCCTGGAAAATCCTGGAAAGTGCTGGTTTAAGTGAATCTCTGAAACTCTTTAGATTAGTTGATTAAAATGGACAAAAAAAAAGTTTCTAATTGAACAGGGTGATTTATGGTTGATCTAGTTTTATCTCTAGCTCCTTTCAAATTCACACTTACATCTCTACTCCCCTCACTCTAGAAAAACACCTAATTTGAGATATTAATTGCATGCAAATGATTAAGGGAACACAGAATAAGCTTGGTCTGAGCCCACCAATGCCATCAATTTTATCATAGCTCTCTCCCCTCTGCCTACCTCTCTGTGTTTGACGGTAGGCTTAGTCAGTTCCACAAATGAAAGGAAACAATAGTCTGTTGTTCCTTGTGAAGACAAGATGGAAACAGATGTACTGGACTGAAATGGATCTGCAATGTCATGTAGTCTATAGACCTTTCTCCAGATGACAATATATCTAAATAGATCTACTTGTGTAAAGTGTATCTCTGTATGTCTGTTTGCAGGTTGAGGTATTTGTCGTACCACATAGATAGTCACCATTAACATTAAATGTAGAGGCATAACTTTTAAAAGTAGTTACCTCTCATCTCTACTCATACTTTGATCACACAAACCTCACACATTTACAAGTTGTCACCTTCAACAATGACCAATTTCAGATGCAGTTGAATCGTACAGCAGTTGCTTGGATACAAGTCCATGACACTTGATATTTTCCAGGATAGTGCAATTATCCATGGGACATTTCAAATAGAAAAAAAAGAGAAAATTCTCTATTAAAATATAAAAATTTACGTAAACACAGAGCCCAAAAGAATTTGTTTTCTCGGCGAATAAAAGTTATTTGTTACTGATAACATGATAGAGATCAAAAAGAGACATGTGCATTTTCAATAACTGTGTTTGACTTAAATTCTGTGAGCAATATGAAAGAGGAATATGTGTACAGACCAGCATTTATCAGTGGTTTTACAGTCTATAGATCCCTATGTGAATAAAGATAGTTGTGGTTTGATTCATTGCCATGGATTTATTAATACCAGGTTTTACCTCCGGCTATTGGTTACAAGCCTGTTTAGCAGTTTTATTCAAGGCAGATTAATACTCCTGACAGAGGGCTCTACTCATTGATGCAGTTTTGTGGCATCTACACAATTAACTTTCCTTCATTGCACATCAGTGGCATGTTAAGTTTTTCCTAACAACCTCTATGGATGCATATAATCTCATCACAATATATGAAGCATGTCCAATAAAAAGAACATTGATGGGTACTTTGGCTCAATATAGCAGGAAGATTTTATGGAAGCTGGACCAAAAAAAGGTAGAATTTGATCATTAAAAACCTCTCCCTCTTCCTCAGTCCTTTCCCAATGGTATAGCCATGCTAGAAACCATAGACTGCTAAGAAAGATGTGAGTGAACAGATGCAATTTGTTTGCAAAGAAAGTATGCTTATGTTTTTATCACTAAGTGAACCACAGAATCTCATCATACATCCTCTTCATGGGCCAATTACAAAGTACCCCACAGGTAAAGTGTGCCCACCGCAATGTCCTGTGAATTTCACAGAGAAAAATGCCATAAACCTTTACCTAGCTCTTCCTTACCATAATTTGACTGTATGTGCCTGTGTGTGCGTGCATGCATGCCGGTGCATCTCTATGCTGCCCTACATACACTAGTCTATCGGTACGCCACACAAGTTACTATCACATGCCTATCTCTGTCAGTATGCTACCTAAAAGCGTGTGTACACAAATTCAGTGATATTAAGTTGTTCATTAGAAAACCTTTAAGTAATTTATTGATAAATCCTATTTGGACTTGCAGACTACTGATCACATTTTCAGATGGACCTAAGAGAGGTAATGACCTTTCAACCCACCTTTCATGAGCACTTCAGAGGTCCATGAACTTCCCTACCAATCCTCTTCTTCTGTAAATGGATATTTCAATCTCAGTGACGCTAGAAATTTGGCAGCATTTGGTTTTTCAAAGGCATGAAATTATGGAAGCAGGAAAAAAAGAAAGATTTGTTCTAGAAGAGGAGGACAGATAAGAAGACACAGGTCAAAATGTTGATGACTCTTCACGAGAGCCCTAGACATGTGCGGGGGAGAAAGAAAGCTGGTTTGGAAGATTTCAGTGAGTCCAGAGGAGTCCTTTCACTCAGAACACCAGATGGCAACTTCCAGCAAAGCTCAGCCAACACGTGAGAAAAAGGCCTGAAGAAATGGGGTGATAGGATCTTGCTTCTGAGGACCAAAGATGGTTTTACAAGAAACTCAGCCTGATGAGCTCAGAGATTTGGCAATGGAATAAAAATAACAAAAACCACCACTCCTTATAACAGCTTACATGTGAAGAGAGAAATGAGTTTCTCCATTTTACAGATGAGGAAACTTGGAGCTCAGAGAGATTAAATGACTTGCCCATTTGACCTGGTAAATGGTGGGTTGCTTCCCTGGACTAACCCAGGTCTGAGATTCCTGACTTTATTTACCCCTCTTTCTGGTATAAATAAACATGTTACCTTACAGTAGACCTATCGCAGGGCAGACTAACATACCCCAAATCTCCCCTTATTGGATGCATACAGGGAAGAGAAAATGTAGAAAAGAACCCAGGGAAAACAAGTTTTCCAGATACTGAGTGTAAAGTGAAACCCCTGAAGTCTTTGCATGGTGGTAGTAGAAAGTTACCAACCGTAGAACACCAGGAAGCCCGTCTGAGGGTGCCTTGGGTCCATTTTGTCACATCACTTCAAAAACTACTGTGATCTGCTTCAAAGAACTTTTTAAACCACACTGCTTTGATATATGTGTAGTGTAGACCCAGTTACAAGAGACAAAACCACAAGACCTTTATCTGCACTTCAAAGTCAGCAAAAAAACATAAGTGTAGGTAATCTCCAAAATTGCCAACCTAATTCTCAAATCCCAAGCACTTCAAATCCTAAGTGTGGATGCAGCTCTGTATCTGAGAAACGAAGAAAAGATAATGACAGGAAGGGGAGGGAGGCGGGGTGACATAATACCAAGATGATTTAGCCACAAATGGAAAGATGAATTCTCTCTGAAAAAGGAGAAACGAGCAATAAATTCAGTATGAAGCTTTGCCTAAAGGATGAGACAAAACATTTAAGAACATCTAAAAATAGGAGATAAAAAGGTCCATATATTGTTTGGGTGTCTTCCATCATTGTTCTGAACCTAATGCATTTCCATTTGAACCCAATTTTGGAATTTTTGTCATTTAGACCCAAGAGATTTCAAAGGCTGATGACAGCTCGCAAGCGGGTTTCCTAAACTACCCTATCGGAAGCCCTTTGAAGTTTGGTAATATGAAGCCCAGCTTTGGAGCACAGGGTCCTTCAAGGACTGACCCTACCTGACACCAGGTAACAGGCAACGCCAAACAGTACTGGGCCTTAGGGGGCACTCCTCAACGCCTGCAGGATGAGGAGCAGATGGCTCACTTAGGCCTACTGAGGCCTCAGGTCCAGGAGGTTTTGCTTCCTTATATTACAGATTTTAACTGTAGATCTGAACAGACTGGGGTAAAAAGAGACACAACTGCTCCCAAACCCTGCTTCTCTGCAATCACGAAACTACCTAATGTGCAAACTTTAAGGAAATGAATTATTTTCAAGAACAAGACTTTCACTTGTAACATGGCCTGACATGCTATGTGAACACAAGCCCACACTAACATGACTATTGTCAACAGTCAGTGAGGTGCTGTGCCACATATAAGGTAGTATCAGCTTCCTAACACCAAGAGTAAAGCCACGTATCAAGGGGCTACCAAGAGGAAGCAACGCACAGCCCCAGAGGGCACAGATTTCTGCTTTATGTAAATCAGAGCCTGTCACGGCATGCATGATTCACTGCTCAGGGTGTACTCTCCTGTGACGAATGAGTCCCGCTTAATTTGGCAGTGATTATGCGGGTTGCTGGCCCTCTAAACCCCTTTGAACTTGTAATTGCTGCTGGTTTAAATAATGAACATTAAGGGGAGTTGGATTCATAAAACTGTGGATAATTACATTTTTTTCTTTTCTCCCCCCTTTGTTTTGATGCAAGACTATCTTCGCACACACGTGCATGCACACACACACACACACACACACACACACACACACACCAAGGCCACTGATCACTGTATCATGCCAGGCTGTGATCAAAATAAACTGCAATCTTGTTCTGGGGTTGGGCAGGGAGGGCAGGTTTGAGGTGGGGGAAGTGGAGGCGGTCGCAGGGGGAGCATCTGTGAGCTGTGCAAGTGGGAGATCAGAAAGGCCTGGATGCTATAGGAGAGGAGGAGCAATGCCACTCATGAATATTCATAGCTAGTCACATCTGTAGCAGGCTTGCTACCTTTCCCCCCCTCCTGTGCAGTGCAACAGAGAACACTAGTGCAAACAAAAGGAGGGGATTTTGCAGCTTCATCAAGCTCCAGATTTGCTCATGGCGGTGAAGTTTCTTTCTCCATGCTTTTTAAATTCTACAGATGGATTTAAATTTTTAAGAGTATTGAGCAGGAGATGTGCATCACTTTTGCTTCTATTGAGAAAGAAAAGCACCTCGGCTCCACAGTCAGGAGTTGGAAGAAACCACACAGTTGCAGAACAGAGATGACCCTAAGAAGTCCCTCATCCCCCTTCTTTGCCTACAGTGGGTCAAATCCCCAGTATCCTTTGATTCAGCAAAGGACAAACCTTGATTTCATTCTGAGCAAGATGAAATGGTATCGACAGGGGCAGAAACCAAAGTTGGTCAAGTCAGCCAGCTACTACCCTCCCCGCGACAACAAAGAATGAATGATAAATTTAGCAGCCTCATGTTCAGTTTCCAAACGCTGCTGAGATTTATAGCTTCACTGCTCCCATGGCAAACGAAGCTGCTCACAGAAAGCTATCTGTTTTTGATTTCGCTCTGTTTTCTCTAGTTTTTGTTCTTTTTTCTATTTGCAGTTTTTTTTTTTTTTTTTACTTTACTCTGCATTTTCTTTTTCCTGGTGTGAGTCGAATATCAAAGGCCAGTGCTGTTGGTAAGCTGCCAGCTTGCAAAAGCCACTCAATGGGATGTTATTAGAAACTACGTCACAACATGGTAGACAGTGATTAATAGCAACTGTATCAATGGTAGCAACTTTTCAAAAAAAAAAAAAAAAAGATGCCCTTCCAGCAGCTGAAAAGGAGTCAGTGAAGTAAAAATAAGAAAGGTCTTCAAGAACCCAGGGCCCATAAATATTCTTGGAGAGTACAGTACCCTAGGACTGTGTTTGACAGAAAGAAAAAGAAATTCCTACTATGCATATAATAACTTTTACCTTTAAGTCACTTATACTTAAAACAGCTACACATTAATTTAAAATGAAGTCTGTGTACAACTTTGGAATCATTTTATTGATGTAATGGTGTCCCCCAAAATAACTAGCAGATGGATTTCCACCCCCTCAATGAAACACTGAAACAAATTGCAGAATTGTCAAAATTTTATCGTGAAGGCACACACTCTATAAAAAGGTTGATTTTAAATGAATTGTAAATTTGCTTCATTGCACAATATTTTTCTAAAATTATAACCGGAAAGTATTCTCTGTTTAATTTTTTAGCATATCCTTTCACAAAACACATCTGCTGTGAAGTATTTCTAATTTGTGCTAACTGCTTTTTAACAAACACACAGTTGTAACTATGCCATCTAATGTTATTGGGGCAAAAAAGTACATTCTCCTTCACTCTCTTTGTAAATAAGAATCTTGAGTTGTTTTCATTGGGGGCAAACCAAGAGAAAATAATAAAATTTTCTGAACTCCAGATGCAGGTGCCATCGAGGATTTTAAAGAAATGAAGAAAATTGGAAATGCAGTCAAACCAAAGTCACTTCCATCCAGCATGGGAGCTGGAGGTGACCGAAACAGGAGAAAGATCAACACGTGTGGAAAGCTTGCCTAATTATTAGAAGGATAGTAAGCAGACAAAAAGAAAAATGCCACTAACCAGGGCATGTCATAAGGTTGGCCAACCACAGAAAAAGTGGATGCTTGGCTTTGAGGAGGGAAGATGGAAAGCACTGAGTTACTACCCAGTTTTCTTTGCCGTCCCTATGTATTTTTCTCTCATACCCCTCTTATAGATTTGTGGTTAGTTCCTTCGGGGAAAATGGGATTCTATGGTGTTGAGGACAGAGGTGAGCTAATGATACCAAGAATTTTCAAATTAATTCACTTTCAAAATCATTAAGAAAATTAAAAAATGCACCCCCCCCTTAAAGGGCAAACATAATTCTGAGAGCTAACTTTTCCCAGTACTTCATGCATTATCTCCCTCCTGCACTCTGATAACCCACGGAGGAGGCATGATTATCATGATCCCTATTTGACAAAGGAAGAAACTGGGGCTATTAAAAGGTAAAGTAAATTGCCCAAGGCAACTCAGCTAATAAAAGACACACTTTCAATCACCCTGTGATCACTGAGTATTTTCCGAGTATTTAGAGTTAAAAATCCACACACAAGAGATCTTGCAAGGTAACCTTCATGAAATCAGAGAGCAAAAGAAGTGAAGGACTACATCTATCTAGTCTGTATCTAAATGATTTCAAGGAATGTTTTACCGCTTCTTCACAACACAGTATCCTTTAGATGTGCTTTAGAAGAGGAGAAAGGGTGGCTATCTAGCCAGTAAGATGCACACCATCTTATTAGTATTTTAGGTTATGCAATTTCAGTTAATAGGCTTATCCTCTACATTTTTCAAAGTAGTAGTCATTTTTGCAGAAAGTATAAACAATAACTATGTATGCAAAAAATCTTATTTCCTTAACAACTGAGTTATAAGAATAAATGCATACTTTGTGTAGACTAAGCTTTATTTTTTTAAAGTTTTATTTATTCATGAAAGAGAGAGAGAGAGAGGCAGAGACACAGGCAGAAGGAGAAACAGGCGCCCCACAAGGAGCTCGATGCGGGACTCTATCCCTGGGTCTTGGGATCCTATCCCTGGGTCTTGGGATCACGCCCTGAGCTGAAGGCAGCTGCTCAACCACTGAGCCACCCTGGCATCCCCTATCTTTAATCTGAGTATAAAAGGCAATAAATTGTATCACTAGAACTTAGACTTCTTGACATAATAAGAATCCAAGCAGGCTTTTCTTTCATTCATTCATTCACCAGTACCTCTATCCCCAAAATTCCCTTCCGGTGTACCAGTGCAAGAGAAGAGATGTCTGTCATAGGGTTGGAAAGATGCTCCCTACTTTTAGATATCACCACTAAATGGGAGGGAGTAGGGCACACGTAATACAGAACTTCAGATCAGCCTCTGCTTTTTTGCTTAAAGATAAACCAAGGAGGGCAGCTCCGGTGGCGCAGAGATATAGCACCGCCTGCAGCCCAGGGCGTGATCCTGGAGACCCGGGATTGAGTCCCACGTCAGGCTCCCTGCATGGAGCCTGCTTCTCCCTCTGCCTCTGTCTCTGCCTCTCTCTCTCTCTCTCTCTCTCTCTCTCTGTGTGTGTCTCATGAATAAATAAATAAAATCTTAAAAAAAAAAAAAGATAAACCAAGGAATGGAGAGGGAGATCTGGAGTGCTGTTGCCTCACATCACCCAGCAGAGCAGGTCAGGCGCTGAGGGTCCCACATTATGCTAACCACAGCCTCTCCTGCGAGAGGGGTAGGGCAGGACAAGGAAGGCGAATTGTTCAGCACGCCCTCGTGCGAGCCTGTGCCAGGCTGCTTCACACAGTCACCCGGGCAGGCCTGCCCATTTCACAGATGAAGACTGAGCCACGGTAAATAACTTGCCCCAAGAAGCAGCGCCAGCAGGTGGCCTCCTGTGACTTATGCTGAAGCCCCGCCCATGAGCCTCGAGTGTCACTTGGACCCTGCGCCTCACCCTGGACAAATCGCTGTCAAATCTTCAGCTACCTGTCGGCCCATTCTGTCCGCCCCACGCCTGCCCTTTCACCTCGCCCAAACTGTGTCTGCGGACTGCGCGGTCTCTACAGCAGCCAAGGGACCACTTTAAATGCACCTTTGGTGGTCACATTTCATGATAGAAGCATCACGATGCCACCTGTTCCATCAAATCCTACAGCCCCCAGGAACTTAAAGTAAAGGGCCCTGCAGATGACTGGTGGAAATGAACCGAGGGCTCTGAGTCAGAGACACAAATGTCAGGTTTGCCCAGGTGCCCAGGGCGCTCCTGGGCAGGGGGAGCGTGGGCCAGGCCATGCGCGGTCAAGGTGACGGCCGATGGCAGGTCCCGTCTAAGGTACCCCAGATCTGTCCCAGGGCCCAGTGCAGATTTCAGATATAATGCAAACAGAAGTGACAAAACCCAAAACCACAGGGGCAAACACTGGCTTTCACGTGCTGTGGGAACAGAGACGTTTGTTTAAGTAACCACTGTTTTAAAATCGTATACATAGTAACACCAAAATAAACAGCTTGCGATGCTGTTTATTTTAAGATACACAATAGTCATGTAAAGTGTGGCCCGCCCCAGATCCGGGGAGCCCGAACATCATCTACAGTTGTGGAGGGCCCTCGGAGGACTCCGCTCCCGCCAGGCCTGTCTGCTTCCTGATTAGATAACAGTGAAGGTCACAACGCGCTGCTTTTTGTGCTGCGGCGGAGAGCAAACAGCCACCACAAAGCCCCTGCCCCTCCTGCTCGCTGTGAATTATGAATCGAGTCCTGCGGAGCGCAGGGTTTGCCAAGTGTCCTCTACAAAGCGTGTATTAATCACAGGTCCTGGGGAAAGGTCAAGAGCACCGCCTGACAAACCAGGGAAGGAGCTTGTCTGCCCACCCCAGTCCTGCGGTCCTGCCCCTCCCCGCTCCAAACACTCAGGAGAATGAATAGAGGAAAACAACAACAACAACAAAAACCAAGAAAAAGAAAAAAAAAAAAACTTGAAAATACACAAGCTGGTTGGGGTGCCAAAACATGCAAAAGCGAACTCTAGAGAAACAAAGCTAGATCAAACAAATATTAAGCATGATCAAAATAAGAATTCTATTTGTGGTTTATTTTAGCCAACTGAGTTGTCATCACCAGGCACTCTTTGCTCCTCCCTTCCTCCTCCATCCAGGTGCCTTGGGGAAACATATTAGGGAATCTTGATTTTGGTTTTTCTATGCTAATCTGACAGTGTCCTAGAGAGCTTCAGTAGCAAAGGGCTGCACATCCTGATGGCATGACACTCAGCATTCTGCTCCTTTGGCTTTGTCTTTCCGCATCCTAGGTCAGCTTGCCTCTTTGTCCTCCCCCTTACCTGCGGTGTCATGGAACAAAAATAACTTTGATCTTTTCCACAAGCATAACTTCTCATATCCTTGACTTTTGGAGACTTGAGTTTGTCCTGAAATATGCTGTCCTAAAAACTCTCTCCTTTGGACTGAGCTGTGTCCCTGCAAAATTCTTACAGGCTGAAGCCCTAATCTCCATTGCAATTATGTTTGAAGATAGAGATTTTAGGTGGTAATTAAGGTTCAATGAGGACATAAGGGTGGATCCTAACTTCATAGATTGGTGGCCTTATGAGAAGGGGGGGGGGAGAGAGAGAGAGAGGGAGAGAGATCTGCTCTAGCCATACACACATGCATTCCAAAGAAAGGCCATGCAAGGACACGGTTAAAGAAGTGGCCATATGCAACCCAAGGAGAAAGCTCTTCCTAGACACTGATGCGACCAGCACCTTGATCTTGAACTTTCAAGCCTCCAGTAACTACAAGAAAATAAATTCCTGCTGTTTAAGCACCATCTCCACCCCAGTCTTGGTATTTGTTAGGGCAGCCTGAACTAAGATACTCTCCCACTGAAGTCACCTGTTTTTCTTCCTTACCAGTCCCTCTGGTATCTGGGAAGGGAGGCCAGACTTTTCTCTCTCTCCTTCTCTCTCGCTTCCTGCTCTCAGCCCCTGAGCTAAGGCCTCCCACCCACTTTCCTCATGAAGTCCATGGCATCTGCTGTCATTCCTCGCCATCACTGTTGCCGGAAGAATGTTGACCTCTAAGACACCTCCACCTTCTCCAGTGGCTTCTGTACAACCTAGACGGCTTCTATTTTTGAAGGCTTCAATATATACAGCAAAGACCTTTCAAACATCTTGCCTCTCTTAATTCCAATGTCATGTGTCTTTACTTTATTGGTCCTGGATTTCATCAAGTAGAGATACTGTATTTCCAAGATCACAGACCTTAAAATGCTCCTTCCCTGCTTCTCTGTTCTCCCTCTTAATCTTGATCTGGACTTGCAACTTTTCAGTGGGCTCCCTGTGTTCCCAAGGTTAGCAGTCTCCCTACCCACTATGGTTCTTTATTAGAATAAATGCATTGTCTTGTACTAAAAACACAGTATACATTTTCTAGAAAATTCATATATTCATATGTATTTTCTTTCACAAAAGTGGAATCATATCATAAACACTGCCTGATCCACCTGGGTGGCTCAGTCAGTTAAGAGTCTGCCTTCGGGGTCCTGGGATCAAGTCCTGCATCAGGCTCCCTGCTCAGCGGGAATCTGCTTCTCCTTCTCCCTCTGCTCCCCACCCCTCCACTCACGTGTGAGTGTGCTTTCTCTCTCAAATAAATAAAATCTTAAAAAATAAAATTAAAAAACCCTGCCATATCTGTTTTATTTTACCTAATAATACACTGAGAGATTTTTCCATGCCCCAAAATATTTTTGAAACTGTAATTTTTAATGATTACATAATAGTCCATAATATTCCATAATGGTCTCCTACAGTTTGAAATATAGGTGGTTTTCAATGCTTTATTGTTATAAATAATATCTCCATACATCATTTTGCATAATTTTGTGTAGGTTTCTTATTATTACTTTATGATAAACTCCTAGAAACTGAATTACTGGATCAAAGGATAAGAATATGATTAGTAATACAAATTACAAGTTTAAATTCCAAAAACGCTAAGCCAATTTTTATTGTCATTATTAAGGCAGATGTTTCCTCCCACTCTGGACAGAGCTGGACATTAATTGTTTTTAGTTTTTCCTGATTTTATAGAAAAAAAATATGTTGTTGCTTATTTTTACATTGATTTGGTTACTAATTACCTTGAACATTTTTCAAGTGTCTATTGTCCATTTGTGGTTCTTTTTTTGTGAATGGACCTATTCATTTTTTTCTTATTGATCTGTATACTGTATTTACACTAATCTTTTGCCTCCTATCTGATGTTGCATGTATTTTTGCCATTTTAATATCTGCCTTTATGTTATGGTGCTTTCTTGACATTCAAAAGCCCTAAATTTTTATTTTTAATTAAACCTACTACCATTTTTTAAAAGATTTATTTATGTACTTTAGGAGTGGGAGGGGCAAAGGGAGAGGGTAAGAGAATCTTAAGAAGACTCTGTGCTGAGCATGGAACCCAATGCAGGGCTCGATCTCAGGACCCCAAGATCATGACCTGGGCCAAAACCAAGAGTTGGACACTCAACTCACTGTGCCACTTAGGCACCTCCACCATTTTTCTTTATAATTCCTTTGCTTCTATGCCCTAAAAGGGTTTTTTTTCTAAAGATTTTATTTATTTATTCATGAGAGACACAGACAGAGGCAGGCTTCAGGCAGGGAGCCCAATGTGGGACTCGATCCCTGGCCCCAGGAGCCCACCCTGAGCCAAAGCCAGACGCTCAACCACTGATCCACCCAGGCATCCCTGCCCTGAAAGGATTTTACTAGATAAATAAAGGAAGGAGAAAAAGTTATATTTGCCTCAAAGAACTCTTAAATGTGAAACTTATTTTGATAGAGAGTACTGATTGTTTTAACTATTCTTGAAAAAAATTAACCCCCCCAAAAAAAACACTTACTGACTTACTTTTTCCCCCCTCAACTTTGAGTTAAAGTGATGCCTTTAAAACTAATAACTTTCTCCATATATTTGGGTTGATTTGTGTATTCTTACATCATTCAAAGGATCACTCTGCCTACTGTGTTAGCCAGAGCATATCATGCAGCTTTATCATCTATTTTATGAATACTCAGTGCAAGACCTCCCTCATTTTTCTTTTCCAAAAATATCTTGACTTTTCTTAATTGTTTCATTATTCAGATGAACTACAGAATCATTTTTCAGTCATGATCCAGAAAAAGAATATCTCATCGGAATTCTGACTTAACTAGTCAGTCATTCAAGAATTCTCTAACTAAAAACTCTCCCTCTCGGGCATATGTTTTTCCTGCTGTCAGTTTTCCCCCCTTCTGCCCCTGGGTGCCTGAGCTCTGCCTGAAGAAGGACGAAATGGTGCAGATCGGGGGGTGCATTCCTTCTCCGGCCCTCTTGATCCAAGGCTGCACTGCTGTGCCCTTGTGCCCTCCCAACACACTCCCAATCACTCTCCACATTTCCAACTCATCCAGTGAGAGAAGCTCTTTTCTGAATTCCCTCAACTTTCTTCCTCTTCTTTATAAAAGGCGTCTACAAAAGGTAGATTCCTGCCTACCTTTCTACCTGCACTTTGAGCTCTACTTTCACTGGCTTCCTCTTTTGGAACCCTGCATTATGCACTGTCGTCCTCTCCACCCCTCCACACCCACAGCCTGGCTCCCTTCCCGCTGCCAGTGCAACACCTGATGCACCTGCTGTGCCCCACAGCTAAACCCTGCTGTCCCACACGCTGTCCTGCTCCTCCTTTGCTCCCTTCCAACTTTGCCAGCTCACTCTTCAGTTTGTAGAACTCAAAGGTAGACCAGGACTTCCAAGCGCCAAATCCAAAGGCTTATTTTTCGACATCATTGTCCTTGACCTTTCTGCAGAATCTACTTCCCCTGCTTTGAAACTCCTTCTCTTTTCACATGTGATTATGTTCCTATTAGGCTGATTTCTTTATCTTTTCTCATTACTTTCTCTCTTCTTCCCTTTCTTTTTTAAGTATTTGTTCATGAGAGAGACAGAGAGAGAGAGAGAGAGAAAGCACAAGCAGAGGGGAGCAGCAGAGGGAGAAGCAGACTTCTCACCGAGCAGAGAGCCCAATTCGGGGCTTGATCCCAGGACTCTGGGATGACGACCCGAGCCTAAAGACAGATGCCTAACCAACTGAGCCACCCAGGCGCCCCTCTCTTCTTCGCTTTAAACATAGTTTTCAAAGAGATTCTCTCCACTTACTCCTTCTTCCTGTGCTCTCTTCCTTGCTTACTTTCTCTAACGCCATGGTTCTAAGCATTGCTTCTGCAAAGAACTGCCTCAACTCTCAAACCACAGTGTCACCACTTCTAACTTCCCCAGAGGTTCCCCACCTGGATATCTGGGTTGTGGAGTCTAAACCTAGGGCCTCAATATACATTTCTAAGTTTTTCCCACGGTTCTCCCATACATATTCTATGCTTTAGCCAAACAGAATTCTGTCTCATGAGCTACAGCATTCACAAACCTCTGGATATAGGATCAAAAGTAGCCTGATTTAGCATCCAGATCGAAACTATCTTCAGGAAAAAAACAAAAACAAACAAACAAAAAAAAAAACCCTCACTAGTGTCTTGCTAAAAAGAGATAATTCTGTCTCTCCTAGGATTTAGAGATGCAAAGCTGCTCATTCTCACCAGATTGGCCAGCATGAAACGTGGCAGACTGGTGAACCGGTTAATTCTCAGGATGAAGAGTTTATGGACAAAGAACAAAGATCTCCAAATCCCCAAGGAGCTTGTTCCAAAGCTGTAATAATACAAGTGGGAGTAAGTTCATCGAGAGGTTTCTCTGCTATCATTCACACAATTCTTTCTCTTAAGTTTGAGTTTATGAAATTTCATTACTTTCACTCATGATGCCATTATAACCATGTCACAGGATGAATGGTCTGTAAGTCTTTCGCCCTTTCCTTGAACATATCATACTAACTGCATGGACTTGATCCTCATTCCAAACAGACTTAGGTCAAAAGAAACAAGTACAATATTTTCCTCTGAAAAGTATTTCACCCATATCCAAGTTCAGGTTTAATGGAGCTAAGAGAGCAAATTAATCATTTCAGTAGATTATATGAAAACAGTAATGAATATCATTTTATGCTTTCACCGTATCCTGCCCTTTTCAAAGGGTTATTCCTAATCCCAGGTAACTCAAAACAACAAGGTGGAAAAAAAACTCAGCACTCAGAAAATTATATGACTTGCCCAAGGTAACTCAGAGAACAAAAGGGTTGAGCAGAGAGATTCAAAGATCTTATTCAAATAACTTCACACTGATCCTAATGATGCTGCCTCTGGTGTGTGTATGGGTGTGTGTGCATGTTCCTATAAACAGTGGGAATTTCTTTTTCCCTACCCTGAAATGTTTGTTTGTTTTGGTAAAGCACAAAAAAATTAACAGATTGTCCTTACAATCAAAGGTAGGCAGAGCACAGATTCTTTGATTAATTCCAAACATTTCCACTATTGTCTACACCAATCAGGTGCAACCACAGATTCAGGAGAATGTAAGCACCTCCTGTTTACTTAACTAATCACATATACAGTTTAAATAAGCAGGGGTGGGGGTAGTACTTGGAATAGACCCTGATAAGAGAACTCGAGCATGTAAGAACCAAAGAGAACCAAACCACTTTTCTTTAAATTTGCTCCACAAAATAAAAAAAACAAAAACACAGAAAAACACATACATATGTACATACATCCATACTTTAAAACTGTTTTTGAAAGGATGCCCAGGCTGGTGACAGAGGTCCTATTAAAAACTGATGCCTTCCACTTGGACATACTTGATTATCACCGAAGCAGTTCACTAGCAAACATAAAAGCTTCAGGATTAAGCAGTAAGTAGGGTCTTCATCAAGTGGTCGGTGGGACTTGCCACATAGGTCTAAACTTACGGTTTGCTAGAAACTAATACAAAAATTGAACTGAGCCTATAATTGACTAATAATGATTTCCTATTGACAGTGCCCTCTTACCACTTTTTTTTTTAAATTCATTGTGAGGCAAAGTTTAAAACAAGTGTAACAACTCATGAACTGCCTACAGGTATCCTGGAACACTAAAATGGAACCTGCAACTTTTCACCATGGGGAAAAAAAATAAGGCTGCTTTTACAGAGTTCCAACATGTCACCAAACCTACGGGGAATAATCCAGCATTCATCTCTTCTATTGATAAAATCTTTTTTTCTTTTTAAAAGACTAGTGTAACACCACCCCCAGTACACTTGGGTTGTTTATTATCAGCTTATGACAGGGTCACACCATGTGTCCGGGGTAAGAAATAAGCCATTTTACAACTGGAGTATGACCACAGTCATGAGATTATCCTTCTCTAAATTATTAGTTATGGAGTTGTCAGCTATTTCTAAGTCAAAATTAATTCTGGAATATTTGTGAATGTAGGGGGATTATTCAAGAAGTAAATCAATCTATCTACATGTATATACATACTGTAATGTGAAAACTGAGATATTAAAATTAAGTCAAGAGCAGCAATAAGATCTGGTGGATGAAGGCAGGATCTTAGTTATCCGGCTGTGTTAGGCCAATCAGATATCAGCAGACTGAGAGGCAGGGGGGTTGGAAGACGGCTGATTAGTGGCTCATGTTAATTTTCTATAATGCTCAGAGTAACTGGAGAATGACATTCTCTTCGTTTCTTGTCATCTCAGAATCCCACAATAATAATCTCTTGAGTTGTAATTTTTCATTTTGTGGACAATCAAGGGAGAGTCAACAAATATTCATCTTATCTATTATAACCAAGAAGTAAAACTATAGTTTAAGAAAAAATTATCTGCCATTATATTGTGACTTGACAACTTATCCACTATTAGATAAAAACAACTTAAATCAGTTCTGGCAGATTTGGGACTTGGCAGTTCAAAATATGAATAGCAAATGTAAAAGCATGAAAATGGCATTACTATTATGTTTTAAGAGGATAATACACCTTTAAAGGGTGCCAGTGATTACTCTGCATACTGTAAACAACTGCTGCCAATCAATTTAGAAAGTGGTACCCAGCGTGGAAGCGCGCTAAAGCACATTCTGTTCCCCCAACCTAATGCTTCCTCCCAGTCACTACTTCTTAGCAGGAGCAGGGGGGCAGGATATCACCTTTACACTTTGTAATCTGTTCCCAACTGCAAAAACAGACCACGGCACAGAGGAGGCAGGGCATTTTCAGGAGTTGTCTGAAATCTGTGCAGCTATGGTCTCTAAAATCAAAACTAAGCCTGAGCATGATTACGGGGCAGGGTGGGGAGGACCCTGTCCTGCCGCAGCAAAGCTGAGGAACAGTGTGTGTTCTCACTACCCAGCCACCTTGGCCTTTCTCGCCCAGCAACCCCACCCCCTCCCCGCAGGATACCCTTGCAGACTGTGGTCGGGTGGAAGGAGGAAATGGAAATGTTCTCTATGATCTGAATGAATATTCACGGGTTTTGCTAAACAGCATTTAATGGCACTCTATTCTTGGAGGTTTTAAATAGCTGAATATTCAGATATGCACATGCCTTTTCTTTTATTCAAGGGTCCTCCATTCTCCATCTCTTTGAATTCTGTAACGTATTTTTAAACAATTATGCTTAGAGTGATATTTTATGAAATTGGGTGTTAAACTTTGAGCTAATAATTATTTTAGTGTCTTTTTGATGGTGATTTAATAAGCATTTCATTCTTCAATCTTCTCACCCAGTTGCTCATTTTAAAAATGTGTCTGTCAGCTAGTCGCTCATAATCTGGGACTTAATTTTCTTAATCTATCTCAGCTGAACTTCTTTTCACATGGGGTTGTTTGATATATTTTTGAAATATCTCCACCAGATGTTTTGCACCGAGGAGACCACACACCTCAGCACGCCCACGGGAGGTCACTGCTACCACCACTGTCCTGGGGACTTAAACTCATTCAGAGTGTGGATGGGGCCTGCTGAACCCCAAACGCATCAGCCTTCATGGGCAGAACCCCTCACACTCTAATCCCAAACACTGAACTGGGACTCCAAGGGAAAGGTTATGACACAACAATGCACAACTTTTTCTTTTCCTCAAGAGAGACAAAGTAAATTTAGTCACAATTTTATTTCTTCTAGAGGAGCTTCTAGGATTCAACACAACATTAAATTTTTGGCCTGTCTCTTTAATTTGAGAAATTGTAAAAACGACGACAGATGGCACACAGAATTGACTTATGTCCTCTATTCTTTACTGAAGAAGGGAGTGCATAGAAACTTTGATAAAGACAGAAGCTCCAGTATGCAGGTCGCTAGTAAAATTATCTGGTGGCTCTTTGGGCAGCTAAGATCAGACATTCCAGCTTTCTTTTGTAGATGTTCTTTAAAACCAACCAACAGGGCAGCCCGGGTGGCTCAGCGGTTTAGCGTTTGCCTTCAACCCAGGGTGTGATCCTGGAGACCCGGGATCGAGTCCCACATCAGACTCCCTGCATGGAGCCTGCTTCTCCCTCTGCCTGTGTCTCTGCCTCTCTCTATCTCTCTCTCTCTGTCTCTCATGAATAAATAAATAAAATCTTTAAAAAAATTTAAAAAAAATAAAACCAACCAACCCTGTTGTAGATTGACACTGGTGATCGCAGTCCCAATGTTCAGCACCCTCCCTGTCCCAATGAGGACATGATGGATGTGCTCTGAATCTCAGCAACCTCTGAAATTACCACTCTTCCCACCCCCGTCTCCCGCCCCCACCCCTCAAAATCATTATGAAATAGGAAGAACACTCAAGCTTACAGTTAATTGGAAACATTGTGAGAGAAGAGGAATGCTTAGGACAGCATGTCCATGGGAAAATAAATCACCCAGCATTGTTATTTAATGCATTGTGACATCATTTCCTGAAATTAAACGGAGATGACACCAATTCAGACGATCTCTAGTATAAGGTTCCATTCAAATAATTCACAGATGTTTTCTCCTGGCAAGCAGAAAAACAATGCAAAGGCTACAGCTAGGGGCAGCCTCCCACCACTGCATGTTTGTGGGAAGCCCTCTCTGCTGGTGCTTTTCAGCTGTGTGTTCTGCATCTGCATCTCCACATAAGGATTCCTGAGCTCAAGAGCCCCACTTCTATCCTGGACTCATCCAGATCTCTGAATGTGAGACAAGCCATCTCTCACTGCATAAGTCAGTCCAACATTTTATTCTTGGTATTCATTTGGCCTGTAGCAATTGGTATTAAGTAGATAAATCTCAGAATCAGAAAGGCACTAATTGTCAAGTAGAAATAACTAACGTCATGGAGACCTGATGCACTTAACCATCCAAGACTCTTAGAAAGATAACTAATGATAGGAATGATCAGAGTCTCCCCATGGATACCCATGTGGAATGAACAAGTGGAGAACCTGGGGCTGGCAGGTTCTCTCACCCTTGCTAATTTCATGTGGTACTACTAGAGCTTAGGCCGTTGGAAACCCAGGCACACAACCACAAAACCCAAATACTCAACATCTGTACAGCACATCACATAAACTGACTACCTCATCTGATGTAGCAACCAACCAGCTAAGTAGGACACAAATGTACAATTTTAGTTTTTAGATGAAAAAGTAAATTCAGAGGTTGACTAGCTTACCTGAGATTACAAGAGCCTAAACCCAGTCTTCTAATTTCACATTCAGTGACCCCTTTAAAAAAATACCATGCTGTCTGGCAGGGACTCTAGACTTTAATGCTCTGAGGAAGCTGGAGATGCTAGACTCTGCTCACATATTGGACCTCTTAGAGCAAAAGGGAGCATTCTCTATCAAAAGTAGTCCCCAGCTGAGGCATTCTGAGCTGTTCCATAACCAGTTTCTTCTTCATCTCCCACCTTATCCTGGAAGGCTCACCTTACCAGGATGCTCTGGCTTTCCATTAGCACCAGCACTCATGGATGGTATCGTTGAGCATAGCTTAGCAGCCATCAGCTGTTTCTACAGTTCTGGAAGGCATAATTAGATGATGGTCTCTCCTGCTGAGGGGCATTTGGGACTGGTTTGGCAAAACCTGATCTTGCCGGCTCACACAGACCACAAAATCAAGTGATTACTTTGGCTGCTCAGTTCTATTGGTCAAAGCCTCCTGCTAGCCATTCGGCTAGATTAAAATAAGAATTACACCATATCCTTATTATAAGAGCCAGGCATAGAGCTGAATGCTTTATGTTATCTCATACAATCCCTGCAACAACCCTATTGAGTTGGTTCTAGAATCATCTCCATTCTACAGATATGGAAGATGAAACTTAGAGAGGGTAGCTGTTCACGATCAAAAATCTACTCTGTCGCAGACTCCAGGCCCTGTGTTTTGTTCTGTTTTGCCCCCCGTCATTAATAATTGAGAGTCGTGACACTGGTTGAATCCTATGCCTGGAAAGCCCCACGAAAGGACACTCAGTGTTCCCGTTCCATTCAGGTAGGACCCATCTAACTTTCCACAGTCAGACAGCCAGGCTCTATGCTCTTAACTTTGACACTGGATCACCTCATTAAAAAAAAAGAAGAAGCAGCAGCAGCAGCAGCAGCCATCTAGGTATACACAAGATAAAGAGAACTAGTTAAAAGGCAAATAGTCTATTTTGGAATCTTTCTCGGTCTGTCTCTCACGTGTATGTGTGTGCACAATAAAAAAACTTTGAGATGACCAAGTTGATGAACTCACAGGGGAAGAGATATGTGTTCCTCTAATGTAATGTGGAGCTGTATTTACTCATAACTTGGGTACACTGTCTCTGCAAGACGATAAACTTTAAAACTCGTTTTTATTATCAGAGACCCTTACAAAAAAATCCCATAAAACAATCTCTAATAGACAAGGAGCCAAACGACTTTACATGCGAACGGCAGGTTTCATCACTCTCCCTCTCCACCAGAGATAGAGTGGGGGAAAAAAACATTTTGCCATGAACAAAGGGCACCATTTTTATAACCTGCCGTTTCAGGAAGGCTGCATGGTATTACATCACTTTAAAGTAAATTTGCTTCTGATTCTGTACACATATCTTTGAAAGAAGCCCCACATCCCCTAAGTGTGAGCTTTAGCCCTGTGTTTTCAAATAAGAAAATCTTTAGTTAGAGACTGCTATGAGCAAGTGGTGTCTTTGTGTATGAGCACTTCCTGTTTTCATTCCGTGATCAAATATATTCTTTGCAGCACAACTAGAAAGCTCTCCAAGGTGGCAAGTGGAGGTGCCTGAGAGCCTAAGTGAGCACACTAAGGGCTTCTTGGCGTGCAGGAGTGTTTCATGGTTATGAATAAACCGCTAGCCCCGGCATTATTTCTTGCTGTTTCTTTCTTTAACTATCTTTGAAGTCAAATAAAACAGTTGTAATGGCAGGCTTACTTTTATGATACCATAATCTCCATGTGTTAGTGAAAGGAATATACTTCCCTAGGATTTCCCTAAGTTCTTTTGCCATTGGGTACTTTCCAGCAAAAGCACATACATTTCCAACAGATTCTTTCTTCAATCTTCACTAGATTTTTTAGTCTGAGAAGCCGGCAGAGCCATCAACCAGTAGAAGAGGGGGGTAATCATATATAGAACATTTCTAGCAGGTGAATTTCTAAATATATACATAATTTTGAAATATATATATATATATATACACATATATATATATGGGTTTACCTTTTCAAAATTATTATGAGTTTTTTAAAGGGGATTTTTAAAAGAGACTTTGGAAATTAGTAATTGGAAACCAGAAATTAATTATTTAACCTCAGATGAAATTTAAATTCAAAGTGCTTAACTCTGAATACGGAAATTCGTCAATTCATCCAACAATTTGTGTGCTTTTTTTTAATGCCACTTTAAATTTAGTTCAAATATTTCCTTCAGGATAATCAATCAGCTGCAAGCATATTACCTTTCTCCCTAAAGTTAGCGGTATACTGAGATTGTTTTAACTGTTACAGTTGTAGTAGAACTTGTTCTTCCAAGAAAACTGAAGGTTAATGATTTTTGTCATATTGAGACTAAGACTTAACAATTGCTACAGTTGGCCTTTGTTGAGGTGGGCTTCTTTTTTCTCTGGGCCTTTTGAGGTATTCAGAATAGGTGACAATAGCTTGCAGTTGAGAACATATGTAGAGAGACCCCTGTGGCTTATTGGAAAAAGTTGCTCCATGCTGGTTGGGTGTTTGGAAAAAAAAAAATACAACCAGAGTTCTTTTATGTTCTGCTGGTTAATGAATGCATGAATGTCAAAATGGGCCAATGGCCCATTCAGGGGGCAAAGCCTCAGCAACCCCCTTCTTTAAGAACACATCCTGAGATGCAAAATACATTTGCTTAACAAATTAAAATAATGAGATAATTCAATTAGCTTCTTTTTTAAAAAAAGAAAGAAAAAAAGGGTACATCGGGGATTATTGTAATACAAGAACAGGTCATACTGCACAAAAGGGGAAAAAAAAACAGTTTGAAATAATGTTAAAGAGACTAATAATGGAGGAATGCACACTGAATCATGCACTTGTGAAGAAATTTACATGAAATAATAATTTAGACTGCATCGAGTTTCAGCGAGCTAGAGCCAACATTTCACTTTGAAAGTTGAAATTAATTAAATGACAGAAAAATATAGTGGGCATCTCTATTTCCAAGGACTTCCTCATGCCTGTTAGTGCATGTAAGAAAAGAAGTCTAAATTAACATGTCGCTAGTTAGGGGTCTCTATTCTTGGTTTCTGAGCTCAGAATTATAGCTGAGTAAATCTTTCAGCTCATTAAAGATTGGAAAGTAAAAGTTTTACAGGACCATCCTCATCAAAGTTACTGAACCTCTCTTCTGCAGTTGGGGTAAAATCTGGATGAAGAGGGAATTTTTTTTTTTTTCCAAAGAGAAAGCTGAGGAGAATTTCCTTAGGACACAAGGGAGGTTTAGAAAAGGCAAGGGAGGGAGCAGAGGGAAAGACTGGGAGACAAAGCCAGTGGGAGAAAGTAATGAAAGGGCCATGTTGTGAAGGAAGGTCATGGGGAGGAGAAAAATAAAGCACTTAGAAGAAGAGGAAAAGAAAGGGGGACAGGGAGACAAGGATGACCAGGGCTGGGACAGAACGGGGCTCTGGCTGCGTGCTCGTGAGGCAACCCCAGTGCTATGGGTGCAGGAAAGGAGCCTGCGGTGTGGACACCCTGCTCTGTGTCCCTCTCATTTGAAAACTGGGCCAACGGAAGGTCCAGGGAACTCAACGGGTTTCCGTGAAGTCCAGCCGGGGCAGGGGCATGCCGGCCTCCAAATGCTCTTTGAATTCTCTCCCCACTCTACGGACCGGCATTCATGAAAATCTTCAGCTGGCCATAGACTTCTGCACCAAGTCTTGAGGTACTTTACCCAGATGGAGGCACCCTCGGGGTGAGGCAAGGTGCTGCGGGTGGTGGGCAGCACCCTGCATGGCCAAGTCACAAGGAGAGGTGGGCAATCACTGGCCATGCACAATTCTTCACCAGTGGCCACAGTACACAGTGGGTTCGGCCCAGGGCAGGGCAGTGGGAGGTAAGTACCGACAGGGTAAAGGCAGGGGGCCTAGCAAGGGCTCCAGACACCCATCTGGGGGCTCAAGGCAGAGGACATGGCTGGGGGGGCAGCTTGAAGAGAAAGGGGTGAAGGAAGTCTTCTCCACCCAGAGACTGGGGGGAGTGGGGAGCTTTAACAACAAATCCAGAGAACGGCACTTCTCTTCTCAGTCTGTCCCCTGCTTTGATGCCGAGTGCATTGCTGGCAGAGGTTGTGTGAGATTTATCTGCCACCCGGAAAAGGGAGAATGATTCTAGCCAAGTCATCAGAATCAAAAAGCACAGGGCTGGGGACAGGGCAGGTTGGGTCCGGGTGGCAGCGTGACCTGGAGTTAATCACTCCCCTTCCTGGGTCTCAGTTTCCTCTTTCGTAAACAGAGCCACTGAACTCGCTCAGGTTCTGCTGGCCTGGGGTGTGGACTTCGATTACTGAGGGTCTGCAAATACATGGATATGTCTGCTTGGGAAGCCAGTGTCAAGATCTTTCTTTTCCGCCAAGAAGGGCTGAGCTGTGCAACAAGCCAGGGAGACGAGACGGAGGGAGGACCGGGAACAGGTGAGCGGCCTGGGAGCCGCCTGCCTACCCACCCGCCCGCCATCTAGGCGCCCCTACCCTGCCTTGCTAACTTGCTACTCTAACCAAACAAACCTTCAGTTAAAACAAAACAAAACAAAAAAAACAAAACAAAAAAACGAGAAACCCCTCCCCTTGCACTCACTCGACTTCCAAATTAAAAACATTTTACAGGTTAGTAAATCTCCAGCTGAGGTGATGTAGCAAAGAACAGCTGTGAAGTAATTTTGATAATGATGAGAATAATAGCCACATGGCAAGGTTCAGGGCTTTGCTGTTGCAGCTTCAGTGCTCCTGAATAGATAAAAGTGATTAAATACTCCTGATTATCCCTGACCAATATGTAATGGATTTACAGCCCTTTCAATTAGTCAGTATTTGCTTAGGACTCATTATTTTGTCTTTGGTTAAGTAATCAGCCCAGAGACCGCATGTTCCGTCTAATTCCTCTGAGCCAAGTCAGTGCAGGGCCCTGACCTTTGAAATGGCCATAGCTGCAAGGCAAGAATAACCACTACCAGGGCAGCCTCGCTGGTTCCCCCGGCTAATCCTGACACCACAGGCCAGATCGATACACCTTAGTTTGCTACTAATGTCCTTACATCAAAATGGCCGATTTAGGGATGTGAATTTATCACCTGGCCCTCCCCACTAGTGCTCCACCCCTTGCCCTCTGTAGGTCTGCTGCAAGAGCAGAGCCACAGCCACCACCATAAATAAAAGTGGAACCTTGTCCTGGACCCATGACACTGTAACTAATGTCATTCAGCATGGCAAACCACAAGTTGGATAATCAAAGAAGACCTTCAGCTTTCAACGGGCTACTCTGTTTTTCAGCATGGGCCTAAACAGAATGGCCTGAAAACAATATCATAGCAAGCAACCGCCTCTGATACCTTTACCACTTGCCCAGAATTTCCAGACGAACAGTAAAATATGAGTGCCCAGTCCCTCTGTAAGAAGATACCGTGACTTTTTTCGGTCATGAGGGTCTTAGAGTCAATGGTATACACCGCATAAAACCGACTGTGAGCAGGAGAAAGAGAAATCATTAAAGATGTTGCATAGTTGATCTTTGCCCAGAAGTGAACGGGGTTGGCTTATAAGAAAATGGACTTGAACAGTTACAAAGGAATCTTTAGTCTCCACCTTACAGATGGAGGCACTACAGCACCTATAAGCTTTCTGTGTTTGTCACATAAACGCGGGCCACGTTTGCACGTGGCTCCAGTGATTCCAGTTGCACCTGATACCAATGCGCTGGGACACGCATGGGGCAAGGAACCCCCCTTTTTTTTTTTTTGCCTCCTAGAGGAGATGGCTTTCATTAAGAGTGTAATCAGCAGTGTTTATGGATACATGAGCTCCTTGCAGCCATTTCGCTTGGTCGCAGTGGCATTAGCTGAAGTTGCTCTCATACCTTCAGCATCAATAACAAATTTACTTACATATACTGTGTAGGGCCCTAGACCATCTTGAGTAAGGTCGATTCCTGGCCTATTAAAACAAAAATCTCCTTTCTAGAGGGTGTTCTGTGAGTGGCCACAGTTGATGAAACCTTAACTGCTCCATCAGTCAACAGATTTCAAGAAAGGGAGAAGAGGCACCTTATTCCTAAAAATCTGTATCAATCTGTACGATTTGCTAGCAGAAGGCAAAACAACACAACTTTCTCTTTCGTATTGACTTACTGTGAGATGCTGGAAGAGCCATGCTCTCATGATATTTGTTGCTACTTTGGGGAAAATGCCTCTCTTCTTCTGGCGTTTTTTGTCCTTGTCTGGATCGTCATCGTCACCTGTGCCAGGTGAAGCTACACTGTTGTCTAAACCATCCCCTAGTAGGAAAAAAAAAATGAAAATACATTAGACAACACAGAAAGGGTGCCAACAACGATGTGCGGCTAATGATGAGCTCAGCTAAGCTCGTTGAAAGAAATCCATTAAGCAGGTATATTCTCTTTCATTAAAGTATAATTGGAGACACAAATATGTAAAAGACAAAATTAAACCAGGCCTCTTCAAATGTTAATTTTGTGTGTCTCACACTCGCCCATATCATTAATTCAATTATAATTGTGCGCTTGACACAGTGCAGTAGCTCTTTGTCAATTATGGAATCCAATGTGGGAAAACCGCCATCAGAAAACCCATTTGGTGAAAATGCATCCCCATGCCCATCGTGAACACATACTGTAGGGTAATCAAGTTAAATGTTCTGTAGTCTATATATTCTAGGCTGCCTGCATAGGTGACAGTAACTGTGTCACTGTTCATTGCACATAACACACTGCCTGCTCAGCCCCTCCTACGACTGTCACCTCCTACTCACACACATTCACACACTCCTCAGATGACCCTACACTCAGCATTTGCATGACATGGAAACTTTTAGCTCTCTGCACCACTAATCATGATCGTGATCATTAAAAAAAAAGAAAAAGAAAAGAAAAGATATACATGAAGGTAGGGTGCTCACTTAATCAGAAGTTTCCATCAACATCTTTCTCTTCTGTGCTTTTCTCTGGCATTAATTGTGCATTAGCAAAAATCATTTACTTTTAACAGTCATAGTTATTTTTTCTTGCCCTCCAGCAAAAATGCCTTGAAAGCCTGCCTGGAGGGCATCTAAATTATGTATCTGAAAAACTCTTCTGGCAAGGCATTGCAGGACCCCTACTTTCTTAAAATTCATACGAGCACGTCTTCCTGTTTTTGGGAAGGCATCAATCAAGAGCAGCAATATATGCCATATCCCTACATTAATATTTGAACTAATAACTTTAAAAAAGGAAAGAAACAAGATCCGACTTGTGGCATAATCAAATGCAAAATAAATGAAGAATACGGGGACAGCACTGGGGCTTTATAGATGGCTGTGTTTTCCTTGCACATCATTAGCCTGGAGCCACACGAAAGAGGAAAACAGAGAAGTGGAGAGTTTATGCTCCCTGCTGGTGTTTAAGAAGCTGGGGTCCTGGAAGGACATCTGGGAATTGCGCTGAGATGGGGGTTTTTGTAATTTAAGAATAGACATTCATTAGCAGTAAATGCCATAAATCCCATGCTAAGTAAAAACCTTGTCCAAGAAAGCCTAAAACAATAAACTCTGTGCTCAATGTAGCCTGAGCTAGACGCTCCGCAGCTTCCCAGCTCAGTCCCAGACCCATTCCTTCCTCCTGGGCTGGGCTACACCGAAACGTCCTGCCCAGCAGGCTCCTCGCCTTCTAACTTCTGTGTCTAATCTGTGGGCTCCCCTATACCTGTTCTTTTCCTATCTCACCAAAAAACCCTCAACCTTCTTTGACCAGAGAAGCAGAGAAGCCACAGCAAAGAGCTAGCAGATTAATTTTATTGACATTTCCATTTTCACTGCAATGTGATACCCTCCATCACATGGAAGAGATGACCCTCACTATTTACAGACTGACAGGCCACTTCATTACAACCACCCTGCCCCAAGGCAAAGCAGCTCCCTTCCATCTGCCCAAACACTAGAGCACGACCTCGAAGTTGCTGTTCTCTTTTTCTTTGCCGTCTGTTATGATAAAAAAAAAAAAGAAAGAAAGAAAGAAAAGAAAAAAGAGTGAGTCAAAGGGACTCCAAATAGTCAAAGAACTAATCAGAGTAACAGGGAAACAAAAGGCATTTGGCTTTCGAATACTGGATATATGGAGGCTAGTCTTCATCTGTCCACCCTCCCTACATACCCGTGTATACCAGGGGTCGCTTGCATAAGGAGACACGCACACACACACACACAAGCTCAAGCAGGGACACGCGTACACGCTCTCCACCATGCCACGGAACTGCTGCAAGGCAAATTCTTACCCACACTAATGGCTTCTGACTGCTCCTTGGCAACCCTAGCATTTTAACCTGGGTAGATGTGCTCTCCAAAATACAGACACTGGAGAGATCTCATCAGCTGTTCATGTGACACAGATGGAGAGTGGCTATTAGGAGCCAGGCAGTGGGCCTTGGGGATCTGAGGTGCTGTTCTGTAGCCCGAGGCAATTCTGAAAAGCAGTACCCGGAGATGAGGGAAAAAAGAAAATCCACACTGCAAGTCCAAGTTTGAAGTCAGTCTGTCTGTCCACCTACCATGGATAAAGATATCTTTGTCTCTTAATGTGAAATCTATGTGGGCTATCTGGATGTACACTGCAGATAATGTATGTATGGAATGGCTCTTCCTTCAATGTCTTCCAAATATAAAAACACACACTGTAAACAATGCCTGTGTGTATATATTTCTTCCTAAGCACATATGGTTTCTGTGTATATGTTTAAGCTGAAATTGTCAGGATTTTGTTAAAATCTCATTTAGCTTTTTTTGATAGATTTTTGAATATACTTTTTTTTAAAAGGTTAATTGCTTAATTGAAGGAAGTTCAACCAAAAAAAAAAGGGGGGGGGGGCATTTGCCTTTTTCACCCAATCACCCAATCAATGAATGACCTTAAAAATAAGAGAGAGCATTTCTTTCCACAGTGCATTTTCTCTTGCTCAAAAGCAAAGAGGGCTGGTAACACCTTCAAATTATTTAGCTCAAGAAAAAAAATATACATATATAGCTAGGTTGAGCGTCCTTTGATGATTGACTTAAACTGGAGAAGGCAGGAGCATTACATGAATTTTAATATAAGCAGTTCATTTTATGTAAGTGTTATAAAATGTTTGAATTTGGATCCAGTGTAACAGATAATTATAAAGAAAAATGCGCCTGTTTTTATAATAAGTAGATATTAGACATAAGAGTTTTAAATTAATATTAGTGTCTATACCTCCTTTAAAGAGAGGCATTTTCCTCTCCAAATAACAAAATAAATACCATTGTTTTTTTTCCTTCAATGGACTGTGAACCAACTCCAGCACAGAGGAATAACAACACCATAAAAACTTTTTGAAAGGAAACTATGTGATCTGTTACCTAAAATAAAATTGTGCAGGTGATGCTAGGGTTAGTAACTCTCAAAGTGGACATTGTTTTCTGGTTCTAAGGTTGTGTGTATGTAAGATGGTTGGCAATCCTTGGCACCTGTGCCAAATGCATTTCTGTGCTGAAGACGGTGTGCGTGTGTGTCTGTGTCTACATACATCAGCATGGATGTGTGTGCCAAAGAAGGTATAAGAGATAATAACATCTCATTATTACATCTCAGCATCTTAAGTTAAGATTTAAAAGTGTGGAATCCTGAGGGCAAGAACTGTTTTTTGCTTCTCTGTTTATCCTGAGAGCATACTTCTGTTTATCCTGGGAGCAGATACCCAGCGATTGTATACTGGGTGAGGGAACCACTGAACTCATTCATGAACTTATGCAAGGACCCTTCCCTCTTTCTGATAACCCCAAGTAGGGGCAATCATGCTTGTGACAGCGCCTAAGGGGCTGGGTACCTGTGTATACACAATCACTTCTAAACATACCAGGAATGATGCTTCTCTAAAGAACCCAGTGTCCATTAGGTTCTTTTTGGGGGGCTGAGCCACTGATCATTCCACCAGGATTGCCATCTCTGATGATGAAAAACTAAAGAAAAAAATAGTGGAATGCTTCTTCTAAAAGGTTGCCAATCCCTTCTCTAAGGGTACAGTCTAAATTTGGGGCAAAGATACTCCAAAGAGCTGCGTATTACTGGAATAATAATTCTATGGGTGACCATGGAAAGAAATATTCAAGGCCTATAGATAGACAACTTTGAAGTGGATTGAATCATCACGGGAGACTGTTAAAAACACAGGTCTCTAGGCTTATCCCAGATTCAATGAATCAAAATATCCCAGGGCAGGGGCAAGGAATTTATATTTCTAACACATTCCTTGGTTTTGCTTACGCAACCAACCTAGCACTGGTTCTCAAACTGGCTGTTGGAAGCCACTGAACTTCACAGATGACCTTCTAATTTGAAAGAAGATGCAGCCTCAGGGAAAGGTAGGAAGTTATAAGTCTATTCTATTCCCACGCGTGGGGTCAGTGGTCATGGTAAGCAACCACAACGTGGCCCGGGCCTTATTCACTGTAGCAAAGTGACAGTGTTCTCTGTCACAAGTACTAACTAGCGGAATGCAGCCTCATCCTAATCTTCTGATAAGGGATAAAAAGGAAGAAGGAAGCTCTAGAACATTGGCTCTCAAAAGACAGAACAGCAGCTTTAGCCCTGATGAAGAAATTGTGAGGAATGGAAATTCTTGGACCCTCTCAGACCTAGTGAATTTGAATCTCTGAGGTGGAGCCTAATAATCTGAATGTTACTAAGCATTGCAAGTGATGCTAATGACCATTCAAGTTTCAGAAGCACTGCTGTAGGGCGCCTACAAGATCCCCGTAACCTGCTACTCCTGGTGGTTACTGTATGAAGGCCTGAATCTAATCTCTGGGTCTTCCTCCTGTTTTAAGACTCTGAAGTATTTTGAGAGCATCAGTGGCTAGATTTACACCCAGCCTCTGGAGGAAGTCATGCATACTTTCCATAGCTCAGCATACTGTGCTCAGAGCAGGGCATTGCTCTGAAAAGCAGCCCCAGTCTACACTTACCTAAAAGGCCAATACTGAAAGAATTTAGTTATAGGAATTAAATCCTGGGATACAATGGGTATCCAGGTGTATGCAGAATCCATATCCATAGCTGTGTAGCCAGTGAATCAAAGAAGAATATGGACACATTTTGAGAGGATACTCGGGTAATTCTAAAGCAGAAGTTCCCAATCCATAAAATTCTAGGCCACAAAAACTTCTTAGGCAAAAGGACATCACTTCCTTCCATTGGCATATTGTCTTATTCCAGTTAGCCAAAAATCTATCTCTATTTTAGACATCAATTTCTTGGTCTGGAATAAAGCAATGATACAAACAGTGGTGATGTTCTATGATGAATCCAATATCACTGGGATTTAATATTTCTGATGGGCTTTCTTGTTCTATCAGAAATACAATGCAGCAATCAAGAGGATGCATCTTCTTCTTCCTTTCTCCACCGCCCTCCAAAAACAGAACGAAACAAAGCCAAGACATTTAGCAGTGAGAAAAATGAAGCCAGGAGGTACGGTGGTTCTCCAGCTATATGTGGTCAAGAAAAAACTAGAGTCCAGGCAACTTCAGGTCCAGTGTTATGACCACTAGTATTTTCACATTAATGTTGTAAACTAACTTCTAATTTTCAAAGCATTACCTCATCTGAACCCTACTATCCATGACAGATATAAGCAAGGCTTGATCTCACAAGCGAAGGTCTAATTGCAGAGGATGGATTAGATCTAGGGACGAGGAGATGGAGCTGAGTTAGAGCTGGTCTGGACTGGTCCAGGATCAAACATATGTGCAAAATTTTCTCTCAAAAGTAAGCCATCGCCTGAAGGGCTTTAGATATACTCAGTACAGCAATAGTCTTTGAGACTCAGGATTTCTTATAATCGGTTTATTATTGTCCAAATGGAGACACCAGACTGACCTTCAGAGCATAGAGATGCTACAAATATTTGAGAACTCATACCCGCTGTCCATACAGTCAGGACCTCGTGAGCTCTGTGCAGTGCTATTAAACACTTCATAGAACTGTGATTAAAGCAATATATTCCCCGGCCTCCAAGTCACTTTTTTAAAGCTAGAATAAGGTTTCTGTGACATCTGGCACACTGTCAAACAACAAACATCAAACACTGACCTCTCAATCTTGTATTAGGACAGATACATATGTATTTGGGTTGGTAGCATTGTTTTTTTATTTTGGGTAAGTCAGTGGCCCATTATTCAATCCTCAGTTCCACAAGTTTTGGACCAGGTTTAGTAGTTAAATACATTCATACGAAATATATGCCGTAAAAAAGAATGATATCTCATCCAAAAGAACGTGGCTTTCCTCCCCTCTTTTCTGCTAAACAAAAACTCACCATATTCATTATCATTTTCATTGTGAGCAACGTAAATCTACTAATTTCATACACATGCCTATACATATCTTTTCAACAATCTATTTCCAGGAATTAGGTATGCTGATGAATACAGAGATCATAAACCTGTATGTACATAAATTAAATTGTATCTTTTTCAAATTATTCACCAATTTGAACACAAGTATGCAAATGCGTTTTTGGATGAACTGCAGATTTTTGCCTGTGACCATACCTGCACACCCATCCATACATTTATAGAGCCCTCAGATGTCTGTATTGAGAGTGGCAAATGGAGTAGCCCCTTTTCCACACCACTTCCCTGTCTTGAGACTACAGTCTCCTCCTCTTTATCCACACTGCCATCACTGTAATTATCTTCATTATCACAAGTAACTTTCGGCGGACACTTGCAATGTTCTGATCCTCACTTAATCTTCACAGCAAACGAAATGACTACTTTTTTTCAATTCCATTTCACAGATAAGAAAGTGTAGACTCAAAGAAATTGAGTAACTTGTCAAAGGTCACATAGTTAGGAAGTGGCAGAGTGTGCTAGTCCTCCAAAGGCCAGACTCACATCCACTACGCTTTCCCTTAACCTGCTCAGAGGATGAGAGGATGAGAGGATGTGACAAGTGAAGCTAGACGCTGGATAAGCCCTTACCGCCCCAGAAACGAACCCCAAGAGTGAGGTCATATATTTATGCTCGGGTTCCAAGGGGATAGCAAGTGATAGCACCTTTAAAAGTAAATATGAACGAAGAAAACAAGCAGATGCATCAACAGGTATCACCATTATCTAGAGACAAGATCATTACTGTTCCTTGTGGATGTCAATTTCAAATTAAATATGATTTTGAAACAGAAGTATCTGTGGTATTTCAAAGACTTTTCTGAGCCAAGGGTTCATTCCAGATTCCATGCCTTCAGTCCTGTCCTCTTAGCCTGGAATGCCCTTTCTCATCACTTTTACTTCCCCTCCTTCTCATTCTTCTTTGTCAAGGCAAACTCCTATTCTACCTCCACAACCCAGTGAAAAAGGCACCTCCTTGGCGAAGCTTTCTCCAGTTCCCATTAAACAGAGTTAGCATCCTACGCTTTCGACTTCAGCCGTTTGTTGTTGCCTCTGTTATATTTACTTTTCTGTTTTGCCATTTGTCTGTTGACCAATTTCTCTGTCTTGCTTCACTGTGAACTTTCCCAAGGTAGGAGTGTGTCATTTCTGGTCCCGAAACCCTGACACAGAGTCAACACTCAAATGTAAGTGGCATGGACAAGCCAGTAGCAATACCCATCGGACAGATTAGTAGGACCCGATGAGAATATAAACTGCTTTGGAGAAGCTGCCCATGAAGGAGTTCCCTTGGCTCTGGTAACCTGTTCTAGTAGCCACCAAGCCTTGGGCTCCCCCACTCCTCTCTCCGTGCTCTGTGAGCACTGGGTATCCTGGTGTCATGTCCAGTGTTCTTTTGTTCACACATATGTGTGTGGTCCTCCTCAGAGAAGCTCCTTACATGTCTGAGACATGTGTCACACACTGTTGATGAAAGCGGTACTGCATCTCCAACCTGCCCTACTCCGAAGCAGAAAAAGGAATGCTGGGAGACAGAGGACTGCCCGTGGCCCAGGCCTTTTAGATAATTCAGAACATTACAGTGAAAAAGGAAGTATTACGTAGCCATGGAACTGTAACACACAGTACCTTGTGAACCCATTCTCTGTCATCATTTCACTTTTTTTTGTCTTAATACTTCGAAAACAGGATTAAAAGATACTAAGAGTCCAAAATACATACATACACACACACACACACACACACACACACACACACACACACATACACAGAGTCAAAAGATATTTTCTTTTAGGGACGACCTGGCAGGAGTTTAATTTAGGACATAACCCTGAGAAACCTGCATCAGAGTCTCAAATGAGATGCAAAAAAAAAAAAAAAAAAAAAGGAAGAAGAGGAAGAAGAAGTTAACTTTGCCTTTTTCTGTTTTCAACTGTAGCCTTGCAAAACTCGCTTTCCAAGAACCATCCACAAAGTAAATCTTTTTGCACATGCAATTTACCTTTTTTCACACTAGATCAGGTTGGGGGAGGAGGGAGCTGAAGATGCAGAAATGCGGGGAGGGTGAGGGGCAAGAGGTGGGGTGAGGGGCCAGCAGTGAGACCTGCTAATTACTGATCTCTTTTACTCTCCTGCTGTGCTTAACTGTCTGGACACGTTAAAGTGAAATTTTTCTGTGATTTTTCAAGTGACTAGTCCATGGCCCACTAGCATGGAGGGAAGCAGAAGAGATGAAATGCTTTCATTTACATGCAACATTTACTAACTGTGTGGGTTTCCAACATTAAAGAGAGGACAGTGACCCAGGCCACCTTTTTCACACTCAAAAGAGCACTGAAAAAACAAGTCTTCATCGGCTTACCTCGGGCTTCCCTGGTCCTGAACACCCTCCCCCCAGGGTAGGAGCAGAAAGGGAAAAACAGAGGGGATTTTATGCTCCTTTCTCTTCAACTTTTCAGGCGGTATAAGCAGCATTTAGCAAATTCAGCCCCAAATGGCTCCAAATGCTCAGAGCTGCAGGGGCTCCTTCTTTGTTATCCTCCCTCTATTTACACAGGATTTACGCAGGCTCTCCACTGAAGAGACCTAAAGCACTTCCATTCTCACCGGCTCTCCCCCAATTGTGGCCCCGGCCAGGCCAGCAGCATCACCCAGATTTCTGTAACCTGGACAAGAAGGCGACATACAGCTCCCTAACTGGGTGATTCCTAGACGACCTGCAAGGTGGAGGCTTCTATGAAGATGAGCTCACCTGCTGGCAGAGAACCAAAGACCTAGCCGAGGCCTTGGGCAAATGTGTGTCCAGGGACAAATAACACACACTTTTAAAATATGCATCTATATGATATAATGCAAAGCGGTGGGTGAAAAAAAAATCAGACTGCAGCTTGGATGAAAACCACTTCACCCACTGGTTGGAAAAATAAAGTGTAAAAACAGACAGATGGACACATATGTAAATGTGGCTGTGTTTTAGGCTTTAGCTGGCAACGTGAGTGTCGTAGTATAGTTTTGCACGCCTGTATTTTCCATATCATGTTGAATCCTGTTAACTGTTGAACAGAAACATCCTCATACTGGTCCTTGACCAAATGAGTCCCCTCCATGTACCCGTCAGGAGCCATAAAATGGCTTTGTTTATTGACTGGAACCCTCTAATCCTGTAGAGCATGAGTGAACGAAAGCTTCCAGTAAGTACTCTTTGCCTATGCTCCTCTTAAGTTGGTGGCTCTCTTTTGAAATATGCAACTTCACTTGAGAATTTTACAGTATTTCCAGAAAGGACATTTATTCTCACTTGCCATGGAATCCTCCAAAGGATGCTGACTGAACCCAGGAGAAAAGCATTTTCCTTTGCCATGATAATTCAGCAGACTGCTTAATCTCTGTGGTAGGGCCTTGAAAGAATGTACTTTTTACTCAGTTACCTGATAAGCACTTATAAAAGCATGGAGCAGGTTCGGAAGTTATTCGCAATACATCATAATAAAGCTCTTCTGGGCACTCTAATGATTCATTTTTAGTGATCTCTCAAATGCCCTTTTCCACAGTTAACACTCAAGATTTTATTAAGGTAGAAAGCAGGGACAAATGTCCACTCAAGTCCCAGCTCTCAAATTTGACTCTACTTGCACCACACTACCTATATCTAAAGCTTTTTTAATGTTCTGTTCACCTCCCTGGAGTGGCATTTCAGCTAAAAGAGTTCACAATCTTTCAGCCCTAAACACAGAAGGCTGCTATCTTCAAGTCATCCTAGGAATGTGCCAGATACCATCATCTCCCTCCTGCTATACAAAGAACCAGAGAGAGAGAGAGAGAGACCAAGAGAAGACCAAGCTGATCATGTTACCAAGAGCCCAGAATGCCCCTTCTCAGAAGGTTAATCTTTGAACTAGTAAATGTTATAATTAGGAGACTTGAAGTTGGGCTGAGGCTGGCCATTGAAAGAAAGACCTTAAAAGAGAAAGTATGAATGGAACACATTTCTTTCGCCTAATGGTTGACACAAGGGTCATGATTTTTATGGGAAATTATACAAAAATGAGTTGTTATGATAGAGGAGTCCCTTCCCCACATCTCCTACAAAAGAAAAAGGGTGGTTGGGGAGAGATGTCTTCCCAATTTCACTTAGCTATGTTTCAGTACAAATTGCGAAAATTATGCAAATAACTATTTTGGCACCTTTGCTAGAGGAAAACATTATTAAATTATGCTCTAAGTATTTTGTCTGCTTTAGTAATTACTCTCATGTAACTGTAAATATAAATAGCTGTTATTCTGTTTAAATTTTTAATCATGCAAAATATTGTCACACAAAATGTCCTTCTGTTGCAGTCTAACTGGGATTTTCTTTTTTAAAATATCCATATTTAACTGAAGTGAACTATTTTTAGCATTGTAAAGTGTTTTAGTAAAGATAGCTGGCTAACATCTCTGAATCAACAGGTCTTTCAAGGAAAGATATGGCCTTTATATTTGCAAAAAGAATTTCCTACTAAAGTCCTCTTATAAAATATACTTTTAACATTTTATACTAAACTACAATATAATAAGTCTGCTTCCATGGAGGTATGGAGTATTACATCATGCCTATATTTTCAGTATATGCTGCTAATATTCCATTTTATCATTAACAATGGGATTTTATATGTAATTGTCTTTTTTATTTTATTTTTAAGATTTTATTTAGTTATTTGAGAGAGAGAAACAGAGAGCAAGCACGAGCAGTGGCAGAGGGAGAGGGAGGAGCAGGCTCCAGAGGGAGAAGCCAGAAGCCCAACTTGGGATTCGAGCCCAGGACCATGACCTGGGCTGAAGGTAGATGCTTACTTCTCTCTTTTAGCATACTTTAATATGAGATGAAACATTTAAGAATCAACCAGTAACAAATTTGTTGGGGAGAATAACAGAAAAGCACAATTCTATGTGGTAGAGTTATTTCATCCAATTTTTAGGATTTTTACTCCTTCATCTTATTTGCCATCCAAAACAAAAATAGTGATAACTCATTTTTATAACGTCCAGCAGTTTGACCAGTCTGAATTCTTAACATGATGCCTCCCTGTGAATTTATAACAGCAGATTTTCAAATAGTAGAACAACAAAGACAGAAAAGTGATTATTTCTGCACTTTCTTATTATAAATTGAAAACAATGGACTATGTTAATAAAAGTCCAACTTTGCAAATGACATTGTTTTTAAAAAATATTTTATTTATTTATTTATTTATTTATTTATTTATTTGAGAAATCAAGCAGGGGGAGCGGAAGAGAGAGAAGCAGAGTCCGTGTTGAACAGGGAGCTCCATGAGGGGCTCAATCCCAGGACCCTGGGATCACAATCTGAGCCAAAAGTAGAGGCTCAACCACCTGAGCCACCCGGGCGCCTCACAACTGACACTGTTAATGCAAAAAAATAAAAATAAATAAAAAATCTTTATCTTAAGAGAAAAGGTAGCCATCTTTATAATTACAACAGCAATAGTAATAATAACGCTCACTAAGAGGACTAGATTCAGATATCTACCAACACTCCCTTTGGGATAGTTTTAGGAAGCTAATCATAGCTATGTATAGGAAAAAGAACAGTAGTACTTATGAAGTTGACAACTGGCTTAAGGTGAATACTTTTTAAACTATTAACCATTGGAATTGGATAATATTTGTTAATTATTTAAACATTTTGTCTTGTACTTTTAGAAAGAATATTTTCACACAACAGTCTCCTAATGTTACTTTGGATATTTGCTTAAGAAGTTTATAAACTGGGGATCCCTGGGTGGCGCAGCGGTTTGGCGACTGCCTTTGGCCCAGGGCGCGATCCTGGAGACCCGGGATCGAGTCCCACGTCGGGCTCCTGGTGCATGGAGCCTGCTTCTCCCTCTGCCTGTGTCTCTGCCTCTCTCTCTCTCTTTCTCTGTGTGTGACTATCATGAATAAATAAATAAAATCTTTAAAAAAAAAAGAAGTTTATAAACTAAGTTACTAACACTTAAAAAAAAGTAGATACTGTGCATTTAGGCATTCCACTTATATTGATTGCTTTAAATAAATCTACTACTATGATTTCAGAAGAAGCAGCTGTATTTTTGTAATGTAATGCAGAGATCTACAACACATATGTAATAGCCCCAATGGAAACAAATAATATGACTGCTTAATAAAAATCTAAAATATTGTGAATTGATCATTTTTCATATAAAGTACTAAGGAACTACAGACACAGGGCCCTTTAAGTGTACTTTGAATGGAGAATGCTTGTTACTGGATATGGGGTTTCTTCAGGGGTGATAAAAATGTTCTAAAATTGGTCATGGTGATGGTTGAACCACTCTATGAATATACTAAAAAATATCAAATTTTACACTTTAAATAGGTGAATTGTATCTCAATAAAGCTATTATATTTCATTAAAAAAACACATTTTGCCCTCCTTCTAAAAAAGAAAGCATGTTGGAAGAAATATAAAATCCAAGTAACAGAGTTTTGAAAGTGTACATAATCCTTTCTGAATTGTCTCAAAACAATGTGATTTATTTTTTTAAGATTTATTTATTTATTTTAGAGAGAAAGTGGGTGCGGGGAGGGGCAAACAGAAGGGGAGAGACAGAATTATAGCAGACTCTGCGTGAGCTTAGAGCTTGATGCACGCTGGATCCCAGGACCCTGAGGTCATTGTAACCAAAAGTCTGATCTGCATCACCCAGGCATCCCAAAACTGTGATTTCAAGGCCACTTACTAATGTATCTTTGCACCTTGCCTATGAACAAATATATGTACTCAAATACACTTGGGGTGAATTTTATACTGTTTGCGTTTCAAAGATATGCTTTAATGGGAACTAGATTGATCTTAACTCTGAAATTAACTTTATCTATTCTCAATTCCATTGCATTATAGCAAAACCCGAGCCCAAATTATTCACCTCTTTCAAGGCTTACTTTAACTACCAAAATAGCTCCAGAAGACTTACACGCACACACCACTTCTACATTTCTTCTACATAAGCTTCTTCAAGTCAGGAACTATATCTTTTAGTTTTTTCATATCATTCTTAGAACTTTGGGGGTTTTGTTTTTAATTTTTAAAAAAGATTTTATTTATTTATTCATGAGAGACACAGATAGAGAGGCAGAGACACAGGCAGAGGGAGAAGCAGGCTCGCTCGAGGAAGCCCGATGTGGGACTTGATCCCGGAATCCCGGGATCACCACCTGAGCCAGAGGCAGACCCCTGAGACACTCAGGTGTCCCATCTTAGAACTTTGTTTTTTTTTTTTTTTTTTTTTAAACTTAATTCTACTTTTATTTTTTTTTCTTTATTTATTTATGATAGTCACACAGAGAGAGAGGCAGAGACACAGGCAGAGGGAGAAGCAGGCTCCATGCACCGGGAGCCCGACGTGGGATTCGATCCCGGGTCTCGAGGATCGTGCCCTGGGCCAAAGGCAGGCGCCAAACCGCTGCGCCACCCAGGGATCCCCCATCTTAGAACTTTGTATAACACTTGGAGTATGGTGTCTGCCTAACCCTTTACTGAAGGAATCAATGGATGCCTTTCCAATTCCTTGGAATATGCTGTATTCTTTGTAAATTTACATCTAAAACTTAGAAATAGAAACTATCCAGAATGCTACTTTCTAAGAGTTGAAAACTGCTCATAGGGATGCCTGGGTGGCTCAGTGGTTAAGCATTTGCCTTTGGCTCAGGTTATGATCTCAGAGACCTGGGATCAAGTCCAGCATCAGGCTCCTTGCATGGAGCTTGTTTCTCCCTCTGCTGGTGTCTCTGCCTCTCTCTGTGTGTCTCTCATGAATAAATAAATAAAATCTTTTTTAAAAAAAGAGAGAGAGGGCAGCCCCAGTGGTGCAGTGGTTTAGTGCCGCCGGCAGCCTGGGGCTTGATCCTGGAGACCCTGGATCGCGTCCCACGTCAGGCTCCCTGCATGGAGCCTACTTCTCCCTCTGCCTGTGTCTCTGCCTCTCTCTCTCTGTCTCTATGAATAAAAAATTAAAAAAAAAAAGAGAGAGAGAGAGAGAAAGAAAATGGCCCATAGAGTTGAGGTATCAGCTTGCTTTATTTATTTATTTATCTATTTATTTATTGCTTTTTTAAATTATTTATTCATGAGAGACACAGAAAGAGAGAGGCAGAGACCCAGGCAGAGGGAGAAGCAGGCTCCATGCAAGGAGCTCGATGTGGGACTCAATCCCAGATCCCGGGATCATGCCCTGAGCCAGAGGCAGAGCCTCAACCATTGAGCCACCCAGGCGTCCCTATTTATTTATTTATTTGAGAACGAGAGAGAGAGAGAGAGAGAGAGAGAGAGAGAGAGAGAGAGAGAGAGAACAGAGGGAGAGGGAGAAGCAGGCTCCATACTGAACAGGGAGCACAACATGGGGCTCCATCCCAGGACCTGATATCATGACCTGAGCTAAAGGCAGATGCCCAACCAACTGAGCCACCCAGCTACCTCTATACATTTCATTAATTTTTTTTTTAATTTTCTTCTTGTTGTTATTTTTAAGTCACCTCTATATCCAATGTGGTGCTCAAACTCATGATCCTGAGATCAAGAGTCACACGTTCTACAGACTGAGCCAACCAAGTGCCCCGATATTTCATAAATTTCACTAACTTGCAAGAAATACTACCCAGAAGAAACATTATTGAAGTAATGTTATATGAATGTTGCCTGGAAGAATCAACTTTATTGAAACAGACAATTAACAAAAGAGGTAACCTACATTTGGAAAAGTATCCTACACACTTGAATCACCTTTCTTTTTCTAAATTTCTAACTTTATTCTATGTCTTTGGGCAGCTGTGTTATTTTTCTTTAATGTTTTATTTATTTATTTATTTATTTATTTATTTATTTATTTATTTATTTATTTATTCATGAGAGACACACAGAGAGAGGCAGAGGGAGAATTAGGCTCCCTCTGGAGAGCCTGATGTGGGACTCAATCCCAGGACCCCAGGGTCATGACCTGAGCCAAAGGCAGATGCTCAATCTCTGAGCCACCCAGGCACCCAGGTGTTCCAGGCAGCTGTGTTATTTTGTTTGCACACTGGAGGCTCACTTCTGACATACTCCAGTCCCTCTACTCTGTCCTTCCATCCCTACCTGTATAACTACAGAAGCACATATCCTTGGGGAAAAATGATGTGATGAAAGAAGCATGAACTCTAACACAGATCTTGTACTGAAGTTCCCAATCTAATTCCCACTGGTTGAGCATGACCTTGGTTGGTCAAGAGATCAACCTTCTGAACCTCAATTTCCTCATCAATGAAATGGAAAGAATTATACACACTCAATAGGCTGTGAAAATTAAGTGAAATAATAAATAATAATAATTATGTATTAATTCCCTATCTTAATCCCTACCTAATTTACTCTTATTGAAAAGCTTAAAACTTTATACACAACATCTAGCCTCACATAGTACCTCCTATACAAAGGTGCATCAATAAAGATTAGTTATTTCTTAAAATGAACTAATATGAAAGGACAAACAAAATGTGGTATATACATCTATACACTGAAATACTACTTAGCAATAAAAAAGAAAAAACTCCTGATACATGTAATATCTTAATTGCATTACAAGTCATTAAGCTAAAGGGAAGAAGCCTAACAAAAAACTACATACTGTTTGATTCCAAATGTATTAAGTTCTAGAAAATGTAAACTAATAGATTAAAAGCAGATCAGTGGTTGCCTGACGACAGGTACAGAGGGAAGGATGGATGAAAAAGGAGTACGAGTAAACTTTCAGGTGGTGATGGAAATGTTCAATGTCTTGATTATAGCAAGTGCTGGTCTCAGGAGTGCATACAACTGTCAAAACTTGTTAAATTGTACACTCTAAATGGGTGAAGTTTTTATATGAAAATTATACCTCAATAAAGTTGATAAAATAATGTTAGGCAGATTATAGTTAAATCTCCACACACCTGTTATTTGGCATAGAGGAGATTTTAGTGGAAAGCACAGCATGCAATACAGAGAGGTGGGAGGGGATCCTTCCAGTTATTACAATGAGATTCTGAAAGGATGAAATGATTTAGGGCAGCATTAGAAAGATGCTGTTGAGGAAAGCCCAACATGGTATTTATAAACCTGTAGACATATACAATTTTTTAAAAACTTCATGAAGATGTAAAGTGGATGGTGAGAATGCATTTTGTAGATTTTATTCAAAAATATTTTTCTCCATTGGCCAGATCCCATTATGGGAAATACTGTTAAAGAACTACTCAGGTTGGAAAAAAAAAAGTACCAATAATAATCTAAAATATAGCAAAATAATTCTTAATAAGAACTCTTTTTTAGTGATTTTTTTTTACAGTTATTTAATTTAAACTCAATTTGCCAACATATACTATAAAACCCACTGCTCATTGCATCAATTGCCCTTCTCTTAATAAGAACTCTTAATTAAAAAAAAAAGAACTCTTAATAAAAACTCTTTTGGAGAATTCAGCATTAACCCTTTCTTCCTAATTATAAGAAGGCCTCACACTGGATATCTCAGTCAACCTCAAAGGAAAAGGACACCACCCATGAAAGATTCTGAGCACCCTTAAGATTAAAAATGAACGGGGAATATAGGTTTAATATTAACCTTTGCCAGACAGCACCATTCCTTCAGTTAATCCCTGCATCCCTCCTATGAATAGAGATGGGAACCAACACTTGTGAAACACCTAGTATGTACCAAGTACAACAGGTAGCTCATCTGCATGACAGTTCAAAGTTCGTTATTTTAATTATTATTTAATATCTTCCCAAAGTGATGCCAGACAGGTTAAGAAACCTGCCTAAAATTACACATCAATCACAGAGCTGGATCTTCAACTCAAGTCTATGAACTATATTTTCATAGCCTCTATTCCCATGTGGAATGGAAGTTAGTTTTTAAAAAGTAGAATATGCTGGGGGTGCAGGTGCTCAGTCAGAAGAGTATGTGGCTCTTGATCTTGGGGTCATGAGTTCGAGCCCCATGTTAAGTACAGAGATTGCTTAAATAAATAAACTTATAAATAAACAAATAAATAAATAGTAGAATGTGGGGGAAAATAATGTCCTATGGCTTTGCCCCTGGATAAGTGGTACTTACTAATGGCTGACAATGGTCAAGTGACTCATTTGAAATTTGAGATGTGTGATATTTGGTTCATCTCGGATAATCAGTAAGAGTTAGTTTCGTTTCATTCTTACTTTTTCCTTCCTTCTTTCATTTCTTTTTAATGACTCATTCACGTGACAATACAACATGAAAGTAGAGTCACCACTGGCTGAAAAACACATGTGTTTCAGAAAAATTAACTTGGGGATACCTGGGTGGCTCAGTGGTTGAGTGTCCGCTTTCGGCTCAGGGCACAATCCCAGGACCCGGGATCCAGTCCCACATTGGGTTCCCCATGATGAGCCTGCTTCTCCCTCTGCCTGTGTCTCTGCCTCTCTCTCTCTCTCTCTGTGTGTGTGTGTCTCTCATGAATGAATAAATCTTTAAAAAATAATAATTTCTCCCTCAGTCTTCCAGAACTCATACTTCAAAATGGCACAAAAGCAAAAGGCCACATTTGCCACTACATGGGAAACATTACCACACCTGATTGGCACCATCTAATCCTAGAAAGACCAGGAGCTGAAAGCTCCGCAGCTCTGTTAGTTTGCCACTGTACACCACCCCCATGCTCTGTCATTAGGACAGACAACTCAACTCGAGGGGCAAATGTGAACTTTATTATTTTAACTGATAAAAGAGAGTGGTAAAGGTCATTGTCTAAGAGGAAAAGTTGTTCAACCATTTCCCAGGAGAAAAAGGAAAGGGTTTGCTCTCTTGGTAGGTTTATTCATGTACCTGTGCAAACCAGCCTATGAGAGAACTGACATCTTTGCTGTAAGATCAGATCTCAGAGCCACCAATCAAATAGCAATCCAACCTTAATATGCTGATGCAGCGAATTTCCGGATCTTGATCACACTAGGCTAGGGAGTCATTCTTCTCAGTGATAAAGTCGGTGAATGCACTCTTGAGAAGATAACAAATTAAAAACCAGCTGACTCAACACCATTTGAGTGAGGAATTCACTGCTGACCCAGTACAACACAATTTCTATCACCAGTCAGTAATCACCGAAGAGGTGACCAACTTCATTTCATAATTGTAAAACTATTCCTAGCAGAGGATCTTAGGACAGCTAAATGGTAACTGTCCGATTTACATCATGCAGATCTACTAAAATTGGTAAAGACTTCTCAACTATTTATATCCTGAGTTTTACTTTATGTTAAAATTATAAGATTTTAAAGCAAATCAGAAATTCCCCAAAGTGCTGTATTATTTAAATGACCAGAAATATGAAAGAACTCTATAACTTACAGGATTACTTCATCTTGAAAATATATGTTATGTAACTCCCTCTAAAATCCCTAGTTTTTCTATAGTTAATGTATTATTCTGGTAGAAAGTGAAGCCGACATTTTCTATGCATCAGCCACAGAATATTTTAAAAATGCCTACTAGTGGTTGTGAGACTTGCACCTTAGACTTTGAAATGTGTGATCTTGGATAAAAACATCTTATAGGGGGTTCCCTGGGTGGCTCAGCGGTTTAGTGCCTGCCTTCAGCCCAGGACATGATCCTGGAGTCCTGGGATCGAGTCCCACATCAGGCTCCCTGCATGGAACCTGCTTCTCCCTCTGTCTGTGTCTCTGTCTCTCTCTCTCTCATGAATAAATAAATAAAATCTTTTAAAAAAAATCTTATAGTTACATTGTGATGTTTTGGCTTTCAGAGGATTTCTTGTAACTTTTGATCACCACAACAAAATACAAGGGGCTTATACTATTATTACCATTTACCAGATAAAGCAAGTATGGTTGACATCTTGCTAATTCCTTGTCTTGCCTGAAATACTTTCCATTACCTAAAGTCTATGAATATTAGGTTGAACCACCTGAAATTGCTAATATTTGGCCATTTTTAACTTACCAAAATGGCAATTTCATAAAGCAATATTCTCAGCTTTGCTATCAATCGTAACACAGTTGTTTCTTTTGCTTTTCCTACTTTTCACTGTTTTTAGCAATAATGTCTCGCCTCCCTCTTACAAATCCCTTCAGTTATTTTCTCTTTTCATATCCAGTAGATAAAAAGGTAAAGTGGAGACAAATACTAACAACAGAAGCCCTACCATACAAGAGGCCAATGAAGTAACTGCACATTAAAACTCACCAACAATTAGGAGATAGGGTTTTTAAATAGGGATGTGACCAAAGGACTGTTAGTACTATTCAGAAAAAGGAACTATTCTTGTTCATTCTAATTTAAAACTTCAACAATAGTAGATAGCATTGAGAGATGATTAGAGTATATTCTATATATAGATGGTGAAGAAATTTCACTCAGTGAATCCCATAATAACAGCAACAGTAATAAAACAGTATTTATTGAGCACTCATCTTTCAGACAGTCTGCTAAGCACTTTACATGAATGACCTCATTTAATTTTCCCCATCCTATCGAGGCTGATCTTCCTCTTACATTGTCAAGAAACTGAGGCTCACTTAGAGAGGCTGAGCAATTTGTCCAGAGTCATATGAGTTATAAGTGGCAGAGACAGAATTCACATCCATACCCTTAAAACACTACCAGAGACTGCGTCCATGACAACTATCCCTGAGACTCCAGAGCCCACCTATCCAGCATCCTCATAAAACTTCCTAATATGTCTATACCCTATTGAGCCATTCAGTTAGTTAAAATGTCTGCAGTCTCCCAAGTTAAGATAATAGGAAACATATTTTACTGCGACCGTAAGTGTGATGAGGCCAGGCACGAGGGCCATCCTATCACCCTGACTCCCAATGCACAGAACAGTGCCCGACTCAGAACAGGCACTAAAGAAATGTTTGTTCAAAGTGTAACAGATAATAATTTTTCTCTGTGCTTTTTTCATTTCTAGCGCCTTACATCTTGACCTGTCTTCCTAACCAATCCCATTCTAGACATTACTCCTAACCAATCCCTTTCTAGACATTACTTGACTTTAGAAACCTTCCACCAGTGGCACTGCTGCCACCACCTTCAACTTTCTGCAGGTGCTAAAATTGATTCATCCCCCTGACAAAAATGGGATAAAAGGACCCCAACCACAGAGGTGGAGAAACCACTCCTTCCCCTTGAACGAATGCTGCTTGGAGGATGCTCATGATTGCTTTTCTTCTCTCACCAAGGTTCAGTAAGTACAGAAAGCTCAGGCCCAGTGAGTATGGATCAGGTTAGTCATGCCACAACTCCACCCCTTCTGTTACCATGACATCAGTTCACAATCCTGCCACTTCTACAAAAAAACAGATAAATAATAATAATAATAGTAATAATAATAATAATGATGATGATGATGATGATGATGTAATTGGTCCCAGCAGTTAGTCAGGTGCTATGGAATCAAGATAAAAACACGGCTATCTCCCGTAGTGATTTGCTAGCCTTTCCATACTCCAACCAGCACATTGGGATTTCTAAATTACATACCGTAATTGACATAAAATATCTGTCCCATCAGTGAATATCTTTATTAGCATCAAAATCACTCACAACTAGTGTTCCTCAATGTTATTAAACATAACTTGTTCTAGGTGTTGCTTTACTAATTAGTCAGGATGAGCCCGAGGAAGAAAATCTGGGTCATGTTAAATTAATTGGAATGAGCATGAAAATTAGCAGAGCAAACTGCATCAATTTTCTATAGAGAGTCTTTCTTCATGTTGAGAATAAAAATGGATATTATGAGGCATTAACCAAACTGCCTTCTGTGACTGCCAAGAGGTGTGTTACAGTAGCCCAAAATATCATGCTCGCAGATTTTCAGAAGTTAATGAGACATTTCCAGGAATGGTAAATACATGGTGTTAAAATGGGTGTGCCTCTGATGGGGAAATGCCAAGTCATTTCATGTTTATTCAGGCATAACAAGCTCTTCAAAATGAGCATAATTTAAGAGGTGAATAGTGCAAAGAGGGCTAACATTCAACTAATTTTCCTTCAGAAAGAAAAGATTAAATTGAACAAAAAAAATGAATTAAGAGGTTTACAAATCAACAAGTCAGCCACCAGGATGGCGGCCTCTGCTCAGCACAGGCGCAGCAGCCCCCGCCACCACCAAGTTTTCCAGAAATGTCCCGAAGGCAAGGAACAAAGCGAGCAGAACTGATTACTGCCCCGCTCACTGCCTCGCTGTCTCAACTCTGTTTGGCTTCCTAATGAGCTCACTAAAAACCTAATTCATCTCCCATAACCCTCCTCAGCCCTCCTCGAAATCCACCATTAATGGAAATTAGAGACGAAACCTTTCCAGGCCAGGTTCAAACCGGAGTGTCTTCCACAGGCAGAGCCCTGCCCGCCCCCTAACACAGTGGAGCAGGGGGTCACCGCAGAACCGCTCCCGCCGCGGCTTCCAGAATAAAGAGGCCTATGGAGGTGAAGACTCTGTCAGGGCGCCAATGATTTCCGCCTTCACACACTCCCTCCCTCCGACAAATGTGGGAATTTCGTGGGTTCCACAGAACATAAAATATGGACTGCCATGCAGGAGAGGAGAAATGAGTTGTACTCATGACAAATAGCTGAAATAGGTTAATGTGAATTCCCAGCCTGTTCATGAGGAAAACTCCCCGGGTTCCTCATTACATACACTCAAATCCTCTCGGCCCCAAGCCTGTAACTGGAAGATTACCGCATTGATGGATCCTTAGTTTAAAATGCAGCTGTTTTATTCTGCTTTAGTAATTAATTCTTTTTCCAATACTCTATTGATTAAGCGTAGACCCTGATAAAGTTCAAACTGAGGAGAATCTCTCGTGGCGTCCTTAGTTGCTCAGGAGAGTCAATGAAAACTTCCTACAATTCCACCTGCCTCCTCAGAGTGCTGATCCAATGAACAGAACAGTTTTTTTCTCATAAATTAGTCAGGCCATGTGGAGCTGTATTAGCTGATCGCGGCTTTTGTCTCTCTACTTGCTGACTTGCTTTTCAGTTTTGCTGGCCTTTGTGCTGTCACACACAAAGTCGGCGTGCAGCTGCCATTCTGAACCCAAACCAAGGTAAAGAACAATTCATACAAACTACATTTTTTTCCCCTCCCGTTTTATACAGCTGCAACTCCCTAAGCAGTACAGGGCTCAATGGGGCCTCCTGGGACCCAACTAGCTGAGAAATCAGTGCTGAAGCATGCAGACATATTGTGGAACTGGCGGGGGGGGGGGGGGGGGTGCAGGGGGCGGGGATAAAGTCAAGGAACCTATTTTCTTCAAGGCTTTGCCAGGCTTTCTTGTCCACCCCCATACCCCCCACCCACTCCATAGAATTGGTGCTACCCCACTCGCAGCGACACTAAGCTCCCTATTCCGTTTTCAGAGAGGACATCAAGAAATGTCAGAAGACAGGGCAGAGAGAGGAATCGAGAGACCAAGGCCTACGTGCTGCGCTGCTCAGGTGGCATCGGTGAGTTCGGGAACACCCACCAACCATACGGGATGGGGTGTAACCATATATAAATGGCCATAGTGAATACAATGGTATTTAGTAACAAGAGGACTCACAGTGCTCCTTTTCCAAGGGTCACATGTCCCGGCATCAATGTTGGTGAGCAGAACAAGCGTGATAACAGAAAGGTTCTCAGATTACAGCCCTGTACAATGGATTTTTGTTTCTATGAAGCTCATGGTGACTGAGAATGCTTTTAGAGCTTTCAGAGCGGGCTTCTTCTCTACCTGCCCCGCAACCCCTGCACCCATACACACTCGTCCAGATTCCCCGCACCAACGTGCACAGGCTTCAGACCCTGCCCAATGACACGTCGAAGACACATGTTCCAGCCTGTGAGCTGGTGGAAAGAACATAGCTGACTGCTCAAGACACTTGCAATACACACTTACAGGGGAACTCATACTGTTTGTTGTTTTTCATGCTGTTTCAGAAGGTCTGGAACAATTTCAGGAGAATCCCTCACGTTGTTATCATCTAATACCAAATTCAAGACTAAAGCTCAGCTGGGATCCTGTGAGCAGAGTGGCTGGGACTGTTTTCCATGTTCTCTCCCGGGGCCTGAGCTGAGAGTACATTCCCCACCTTCACAACATTCCTTCCTAGGTCAAAAGGTCATCTCTCACAGACGTCTCCAGCAGATACTCGGTTGTCAAAAGGTTGCATCATGTGATCTGGGCAAGCCACTGCTAACAAAGCTCCTTCCTCATTGGGAAACAAACTTTGCATGTCTAAATGATTTCCAAGTTAAAAAATGTGTTTTCCTCCCTCCACCCCTGCTCTTCTCTTTGGTTTTCAAAAGAGTAAGGACAGGAGTGGGCACCAGATTCATCAGCAAAGGTTCCATGAATCACTTGGGTCAAAATTCCACCACTTTGACAGGGCCATATTAGGAGGAAAGACGACTGCCAGGGGTGATACAGATTTCCTGTACATACGAGAAAACAGGGTGTCCCTTTTCCAGGGGATTTCTTTCAAAAGGAAAATCCCATTTTTAAAGCAAACACATCTATTTTGAATAAATAAGAAATAACGATGGAAAGATCAACCTAAAAAAATCAGAAACTTTTGTGAATTCGTATTAAAAATTAAGACGACTTTTTTTGATCAATGTATATTCAACTGCATTTAAATGACCAACAGTGTACGTAGTATATGACAAGGCACAAAAACAAAAATGTGGGGGTGAGAAGTCTATCCATTTTGTTCAACATTCAGAACTCATGAAAGCCTAAAGTTTGCCATCAACATTATAAGTTAAAAAGTCCCAGTTACTAGGAGAGCAGGCTTTGCTTTTTCGTTTTAATTTCCTGCTGCCTAGATGAATAATATAACGATTTTCTCATTGTCAATGATTGTTACTTAGAGCAGCTTGAAGCTCTCACATGCAATCCAAAATGAGTCATTTATTTCTAGAAGGGAGTCAAACAAGTCTATCAACATTGCTTCTATTTATAAATTACATATTTAAGAGTAAAATAAAGTCATGGCTGAAATGTTACATATGGGAGATAAAGAATTAGAGATACTTTCAAATTATTTGGCTTGGTCCTAGGCCATAAAATCTAAGGACATGGACCATTTTTGTAAGAACTAAGGTAATTTGTGCACAAAAGGCTTAATTAAATACCCTCAGAAGTGGGATCCAAGTTCTTACAGGTCTCCGGATACTAAGGCCTGCAGATATACAGATATACAGTATTTTCCTAAATGTACTATCTCCTTTATTGTTTTCAATGATCAAACTTCCCAAAAGGACAGTTTTCCAAACTCCTCTTTGGGACTTTCACATGTCTCCTTTCAGGTGCCTTGGGATTAACAGGAAGTGACAAAAAAAAAATGCATATTCTAGAGAATGTGTGTCATTTCATTTGGTCTTTTCTACCAACTTTAAAGACCCGAGTTTTATAAGCTTTCCTTTGGGTAGGTATCACAGTGTTTTAAAAACAGTGTAATGGGCTGTTAAATTAAGCACATGTTCCACACTGACATTTTAGTTCCTGGAAGTTACTGTGTGCCAAATTTGCCAGTTTAGTATCTATAACCCTCGAACACGTGCTTTATGCCTTTTCCTTGGGGTGTGTGTGGAAGGTAACAGAATATATTAAACGATCATGACACAGACTCAAACAGAAAAAAAAAATTGATCACACAGGAGAAGAAGTTGGTATCTGAACTTTCAATAGAAACTTGGAGTGGGATCCAATGAAACAAAGTAAATAAAACGAACGTGTTTATGATCCTGTAATGACTTATAAGCTTATTACCACTTCTGGTACCGGGAATATGATACTTAGCATTTGACATCAGCCACAGAATGCGAGGATTCCAGACCATTCTAAGAACTGTAGCAAATGGCCCTAAAAATACGAACTTTGGGGCCAGAATCATGTTTTATCTGCCAAAGGAACCCAGGAAGAAAATAGGTACCTCATAGTGAATGGCATAAAATTAATTACCATCTATTTTGAGAGCATCACACAGTTTGCAGTCCTATCAATCAAGAAAGGAAATTAGGCAGAGAGTTAAGAATGACCTACAGAGAATACATGATATAGTTAATAATTTTAAACGGGCATGGTTCCACCCTTTCGAGTATATGTAGCTGAGCCTCTTTGGTGGTAGGTGTATCCACATCTGCACTTCTCACTTCTGTTACTCTTTTACCTGAACACAGGACTTCAGCTCCAGGCTCTCCATCTCTAAGGTCAAAATAGACCTTTCCGCTGGGTGTACACAAATAGTTTTCTAAATGTAACACCGAGCAAAGAATCAAACAGTTGAGAAATGGGGGTGCCAAAGGGACAGGGGTGCCTCCTTAAAAGAAGCTATGTTACAGAATCACAGTATATCCAGCTGCCCTAAGAGGAAGGAGGTCACACAAATCCACAGTGGAAGCGGTCAAGGGCAGAGATGGCTAATTTACATCTCGCCCAGGATCAGAGGAGTCTCTATGATCCAGAAAATTCTACATCAAACAATGACTCCACTTGCATCTGTACAGGTCTTTAGGTAAAACTACCAAACAACTATATATTAGGGCTTTCAGTCTCAAAAGTATCCACACTTAAAATATTTCAAAAGTAGCTGGTCACCACGTCTACCTTGTCAACTTGCCTATTAGAGACTCATTTCAGTATTTGCAGTTAACATTTTTAAAACTCCTAAAGTAACCAAATCATTTCTTTGAAATAAACTATACAAGGAGGCAGCATTTCTGGGCTTTTGGGGAGATGGCTGGAGAAACTACGATTTATAGTCACCAAACCAGTTTTTCTGAAACCCCTTTCAAAAGTGTAGCATTTCCTCTTAACTTTTGAAACCTGGATCTCTCACTATAAATAAAGTAGCAGTCATAAAGCATTTTAAAAGAACTTTGAAAAAAATTTAAAACTGCTTTAAAGAAGCAGGCAGGCTATAAAAGAATTCAATACAATTTTGTATATTCAAAATAAGACATTTTATTTCTCCAAGTGAATGGCTTAAGATCATTGAGAAAATTGCAGCTGAGACTTGAACTTGGGCTCAGAAGCCTACAAAAAGAGGTTTTCACTCTGCATCAAAAGCGACAAGTTAAAATAAAAGGCACAAGGAATTTCCACAGACCTATATGCTCAGGGAAAGCCAGTGTGACCTATGACTCAGAACTGTGTGATCTCCAATTCAGCACACTTTTCATGTGGCCCTAACCTGACAATTTGGTCTTGCCTCTCACTGATGCCCTTGTGGTAATTCTGATGCCTACTCCACATAAGAATGGCAGGGACCTAAGTATCATTACAATAGGACATAATCTAACTCATCTTCCTAGAGAAGAAGTAGGATTGTTAAAGTAGGCCAGGAAAATTGTGGGAGAATGTCCCTTCTTCAATGTCAAGAGTTGTAATAATGAGGAGTAGAGATCAATAAAGAGCTTTAGTTGTCAAAATAGAAGACCACAGAAGGGAAAGTAGACACCAAGGTTGTGGCCAAAGAATCAGAAGGGGTTACTTTTCAGATGGAAGACTGAAACATTTTTATTTTGTCTATGATTTTGTCTTGTCCCAGGGGCATAAAAACTGAATAGGGCAATATTTAAAATCAAAACAAATACCTGTGTTCTGCAACTATGTGGAAGACATTCCAATCAGATCCTTCACGAAGTCTACTTTTATCCAGGTAAAAACAGCTATGTGGTATGAAATCCACATATAAGGGCCCTTGAAGAAATTATACAAATACACGCTCCTCCATTTAATTCTATCATGTGCTGTACTGATTTTCTACTAAACACTAGGTTTCAATTTAACTGATCTAACCATATGTTTATCAGAATATATGAGACATTTTGGAACTGGTGACTTCTGTACTTTCATCATTACCCTATTCATCAAGATAATGACTTATAAAACTTTGGTTGGTCACCTGGCTCTTTAAATAATTATCAGGAAAAGGTTGTAGGGCCCTGAGTAGCCTTCAGAAAATGTGGTAAGATGCCAATTCTATAAACAATCTATAATTTTCCAAGATTATACATGGCACTAGGAACCTGCCACCAAATCAGAATTTATAGGACAGATGTATAGAAATGAACTTAATCTCCAACATGATTACACACTATGATACATCAAACAACATTAGGGAAAGATCTAGGTATATGACAGAAAATATCAATTTGAGATTTTGAAAATTTCTGCTATTTTCAGAATGGGATAAAACACCTCCAGCCCTAATTTCTGGGCTGATAACAGGTATCTGATACAATCGACACCTCTTCTTGTAGACAGGTTGTGGCCACGTAATTAAGTGCCTGGTTTTGGGGTCAGGGAGACTTCAGTTAGAATCTTGGCATAGGGATCCCTGGGTCGCTCAGCGGTTTAGTGCTGCCTTCAGCCTAGGGTGTGGTCCTGGAGACCCAGGGTCGAGTCCCACGTTGGGCTCCCTGCGTGGAGCCTGCTTTCTCCCTCTGCCTCTGTGTGTGTGTGTCTCTCGTGAATAAATAAATAAAATCTTTAAAAAAAAAAAAAGAATCTTGGCATGGACACACTTTCTAGATGTTCAAGGAAAGGAAAAGTTATTTAGACTCTCTAAACCTGTTTTCCCAACTGAAAAACCTACACAAGGTAATGAGTATTAAATTATAGTAAATAGCACAGTATCTGGTATAAAGTAGTTGTCAAACATTAGCTTATAACGATTCTGCTACTGCTGCCATATTTGAATAGATGTATCATAGGTATTTTTCCTTGATCTAGTTCTTTTGTTGTCCAAAAATGGCAATAACCAAATAGAAGAACTGAGTTTCAGGCTACAATAAAGATTTAGTATTACTAAGCAAAGCTGGCATCTGGAAAGATAATGATCAGATCCCAGACAGCTCTCTTTAAAATTCTTAAAGAAATAAGCTTACATATCACATTAGTTTTTCTCTTCCCTAGTAAACACATGACACATTTTAAAGAGGCCATGAAAAATGAATTACTGTAAAGAGTTGTCTTCAGCCAGTGAGTGTTGAGTTGCAAGAATGGAGTTAAAACTCTTGCTTGACTCAAAGAGTTCTTAGACTAGGACCAGTCAAGGTAAGAAACAAAACAATTCGTTAATATCCAACATATGAAATACTTGATCAAAGGGACTCCAGGGTGAGTTAGTCAATGATTTCTGAGGAGAATATTTAGTCTATAAAAGCAAAGAATAAAGACATTAAGGTCCAGTGATAACTTGTTATGGCATCTCAACCAAAATAAAATATTTTTTCTAAACATAAGACATCAAGAGAGAAAAAATGCTCCATCTGTATCTCCATATAGTATACCAAAATAAAGTGAAGACTAGGAAATTAAGGACTTTGTACATATCTACTTATTCTCAGGGCTGAAAACAAACTGCCAATACAGAGATACTATATTTAGCATGTAATATGGATAAGAAATCTGTGTAATTGTGTGAAAATATATCATAAATTTGTAATACTGTAAATACCCACAATTGTAAACACATAAAATCTATATCGTGTACATAAAAATTTAGAAGAGACATTATAAGCCATATTAGGGATCCTCACAGCAAATGATATAATAAGACACATTTACAAAGGCTATGTGAATTGAGAAATTAAAACAAATTTAGGCTCATTTCTTTCTCATTTCTCACTGGTATGGGAAATAAAGATTTTTATTTTCATTATTAAAACCATTGAATAATTACTCAATTCTCAATGTTAACTGGGTAGACACCATCAGCATTGTCCCAGAACTTGAGCAAGAGAGGGTACAGGAAACTACTTACGCATGGAAAATTTTTATTGGATTGGAGTATCAAAGGCTATTGCCTTTAAGAAATCCTGAAACTCAAAAAAAAAAAAAAAAAGAAAGAAATCCTGAAACTCTATAGGTTTAAGAAAGTCAGGATTAACTTCTTTTTAAACTCAATCCAGAGTAAAAATCAACAAACAAGTACAACATTTCTTTCTTTCTTTTTTTTTTTTAAAGATTTTATTTATTTATTCATGAGAGGCAGAGAGAGAGAAGCAGAGGAAGAAACAGGCTCCACGCAGGGAGCCCGACGTGGGACTCGATCCTGGGACTCCAGGATCACGCCCTGGGTGGAAGGCAGACACCAAACTGCTGAGCCACCCAGGGATTCCCCCAAGTACAACATTTCTAAGGAGGGAATAAATTATCTATTGTCTTCTATCATTTCTTAGGCAACTAATTCTCACTGAAACGTTAGATGCAAAGATAAGTAGATATTTACAATGCACTTTTTTAGATCTTTACAAAAGCATAAAAAACAAAACACTGAACAGAAGGTAGGAGATACTGCATGATTTTGAAATTATGCTTTAATATTCTTATTCCTATGATCACTCATGACCCAGTGTTGCTCAGAAGTCTTCAAGAGTTGGTCAACTCTAGATTAGAACTACTTACACGATCCCAATTCAAAGTATACCCTTTTGAAGATGCGTAATATAAGTTCTGGAAGCCCCTAGGCAAGCTACAGTTAAAACACTTTATGGAGTGTACTTCAGGCAATCACACATGAAGTCATAGCACCTGGGCAGGTGGCTTCATGCTTTTGACACTACCATAGGCGTTGAAATATGTCTCTGGAGATTTGTCAGGAATATCCCTGGAAGTCGAGAACTAAAGAGAGTGTCAAGAAATCCTTTAGAGAAAAAAAATACTGCCAAAGAGTAGAGGAAGCCCTGATTGGTTCTTTTTTATTCTGCAGTGGGGAGAAGATAACTTTCTCAGAATGCTGAGGATACTTTCAAGTAATTCAGGAGTTCTGAAGAATTTGAACAATAAAAGCAAAGAATAAAGAATAATGTGACTGATACTATGGTTTGAATATTGCAGAAGGACCTTTCAATGAAAGGGGGTGGTTTTATTTTACTGCTTCAATATTTAAAAGCCAGATAAAAACAAGATGCTAAGCCCACTTAGAGCTAAGACAAAATCACTTTGACTCAATTTTTTTTAAGTCCATCTATTAAGCACTTGTAGTAGGTAGCAGGGGTAATTAAGTGGTGTTGGTGAGCAAATTAAAAAGGAAATTGAACAGCTTCAAGAAAGCCTTTTTTATACACACAAAAGTATCTTTTAAAAACCCACACTATGAAATATTCACTACCTCTCCAATTTTTTGATCCAGTTGAATATGTTACTGATGGAACTGGTAGATTTTCTTTAGGTTGTAGGAATCTTATTATCCCCATAATGTTTGGTGCAAATAGCAAACAGTAAAATGCAAGCAAGTATTATTTACTTAGATATGAGGTTGGTGATTATGAAATAAGAATTTTGGCAAGTCTCAGAAGAATAGGAGTCTCATTTTATGGTTCAGTACCTCGTGTCTTCTTTGCCATTTCTAAGCAGAAGAAGAGGACAGAGCTTTTAGAATGTGCCAATTTAATTTCTGACCTCTCTCTTTTCTATTCAAAGAGTGTTCCTATAGATCTGACCAGCATACATGGGGGAAAAAAGATGGAAAAGAAGTTATTCTTTCAAAGCATAAATCACTGATTTAAAATCTTTAACAAGTGGCATATGAGAGCTCAGGTTCCAGTTTAAGTTGAGGAAATAAAAATAAAATGTTGTAATAAAGAAATAATAGAAGGGTGGTATCCTTTTGATTAGAGAGATGATATGGGGGGTTTAATGACTTTCTCAGGACAGTCAGGTGCCTTCATTAAATTTTATACCATTTATGAACCAAGGTCCTTTTCATGCAAAACACACTTTTCAGGTAAAGAACATGAAAAAAATTAAATGGCCTGTCTTAGTTCTTCTGCTTCCTTTAGCCCTGGTGGCAGGCAAGTAACTGAACCTGTCCCAGACCAAGTTACCTTGTTCAGAAAATGGAAGTAAACTTGAGAAATTCTGGGGGAATCAAAGGATAGTTTATGTAAGAACCTATCAACAAACAGAAATACAACACTAAATGTAAGGTACCACTCTGCAGATACAATTTGGATTTTGAATGATATATTATTTAAAAATTAATAGAGCACGGTAGAGCAAAAAGAGGCCCAGGAGTCCCTTAACATCCTTATCACACAGAGATGGGAGCTAAATCCACGAGAGCCTCAAGAGGTGATAATATTATCAATGACTAACATTGAAACGGATGGTTATTACATGCCAGGTATATGTTATCACCTCATGCATTCCACCAAACTCACTTCTGAGGTAAGGATCTGGGTTACAGGTAAGGTAGGATCAGAACCTTGTTCAGGCCTCCTGCTCTGGATTCTGAGCCTGAAGCCTCGGGCCTTTACCATGCCACCCCCATTCTGTGCTTTTGAGGAGCTAATTGAAAGAGCTACAGTTAGATTCCAGGAGGCTGAGCTCACCCCATTCTGGCCTTTAGGTTGACAATAAAAATTTGAAAGTGCGAAAAAAGGAGAGTGGGACAACATCTGGCTTAGCCCCAAGGCTTGGTACACAAGAACCTGAGAATTTTGGCCTCATGATCCTCCTAGATTTTTTACCCTTTCCTCAGGCTCCTTTCCCTGTAAACCCTGTCTCTGTATGTCTGTGTGACAGTACAAGGGGAAGATAGAGAAGCAAAGTACCTGAAGCTATTATTCACTTATTTTAGAAATCAAATTGTACTGTATCCTGAAGTAAGAATTCACAGAAAGTGATACAGGCTTAAATTTCAAGTTATGGACTCAAAGTAATAAAGAGTCATTGATCATATGCTCCTTCTTCTTCTCTTAACAATAATAATAATCATTATTGGGATGACTGGGTGGCTCAGATGTTTAGCGCCCACCTTCAGCCCAGGGTGTGATACTGGGGTCCGAGGATTGAGTCTTAACATCAGGCTCCCACAGGGAGCCTGCTTCTCCCTCTGCCTGTGTCTCTGCCTCCCTCTCTCTCTGTGTCAATCATGAATAAATAAATAAAATCTTTTTAAAAAATCATTATTATTGTTATTATTATTATGATTCCCATCTGGCCTACCACCCAAAGCTTCAGATACATTACTCAACTTAATTCTCACATCATTTCTATTCAGGTGTGACAATCCTCATTCTACAAATGAGGAAATTAAGCTCAGACCTAAGATCCCTCCGTGTGTGGGAGGCAGGATTCAGACCGAGGTCTAATCCCATGCTCTTACAAAGTTATAAACTTTTGAATTCTGGGTTATCATTTCTCACTGGCAGGATTTCCAGTCATAACCTTGTACCTGGTTTCTTGAACTCCTACTCAATTCTAATGAAATGTGTCACAGATTTGGTGACGGATGCTTTGACAAATTCAACAATTTTTGGTGCTATTATTCCTAATGAGGAATTAAATCTTAAGTCCATGCTAATAACATCTACTAAGTTGCTACCTATTATTAGTTATTAACCAGGTGTCAAATTGAAACAATGATTTATCAACCAATGTCTACTTATCACAAACTATGTACATGGCACTGGCTACACAGTACACAGCTAGGATGAGGGCAATAGCAAGAGCTGGTCTACCGAACAAGCAGTAGGCAAGCAACCCTCCATAATCAAGACTGATTTCTCAGCTTTTGTTTTCCTGACCTCCTGCCATCAAGGGTACTGTAAAAACTCAGCAAATGTTATCAGATGACATGACTAAAAAAGAGGCCAAAGGGTTTAAGCAAGTAAAAAGTTTAAAAATTTAAAAAAGAAGTATATTGGGGCACCTGGGTGGCTCAGTCAGTTAAGCGGCTGCCTTTGGCTCAGGTCATGATCCCAGAGTCCTGGGTCCTTTGCCTGCTACTCCCCTTGCTTGTGCTCTCTCTCTCTCTCTCTGTCAAATAGATAAATAAAATATTTACTATTTAAATATTTTTTAATTAATTAATTAATTAATTAATTATTTCACCTAGACAGCACAAGTGGGGCAGGGGGGCAGGGAGCACAGAGGGAGAATGAGAAGCAGGACCCTTTCTGAGCAGGAAGCCCAATGTGGGGCTCGATCCTGGGACCCTGGAGTCATGACCTGAGCCAAAGGCAAAAGCTTAATCAACTGAGCCACCCAGGTGCCCCTAAATAAAAATCTTTAAAAGAAAAAAGAATATCCATGCAAATGAAAAAGTTAAAACATCCCAGACTCACAGAATATTGTCTCTAGAGTGATGCCAGGGGTGGGGGTGGTGGGGAGCAAGAAGATGTCCGTGAACTCAGGGCTTTCACTACCCACCTACAAACCAGCAGGTTTCAAAGAGTCCCTGACAACATTCAATGGGAAGCTTCCCTGGTATTTCGCACTTAAATGTCCAGCATATGGAGCAATACAGCAAAGTGTAAGAATACCATTTTTTTTCTCTAATTTTTAAAAAGTCTGACATGTTACTTTTCAGTGTCATTTTCTTTCAGCCAGGGTCCTTTTTTTTTTCTTTTTTTGCCAGCTGAAAGCAACTCAAACTGGCAGAAAATAAGCAGCTAGAATTCCATTTAGAATAAGAAACATGGAGAAAACTCCATTCAGTGGCTGATATGCTAGGATGTATAGCTTATGTATGTAGAAGCATCAAAATCTGGAGGGATAAGGAGGAGCAAACCTTTATTTTTATTCTCAGGTTTGTAAGCTAATGATATTAAAGATCATTGGCTCTCCAAATATGTCCATGTTTCTTTCCATAAAATAAAGAGGACATCCTCTAGAAATGTTGCAATTTTCTGAGTTAATTGCTATAAAAAAGTTCAAAATCTTGTAGAAAAACTCCTTTACAAACAAAACAAAATCAGGCTTTTTCTCATCGCACCGCAATGATAGTCTTAGTTGTACTACTAGCTTCTTCTTGATCATTTCAAAGGTGGAGAGCCAAGGTGTGACCTAAACTAATTCTCTCTCCTGCAGCCCCAACGGGGCTGACATATTCATGTGGCTAATCTTGCCACAATGCTCAGGAGTAGACTGTATGAAGGCAAAAGCTTTCTTTCATTTGAGTGCCAAAAAAGAAAAAAAATTCTGGATCTCCTGAATGATCCGAATATGAAACGTCTGCCAGCATCCTCCAACAATAATGAAGAGATGGGGAAAACGTATTGAGTAGATCCAACACCTGCCTAGTGACAACCAGTTCTAACAGTGTGCTAAACTAGAAATCCGAGAACAATGAGAGGCAGGCAGGTTGGGTTTTGCAGCTCTGAGTCCCAGAAATTTCCCAATGGACAGTATATTCAGTCCACAGTTCACCATCTGAAGCAAGCAGGGCCCAAGCCATTCACTCCCAAAGGAGGAAAGATGGTTTTCTCTCCTCCTCTCCTCCCCCCTCCATGGATTTACCATCCAGCCTCCAACTCGGTGGCCACTTTAAAAAAGAAAAAAAAAAGTTTACTTTTGAGGAAAAAAAGTATGTCATATGCTAATTATCAAACTAAGTATTAAAATAATTCATAAAAGGATTCTGTTGGGATCCCCATTTATAAATGTTTGAGGGTGTAACCAAAAGCGCTTGCACTGAATCACATACTCAGAAGATATTTCCTGGCACATTGCTTTTGGTTAATACAATGCAGTGTAACTACAACGATGGCTGGGTTAACAGAACATTTGTGCAGGTGCAGCTGAACCTCACAATACTGCTGACCATAGAGGAAACTGCCTTTTACAACTGAAAATTGATCCTGAGCCCATGTTGATCTACTTCTTAAATACAAGATACAGGAAGACTCCCTAGGATATTAAACCCTATCTGAAAGTACTTCAATGAAAGAAGCAGTTGAAGACTGTTTTCCAGAATGTGATCCAAGTAAGATTGATCTCCAGAGACGATGCACAGAAGGGTTTCAGTGGGTGAGTCTGAGAAGCTCTGTGTTCTACCCCATGTGGACTTAAATGCACATTAGCAAATTAGAGGATCTGAAATTCCTATACTAAAGGAAACCCTGCTCTATTCCAGCTTTCAATGTATCTAGCCGCAAAGTCCTCTCTCTTTTTTTTTTTAGTAATGTCTATTTAAATATCCTTGGAGATGGTTTTCCAAATATTGAAGATAGATTTACTCAATCCTGTTGTTAATAATTGTAACAATGCTATAAAAAATTTACAAAAATACATCCCTGCATACATTGCCAGAATGATGTTATATACATGAGACCTTATAAATCACAATAATTTAAGTGATTAAATTACTTTAGAGAGAGTGTCAAAGCTTTTTTTTTTTTAAAGCTATTTGAAATTTGCTTCTTCAAAGAATATCCACTTTTTCAAACAGACAGTACTGCAGGCAAGTATCTGGGTCTGCTATTTTGACTATGGAAGACATAGTGGAGAATTCGTCATTGGCATTCAAAAGGAAGGCGATTATGTCACTACCCCCATTCAAAAATCCTCAATAGGTCCCTATTACCTACCAGATCAAGCACAAACTCCCCAGCCAGCTATTCAATGTCCTTCACAATATGGACCCAATCCTCCTTTCAAAAAATAATAATAATAATAACAATTATTGAAGGCCTCCTATGTTATCATAGCACAATGGGACAGGGTGGGGGGCAGGGTGGGTGGGAACCGAAGGGGAAGATGCCTAAGACATGAAAACTGTCCTCAACAATCTTACAGTCAAACAGGATAATAAATCAGTCATGCAACCAATTACTACCGCACAGAGAAAACCTGATTGTCAGAAGAGAGACTCAGAAAAACCGTGCAATGGGACTTCAAAAGAAAGAAATTACTTCCAACTAGAGGAGTCTGGGGCTGGAAGACGGCTTCGGGCAAGTAGCTGTTCTTTAGCTTTATAACCATAATTTCTGCTTCCTAGGTCTGAATGCAGGATTTCACTTTTAGGTTCCTTGTCATGATGGCAATAGTACAGGGTCAGTTCACAGCTTTTATTTGATTATTTAATTATTTGGTTATTTATTCCAGGAGTAAAAAAAAAAAAAAAGCTACTTCAAAAGCAACTTCTAAATAAAAAATATAATGTTTTTTTTAACTATGAACCAAGCATAAAATTACTGTCATTTTACATAAATCGTATCATTTCATCTGTATCCCCGCCAAAATCTCTTAGATATTATTTATTATTCCCATTTCATGGATACAAAGTGGAAGATTAGAGACTCACCCAAGACAGGTCACAGATCTGAGGATTTAAAGGCAGGCAGGCAATGCCAGAGGCCACATGTTTAGCCACGATGCTATACTGCCTGGACGTGCCTTGTGCCCAAAGCATCATTATTCACCTAACATGCATCACAAATTTCTACTTCAACAACTTTTTTTTTTTTTCTACTTCAACAACTTTACATGTGGAATATTCTTCCTCCTTTTCTCCACCAGCTGATAGATGGCCATATTTTGAAACTCATGGCAGGGAAAAAGAAGACTCTCTAGACTGTGATGCCTCCACCACTGGAGAGGCCTGCACCATATTTTGGACTCTGTCCCTTTCTCTCCGTCCTACATGTCATCTCTCTATCCGTCCTCTCCCTTCCATCTCCTACTGCCTTAATTCAGCCCTCATGTGCCCTTACTCCATATTTAGTCTTGTTTCCCTCCAACATATTCTCTTCATTCTACAAGAGTTCTTTAGAAACGAAAATCTCACCAGCAAGCAATTCTGTCTTGCTGAAGTTATTTTAATGGGTTCCCCACTTCCCAGAGCACAGTTACCCTGGGGCATGGATTAAATATTCAGATTCCCAGGACCCCCGGTGGAGATCCTAAATTCTGTACAGCTGAGGTCTGTCTGGGAATGTGTATTTACATGCCCCTCAGGAGCTACTTAGGCTAGGAAAGTTTTGTAAACAGTGCTCCACAGGATTAAGTATAAACTTCTTAGTGTGGTAAACAAGGATCTTCACTTAACCGCCCTTACTGGCCTCTGCAGCCACCTTGTCACCATGCATTCATTCACTCACACAAAACAGCAACAGTCAGTCTGAACAGGTCCTGTTGCTCCTCATTTCAGGACTTAGAACTGGCCGCTCCATCTGTTCCCATAACCTCCCTACCTTGCTCTCCTGAAACACCCACTGAAGGCCATCAAAACCTTTTAAAACCTCCCCATTTCTGTGAGGCCTTCCACACGTCCTTCCAACAGAATTAATTACTCCCTCTTCTGAAATGCCTTACAACTTCCATGTTCATGCAATGCTGGGAACAAGGATAGACATTCATCTGTTTACATTTCTGAGTTGCCAATGAGGATAAAGAGAAGAGGAGCCACATCTTACTTGCTTTGTATCTCCAGCAGCTAGGACAGCACTTGGCACTAACTGTACAGGCAATAAATGTGAAAGGAGGAAAGTGAATTTTGGGTTCACCAACTTTGACCTTTAAAGAGCCAATGTTCATTTAGTACTCGCAACTACCGTGTGAGTTCATCATTATTCCCATTTCACAGGTGAAGAAAGTCACTTGGATGAAGAGAGCTGCTTAGAAGTGGCAGGGCAGAGACGACCCTCAGAGCTACCTCCTTCCAGAGCTGACATTCTCTCTACACCACGCTCTGCCTCTCTGCCGACAGCCCAGGGACCCTTGTAATTTTCATATTTTCATTCCCAGAGGGCCTAGCTCGATGAAGAGCTCTGTACAGTGAATTTAAGCAGCATACATTCAGAAGAGGTCTTGAGAGTGCAAGAGCTTCCTGCCTCCAGACAGGTGTGTGTACCTACACAGTAGCCCCTGTGCACAACACTCTCTCACAGGAGAATACCAGTGAGGTAGATTTGACTTTCAATAATCTCTGACTTAACAACTTTTCTTCATCATTCACATTTTGTACACAGAAATTTTGGAGGTTTTATTTTAGTGGATGGCATTTATTACAAATGTGAGTTGGAAGAAGAAATATGAAATTTTACACTCCTAGTCTACTTTTGTAAATCTTCAATCTTAAAAAAAAATGAATGTTTGGTTCTGAGACAACAGTAACATCTCTTGCTGGTAGTGAGGGTGAGGGAATCAGTGTTTTGCTTCAGCAAATATTCTGACTAGAGGGTAATCAGCTACGTCTCGTATAAATTATCAGTCTAAACATCATTAGAACCCGGTAGAATGTACTTAACTTTAAAATTCTCCCAAAAATTATTTAGACTTTTTGGAATGATCTGGAATACATTTCAGGAGAGGGTACAGTCTTGGTCCCTGTACTGATTATCATTTATCATTCTATTTGTGAAGTACAAAAATTCCAACAGAGTAGTTCTAATTGATTGGATGATGGAAAAGTTGCTTTGTGTTTACAAAATACACCTCATTCACAGCTGACTGAATAGTCATCTAATATATACCACATCTTAGGTGTCTTACTTCTAAATTGTAACATTCCACCATCCTCTGAAAATAAATTCTAAAGCCTAGTTATTTTTTTGACTAACTGAGAAGAAAAAAAGCTCTCCTGGTAAACAAAAGCAAGAAACAAAAAATATTATCTCACTACATATCATGCCTAGTCTGTAAAGTCAAGGAAATAAAAATACTCACATTACACCCCAATTACAAACAAAACTTTGCAGCCTCTCTCTCTGTTTAAAGATAAGATACACAAATATAAAATAAGATCCATGAATGTAAACATTAGATTCCTGGAGCTTGAAGTGAGTATCATATAATGTATATAACTGACCATTCACTGTGTTGTATACCTGAAATTAAATTAACATTGTACGTCAACTATACTTCTATTAAAAAATGAAATAAAAGATCATTTAATTCAGTCCTATTTTACAGATGAGCACAAGTCCAAAAACATTAAGAGGCTCATCCAAGGCCACAGAGCTAATTAGTGTTAGCATGAGACAGGGGGACAGGAAGGATAAAGAAACTAACAATAACAGTTTCCAGCCAATGTTATACACTTAACGCATGGAACCTCACTTCATGTAATCTCCAGGACAACCTTGAGGCGAAGTAGTTTTTCTCCCACTTTGCAGAAGCAGAAACTGAATCTAGTAGATACTGAGTAAAACTGGGACTTGAGCCCATGTCTCTCCACCTCCAAACTGCCCTTTTCAGTATAACCCTGACCTTAGTGCACAGGCCTCTTGACTCATAGTCCAAGATTCTAGACAGAACCTCAAGCAGAAAAAAAGCACTCACGACAAGGTTTTCCTTAAATCATCCAATATAATTATACTTGCTCAAAAGCAAGCTATGAAAAAACTGGGCGACATATGTAGAAAATCAACAAAAGCATGTGGGGCCTAAAATTTAAGAATTACTTCCAGACTCTTTACCTGTGTGTGAAGACCAGTGACTTCCCCCAAGGTCAATCTCATCCTAAACAAGGAGTACAAGCAAAATGGACCCTGATTTAATCATGGGAAACTATTCACCACATTAAGCAATTTCCCTTATTAGGTTTGCCATTCGTTGAAAGACCTAGGTATACACTTATTTTGTAAAGATAAATAACATAATGAGAGGAAATGCCATCTCCAAATTCTGATGCTATGTGCGTAATTGAAGATAACATTAAGAATATGACAAATTCTATTTTAAGTATTATCTTAAAATACTACCTAGAATAAGAATCTAAAAATTTAAGAACCTACCAATAACTAAAAGAATTCTAAGTTTGAGTCGAGGGTCCACTGACTTACCTAAGTCAATGTTGTATACAACTAATTGTTAGTAAAAGAAAACAATTTTTACTATCTCTTAAGGATGTAAAAGGGTTTGATCAAATGTATCAATATATTCAAAATAGCTCATTTATCTTCAAGTGCACATCGCAGAGTCAATTAGAACAAGGTTTTTTTTTTGTTTTTTTTTTTTGTTTTTTTTTTATTTATGATAGGCACACAGTGAGAGAGAGAGAGGCAGAGACACAGGCAGAGGGAGAAGCAGGCTCCATACACCGGGAGCCTGACGTGGGATTCGATCCCGGGTCTCCAGGATCGTGCCCTGGGCCAAAGGCAGGCGCTAAACCGCTGCGCCACCCAGGGATCCCAGAACAAGGTTTTGATTAATATCTCCCCCTAAAAAAAAAAAAAAGAAAAAAAACACCAAATCTGCGGATTTGTTTATTGATTGAAAAGTGGACCTACTAGGTCCAACTGTTAGGTGGTTGAATAAATGATAATCCTTAAAATGGAAAAGCAGGGAGAGGAAACCAGGAACCAGCTAAGTATAACACAAACTGTGAAAGATGCTGTGATGGAAGTAGAAAGTGCTACTGGAGTGCAGAGAAGGGGACATTGGCCCACACCTGGGCAATCAGGAAGGCTTCCTGGAGAAGCTGATATTAGAATTGGATTTTCCTTGGTAAGAATTCCCTAGGCAGAGGAGAGGCAGGGACACACTTTCTCTATGTTTCCAAGACCTCACCTTTCAGCCAGCTAAGGGACATCAGTGCCGCATAAAGAAGGGATACTAAAATGGTTCCCTTTCATTCTAATGAGGAACTGGATTTTAGTGATGTCTCATAGTTGTTTTCTTGCTGGTCATCAGAAAGGGAGTGAATGGTTCAAAACTACAGAGGGACAAATTTGGTAGATGAAAATGTTTTATATTATTGTCTGCTGTGACATCAAAATATTTTTAAAGGCCAAATTAAAAACAAATGTCAACATAGGAAGATGAATCCTCCCACTAATCATGCCTACCCCACCTCCCCTCTTCCCACCCCCCACCAAAAAAAAAAAAAAACAATAAGAATTTCAAGAAACTCTCTGAGGGTAGAAATAAGAAAGAAAGAGGGAGGGAGAAAAACCACATGGCATCATTATAGACTACTCTTCTGAAGCAAAGTAAAGACAATGAAGGGAAAAATAGAACACGTGTATTACAATGTATAGCACCATACGGCTGTGTTTGAGGCTCTGGAGGGCTTCGACAAGTACTGTTCAGCCAAAAATCAATTGAAAAATCAGCATGATAACAGAGCATGAGTTGCCCTATAATAGCCTTAAGACCCCCAAGGCTATACAAGTCCCTTTCATCTGCCATAGTGCACTGACTCAAGGGGAACCTCACTTCCCCTCCCTGAGAACTATGCCTCACTGTCTTTCTAACCTACTGTTTTGCCCTCTCTTAGAAAGTGGAGCTGCCAAGAACCAATGATGATTTAAAGTGGTTTTTTAAAGATTTTTTTTCCTTTCTGCCTTATTCTTCATCTTTTCTTGCTATGTGCACTCGAATTCAGCCGACGGTATTAGTCACAGGACTATTCCCACAATATTATATGGTCAGGCATAATCTCTGAATCCCCTCATAATAATACTGTTTTTTTAAATGCCTTCACCTACAGACATGAAACTGCCCCTTAATAAAATCAGAGTTCAGGCTTATGCAAATATGGCATGTAAGCAATTCACAGCATTGTTATAAATATACATATACAGTTCATTCCAAGATTTCATCTCAATATTTCTTCAATCACTTCCTCACAATGTCTGGTTTGTTCAATTTATATTTCTACTTGGCATTTGGTGCAAACCCCCAAAGATAAGATACATCTGTCCCTTAGTCACAAATCTTGGCATTTTTACCCTAACTCAATCGTAAAATGATTGGTTGAATATTACCTTGCTTATTAACAGGATTTCCTCATAATAAAATATTTTATTGCCAAACTTCTGAATGTGACACAAGATGTACCAACTCGGTAGTGACATACCAAGGCTTAAGGAGGACATATAAACACCCTGACTCCGTGCGAGGGAAGGAAAAGCTAATTGGAAGTCAGCTTCCTTGTGATTATCAGCTTGTTTATGGGGAGGGAGGACTCCTCTGAATGGCACTGTAAATTCATCCCTGATTATGGCATTAAAACCAGAGTTCATTTCCACGAGCTCCCCGCAAGCCCCCCACCCAATCCATTTTGTGTAGTTACAAAGGGTTGTGCACTGTTTTCAGGGAATGACAGTTTTTCATGCTTTGATTTTCTCCAGTTTCAAGAAAAATTAATCAGTTGCACAAGCCAGTTGTCAGATTTCACTTCCCTCATGGCAGAAAGCACACATATTCATTGTCTGCTATAAGAATAAATTTTAGTGATTTTCCCCATGTCAATATGAATATTAGACTGACCCAATTAATATGAAATTCTTCTTTGCTGCTGGAACAGACAGTGCTACAGAAAGAGCCATTTGCACAACCTGTTCATGATTATGGGCCATAAGGACACAAAGATGGCACACACATTTGTGGACCATCTGAATTCTTATACGGAGCGGGGAGGGGGAGGGGGGAGCCGCATGACGTTAGCGTGACTGTCGTGGGTCATGTTTTTTAATCCGTAGTATTGGACATGTAACACAGCAACAAGAGCTGATCATTTTGTTTAATCACCTTCTGGATCTCTGCCAGATGGTCTCTATTGAGAGCGCTGCAAACAGAGAGAGATGAACTGCATCTAACACGCCACCAGAGCTTTCCCGTAAATGTCTGAGAACTGATTCCAACAAGAATTTAGTCTCAGAGCAGAAAGGGATACATTTAAAAACTATGTGCATTAACTATACTTTTCCCCATAGAATCCTCACTTGGCATGAATAATTTACCCACTCTTATGCTAATGGGATCATGAAAGTATCCCTGTGTCTTTAGAGCAGCTATTCTCAGCTTTCAGTAATTACCCCACCCAGTGAAAATAACATGGCTTCTGCATTGAACGGCAGACTAGTACCTGACAATCAGGAGGAGCATGGCTGGCAGTGGAAGGGTCCAGAACTGGACACAGAAAGCCCTGTGGCCCAAGGAGGAGCAGAGCCCATCAGGGAACCCGGGCCATGGGGGAGGAGGACAGGGGAAAGGGCGAGAAGACACATTGCCGTCGTCCAGCTCTGCATTCTCTAACTTACTACCAAGACTGGACTTCTAATTTAAAAAAAAAAAAAGTTCCTCTTTACATCACTAAGTGTAAAAGATGTTCACGACAAGTTTTGAAGAAAAAAACAACAGCAAAACCAATATACAAGAAGAACTCGAGGTATCTTTTAAAAGCACATCTGCGTTAAGTTTTTATTTTATCAGAATTGTGTAAAGCCTATATAGTGGAAAATCCTCTGCATTTTGCTTTTTTGGAGGGAAGATGGATTACCAAAAAAAAAAAAGAAAAAGAAAAAGGAGGGGGAAGAGAGAAAGGAAGGAAGGAAGGAAGGAAGGAAGGAAGGAAGGAAGGAAGGAAGGAAAAAGAAAGAGAAAGAAAGAAAACTCATTTTCGACCTCTGTCCACAAAACTCCATGTTAGGTAGTTCACTGTGTAAAAATTATCAGGCTAAAACATCTGGGAAAGAAAGCTATGAAACAGCAGGGAACGTGGCTGGTTTATTGTTTATCTTTTGTTTATGAGGCAGTATTCAAGTTTAATTACTACTCTAAATTAAACTCTAACTGGCATCACGAGACATCCCTTTACATGACTAAGTTAAAAAAAATCTAGAATTCTCAACTCTGGGTTTTTCAAGTAAGTTGATACATATAGGAAGAAATGACTCAAAATTAACAGCAATTATAGAAAGCTTTTAAACATTTATGGGCACTATTACATGCTCCTAGAGCGTTTATTTATTAGAAGAGTTTAATTTTATTTCTAATGGTTACTATTCTAAAAAGTCGTGAGAAAATCAACAGAAATCATTTGGATGTTTGCTGATGGTTAAAGGATGGTATTCTTTTGACTTTATGGCCGGGGTGGGGTGGGTGGAGGGGAGCGGGCAGCAGAGTAAAAAAAATGCAACATATTCTATATACAACAGCTTCTTCTATGGGAATGTTCAATTATCAATTACATTCTCAGAGATTTTTTTTTTCTTTGATATACAATTAGGAAGACAGGAAGAAAAAGAAATGTCATTTACTTATCATAACAGTGAGTGACCAGTTTTGGATGAACTTAGCTCTAGGAAAAATAAAAGTTAAAAGCAACTCGCAAAAGATTATGCCAGATGGCATCTGTCATATTGTATTTAGGGTTATTTTAAAGAAATTGCCGCCACTATGAAAACATTCCATTGACAGAGTTTTCCTAGACTGAATAAGAAATCCCAGTAGAGCAGAATCAGGACCCACCGTAGGTCGGTTGGAGGTTTTTCCTCCCTCCTTTAAATGTCTAACTGGAAGATTCTGGTGGGGGAGAAACCTATTTCATACCTATAGTACGCATTATAAACTCATTAAAGCGTAATACTCTCTTAGATGCCTGCTTCCCTATAAACACATTCAACATAAAGGGCTATTTTTAGATTTCGACACCGTGACTGGTGAAGAACTGCATAATACATAAATAAATATCTAGCTATAGAATAATAGTCCTATTGGTCTGGCTCATCGTTGAGGACGTCAGTGGGAGGGTTTGGTCAGTGACAGAGGGCCGGGGAATTATGCTGGCTTGTAGAGCCCCATGCCCTGAAGGATTAGAGACATATAGATGCTAGTATGCTAATGTATTTAGGTTAAACTGGTCTGGCAACAGTATGGTTAACGTGCGTGTGGTGTTCAGTGTGAGCTCAGCAGTTACTGGGCCAACTGTCTCGGTATTTCTGGGAATCCTGCCTATTCACAGTGCAGGGATTGTTCAATTGCTGCAAAATGTACAAAATGAATTTTACAAAAATGAATTGTAAGGAAGGCCCCATTACAACGATTTTACAGCAAAGATGTCAACATCAATTTTTCTTTCATGCATAGCTAATGATTAAAACAGCATATTCCATTTGCCTAAGACAATTTATTTCATATTGGCACATCAAAATATTGAAATACAAAGTTATCTTTACTCTACCCTTTTTATTCATTGCTGCTGAACCCATACCATTGTTCAAACCCGGAAAAATAAAACAAACTTGGCACGAAATACTTAAAACAAAGGCTCATCAATATTCTCCAATTTGTCAACATCTCAATTACAGCACTGGAAAAAATGTAAATTTCATGTGCTCTAAACACTGAGGGGTCTATTCTCTTGCCAATTCACATGCGTAACTCCCATCAGCGTTAATGGGAGTTACACAAACCCATCAATAATAATAATACTTTGTACATATATTGTGCCTTTCATCTAAGGCTCTCAAAGTGCTCTATGAACAAGGGGGCTGCTTCCTAGTCTTTACTCTGGCAAAATACACAATGAAATACAAAGCAGCTTTTGACTCAGCAGGTACAGAATTAGGGAACCCAAGCCTTATTATCAAACCCCATTTTACTGATGGGAAGCCAGACACAAAGAAGGCCAGTTACTGCCCCAGAGTCCCCAGTCTGTACCCTAATTCTATCCCTGAAAAAACAGATTTCTTCTTCATTCTAATGTGACTAACAAGACAAACTCCCTCCCTTTGGCTGCTTTTAGCAAAAGAAATCAGAGTGAATGAAAATCTGGTTCATATTTGTATAGTTTACTGCTAGGCATGTGCTGTTTGAAAGATATAGTAAAGTCAGGTTTTACATTTTACCAAGTTTGTTTCTTACAATATTTTTAAAATTTGATTTTTTTTTCCCTCTATTTGGTTCATCACACAAACACTAGAGAGGAAAAGATGACCTTTCACCTGTGTAACTATAGCTCTTTCACTATCAAGTCATAAAATGTGGTATTTTTAGGTTCCAAAATAAAGATGTGTATGAATCATGTTAGTAAAAATATTCACAAAAAAATATAAAGTAACATAAATGCATGTATTGTTTTATAGCATATGGCTATTAAAGTTTAATTTAAAATGTGTATGAAAACATTGTATTTAGTACAATTCATCCTTATTTTTTCTGTTTATCATAATTTGTTTTGAAACTGAGTCGTTTTACAGTTTTCCATATGCCTGTTGTGCTAATAAATTCTGAATACGCAAGAAAACTCTTTTCTAAACTATGAACTTGGTTTCCAGTGAAACATTATAATATATTTAATACCAGGAACATAAATTTCCCTCCTAGGTTTTCCATTCTACATCAACCCTAAGATTTAACCTAGGATAAGCATATGTGATTTTAGTCAATAACTCTGTTGACTTTGCCTCAAGCAGATAATTAATCTTTCCCACAGAAAGCTACTCCGGACAATTCAGTGGGCCCAATTTCAAAATAACTTAAATACATGTTTCGAAGACTAATATAGGCCTGAGTGTGACAAAATACATCCAAGCCTGGCCTTGAAAATTTAGTCTGCTTGTAACAAACAGAATACCCTAAAACATGTGCTTGGGAACCACTAATGTGGTAAGCCAGGTAGGAAATTCTCCATGCCAGAACATTCCCCATTTCACAGGAATCGTAACTTTTTTTTGTCCCTCACACTTTAATACAATAACATGACTGACTTCCCACTATACTCAGGACACATAAGCTACCATGTCCATTCTTTAATCCCACGGAGATAGGATAAAAGGAACAAAATCCTACAGGGATCACATCCTTCAACATGGGATAAGTGGGTGCAGCTACCCACAACAGAGAGGTTTGTGTACCTCGCTTTTACCCAGGGTATCCGGCTCAGAACTTTTCCCTTTTCTGGCCAAAAACAACAAAACTAAACTAACCAGAATACTATAATTCCATGCCTTGCCTGTTGCTGTAACTGTTCCCAAGCTCCAAACCCCAGGGTCTTCTCTCTCCCCCTCCCCTTCTCTCTGGTCCTTTCCTGCTATCTCCCCTGCCATAACTCAACCAACCCAACAGAACCAGTCAGTTTTAAATTTCAGTTGGGACCTTCGTGACCTGTTAATGAATCTACAGAGAGGAGAAAAACTCACAGTGTTGAGTTATGCCTGGTGTTGCTAGCTGACTTGGAGTCAGAAATGCTTGAAGCGTTAACGTAATTGCAAGAATGTGAAAAATGAAGCGCTGGGCTCCTGAGCAAAGTGAAAGGTCAAAGCGAGCCTCACACACAACAAGTCTTTGGAAGATAGCCTCATTAGACCATTAAGTCTGCTTCTCTTTTCCCCCTCTTTTGTCCAGTGTTTAGGGTGTTTTGTTTTTATTAATAGATACATTTCACCCTTTGTGCTACAGCAGTTAAAAGTGGTAGGGAAGGTGGAGTCGTTCAAAGCTTTCCAGATTTAACCGCACAGAGAAGTCCATCACCATGACATGAAACCACAATTAAGCCATTGCTCTGCAGATCCAAAGAATTTATGTACACCCCATCTCCAACACACCTTCCAGTTTGATTTTCTCATGTGCAATCTAACTGGCCTAATAAAGACAGTAGGTCTTTAGCCTAAATAGATATAATTCCCAAGTTCTTCCACAATTTACCACCTGAGGATTTTCATTTCTTTATCAGTTGCAAACAACCCAGATTCTAATTTGGACCTATTCACAGTTAATGACATCCTAGAAGAGAAGTTTCTTTCTATACTCTTCTTGAATACTAGGAATCCAACATCTGTGGCCAGAAACTTGGAGGAGTCAAGGCACTCACCCTACATCAACCACCCTCTTTCAAATGGCATGTATGACTACTGCTCAAGCTGTTATACTGTCCTCCACTTGGAAGACTGTCTAATGCTTAAATATTGTGGCCATAAACACAGTCATAATAGAGATGAAATAGACCTAGGAGATCAGACACCATCTAATGTAAAATATTAAAAAGTAAAATCTATATACTTTCCTGGCCCACATTCAATAATGCATCCTCCTTTAAATTATCATTTTAGTTATAGAAGAGTCATCCCTACCAATATATAATTGCTCTCTGTGCAATAGATGAGTTTTAAATGGTAAAATTTATTCTAAATCACGCTCAGCTTCCTTGTCATCTGAAGTTGACATCCCCCTTGCCCTCTGATTATTCTAACTTTCAGGATCTGTGACAAAAGTCACCATGTCAGCTGATGGAAATGGAGACAAATGATCTAAGAACTTCAAAAATCCATCTTCCCAAGATAAAATTCCATATAAAATTCACACAGTACTTCTAGAGCTCATAGGAACATATTTTGGCATTTTATGTGCATTAGAGGCATCATTGCCTGATTACAGAGAAGTACTATAGTCAATATTGCAAACAAAATCTCCTGCTTATAGAATAATTCCAACTAGTGCATAATAGCAGCAAAGTAAGCCTGTCATTCTATTTACTCACACACAGAAGTAAAGTGTAGATAACCAAATTTATAAAAGAATTGGCAGAACTAATCAATTGTTATTGTAATGTCTACTTAAAGATTAGACATCTCACTTTGACTTTTTTTTTAAGTAATATAAGTTGAGAGGAAATATGTACCAGCTCTCTACCCTGCCCCTCTCCTGTTTACAGGGAGATAGATGTGCCGATATCACAAAATACTGAAGTTATTTTAGTTACATCTACTTTGTACAAGGAAAATCCTTGACCTTTTACCTTGTTCACTGCTGTTGTCTCCGCTCTGGGAAGCATGGCCCCCACTGGAGGGCCCTGGGGTGCCTGCTGAGTGGGTGGAGGTTGCATCATCGTGATCTCGCCAGGATGCAGGATTCTGATGTCAGGATGCCAAGAGATTTTTCCACAGTTACCATTTCGTCCATAAGTGAGGAACCAACAGGAAAGGTGTAGAAGCGGAGACAAAAAAAAAAAATGTATGCATGTTAGTATTTGTAGAACTATGCATGTATCGATCCCACACTTATGGTATGTTGTCTTTTCAGGGATAGGTAGCAAAAGTACAAAAAGAGTCTCTAGAATCTTGATGAAGTGATGGTTAGTTACATCGGTGTATACATTACATGTGTTTAAACTAATTGAAACAGACACTTAATAGGGGTCCTATTCCTTCACACAAATTATACCTCAATAAAGTTAATTTTTAAAGTCAGGAAAAAAGAGCTTTTTACAAATCTAGAAGTCAGGTCTACTCTTGCTGTCTTAATTGGAGCACACTCTTCCAAGAAAGAGGCCAGTACTCTTGGATAGTAATTACAGAACTTCTACAAAACCCAATGACTCCCTTAAAAAACAAAAACAAAAACAAAAAACCACAGATCCAAGAAAGTCTAGGGTAGCCTTTGCATCTTTTGGATGCATTGACCTAAACCAACCTGAATGAACTCTGAAAATTATCAACTGACTATACAACCAGCAGATACAGTGATACTCATGAACAAAATGAAACAACTATGAACTGTCAGCCATCTGACAAACTGGACAGGACTTTCACGTGAGCTCCATGGAAGCTTTACATTCACAGGGCAGTGCTTTTTTTCCTGGAAGCATGACTGATTTCAAAGGACATGCGAGGCAAACAGAAATTATAGCTCATGCTACTTTGCTGAGTGTATTCTTCTCCTGTTCCTCCTCCCCTTTCCTGATCATTCCCAATCCCCTGCTGTTGCTTAAAGGAAAACAGGAATTCTAATGTACAGGAAGGACTTTATCAGCACCACATGAAGGCAGGCAAGAGATGGAATTTCCTCTGGCAGAAACTGAGAGTAGGAACAGTACATGAAACATACCAGCCTTAAGGCCAGAGCTGTACACTTGTCACCTGCATGTGATGACTTCAACTAAGCCCAAAGATCTCCTGGGAGCAAATTCTTACATGGGGGTGGGGGTGGGGTGCAGGGAGATTCTTTGGGAACAAAATAAAACAACATCAGTCTCTCAGACTATGCAATTCCTTCTCATAAGAATTGGTAAATAAGGATTCAGACATGCCTATAGGCAACATGCAAACATCTTGACCATCTGAAAGCAATCTTGCCATGGTGTCATTATATATAGTTTATCCAGAAAAAGAAATTCAGTCCATCATTTTCTTCTACATCAACTCTAATGTATATATAGACTATAAAATTATATCAAAATAAAATCAAGAAACCATTGTGAGACAAAAATAATGGACTATTCTTAATTGGGACAACAACAACAAAGCCCCCTTTTCTTCCCTCTACAGGTCTACAAACTGCAAATTCACATTCAGCATTTTTGAAAGATGATGAAATGACCCCAAACTCTATAGATCAGTAATATCCATATCAATTAATGGTACTGGCACTGCTACCAGACAAGCAACTGATTCAAAGTGAAAATCCTAAGCAGAAATCTTATGGCCATAAATACAGCACAGGCCTGGATATCTAAAGGTATGTTTTAGAAAGCAGATCAGAGAATGGAGTAGAACAAAATGAAAATCAAGGTTCTGTGTTGCCTGTGTTGGGACAAAGTCATGCCTGTGATTCTTCTTTTTATTTAAGTTAGAAACCACTCCCATAGTTTTAAGCTAAAGGCAAATAGAATACAGGGGCTCAGGATGCCTGGGTGGCTCAGAGGTTGAGCCTCTGCCTTTGGCTCGGGGTGTGATCCCGGATTTCCGGGATCGAGTCCCAGATCGGGCTCCCTGCACGGAGCCTGCTTCTCCCTCTACCTGTACCTCTGCCTTCTCTCTGTGTCTCTCATGAATAAATAAATAAAATCTTAAAAAAAAAAAAAAGAATACAGGGGCTCTTCAAGCTTTGCAGCCTCTTCATGTCAGCTGTTCGCTGGATGGTAATCAGATAAAGAGCTAGAAGAATTACGTGAAAAAAAAGAAAGAGAGGGAAGAAAAAGAAAGAAAGAGAGAAAAAGAAAGGAAAGAAAAGAAAAGAAAAAGGAAAGAAGAAAGAAAGAAAGAAAGAAAGAAAGAAAGAAAGAAAGAAAGAAGAAAGAAAGAAAGAAAGAAAGAAAGAAAGAAAGAAAGAAAGAAAGAAAGAAAGAAAGAAAGAAAAGAAAGAAAGAGAGAGGGGAAGGAAGAGAAAAGCATGGCATGAGTTGGTCCTACAAGAACACTGGCTAGAGCCTTCTATCAGAAAATGAAATAACTGAATCACCTTGGCCTAGGCTAAACTTCTCAGTGTATACAGTAAGTGATGTTAATTTTATGCACTGCAGGCTTTTTATTAAGCAGCTGCTATAAAAGCTCCTTATCCCTCATGAAAATTACAATAATTAACCACTAACATCTCAACTATGTTTTAAGGTAAATGTCATCCAACAACCATTATATCATCATTCAAATGAAGCTGGGACAAATCTTTTGATTTGGGCACTACAGTGACTTGAAGCTGCTGCTCAAAAGGACTTCCTGCAACTGAAAATACTGGTTTGTCCTGAACAGTCAAACCTGTGCCGAGTTTTTAAAGACAGACCTTATTAATGTACAATTCAGTTTAACTTCCTTCAATGGTTTTTGGAGGGGGTGCTTCCTAAAGGGAAGGGGTGAAAAATTAGCCATATAAGCAAATATTACTTTAAAGGCAGCTGATTCCTCTGAGCGACTTGGGTCTTTGGCTTTTCAGCCAGGTCCTAAAATTTGCTCCTGCTTACTATTTAACATACCACGCCCCTGTCTCTCCTCTTTCCTCCCTCACATCCTCAAAAATGCTGTCCCCAACAAGTGTCAGAGGATGTTTATTTCCATAGAATGTCTCGAGTATCATGACCCATTTGAGAGACTGACACAAACTCAGAAGTACCATGGCATTCATCTCATTTGAAAGTAGAAAAAAACAGATGGATTTCTCTGGGGCTTCGGGGCTGCGGAGTTACCCCAAAGTTGTCCATATCCAGCTACACCATGGTGACTTGATCATATCCAAAGACAAACGCTGATAATCTGGTTCATAAAAAACTGCTACCTTCCTGGTCATAGAAAACCACAATCTACATGGACAGATAAAATATAACCCTTTACCCATAACACTGTTTTTTTTTTTTTTCCCCTAGACTGAAATATTTATTTGTATCACAACCTCTTTCTTCCTCCCTAGATGCTCTCCAAATTTACATCCTTCAAGAATAACTGCCTGGCTTTCTGCCAAATTATATGCAGAAGTTTAGTGAATTTTGAAACCAAAGTGGCGGATGAAAGCAGGTGAAACACATGATGTATGTTACAAAATACAGAGAAATGCTCTCTGAGTGTGGGTGAGCACTCAGGTACATGCATTCCACTACATGCGTCCTGTTCTCCAACCGAAGTATCATGAAGACACCCGAGGGCAAGGAGTGAACATGTTTCTATTCCCAGTGGCTTTAATAATTGGGAGTCAAATATGGTTCTCTTCTTGCTCTGACGTAATTGTGTTAAAGAGCAGTGTTAGCAGGAGAAAAGCAGTGAATACTGAGTGGAACACAATAGAAGGAGATGGAAAATAGATATAAGAAGCTAGGTCTCCAGGGGCAGTACTTTCTATTTGCTGGGCTACAGACTCACAGCTGATAATGCAAGTTGTAATTAATATAAAAGCATGAGACAAGATGGGGAGTGCTTGTAGTAGCGGGGCCACAGGAGATCACTCTGCTGCTCTTCTCTGTTTCTCATTTACACACAGCTTTCCCTAGAAAACACAATTCTGCCAGTGTTTTCTCCCTTGAAATTAAAAAAAAAAAAGAAAGAAGAGAAAGAAAGAAGAAAGAAAGAAAGAAAGAAAGAAAGAAAGAAAGAAAGAAAGAAAGAAAAGATGTAGCACCATCACTGGTTTTTGCTAAATCTGGGAAAGAGCATGGATAGGACAGGAGTCTCTGGGCATAGGAAGCAAAACATGCACGTGCCTCTTTTGTTGAGATTGCAGATATGGTGGGAATTGTAACATTTTATACCACTATGGCATTGCAGTGGGGACCTGCCCATAGGAAAATACTTAATAAGTCCTCGTGAACTGGCGGTATTGCCCTGTTTAAACGATCCCACAATGCTCATGGTTCTCCCGTTGCAAAAAGACAATGGAGTAAAATGTATGAGTGTTTCTAAATAAATACAAAACTGACTGGGGAAGTAAAATGTATTAGGCTTCAAAAAGAAAAAAAAAAGCCACACTACATACGGGTTCTATCTAAAATAATCCAAAACTCATTTTAGACCCCAAATGAAAAGGTGATTCAGTGGATGTGATATAGGAGAAAGAGAGCATTAGATTCGAATTATGACACTAGGGTGCCACCTCTAACTGAATGTGCAGCCTTAAGCAAGTGATGCACTTCATTTCCCTGGGACTGGTTTCCTTTACCTCTTTAAAATTAAGAAGTTAGGCCAGATAATCCCTAAGGTCACTGCTACTTCTTATTTCTATTATTAAAAAATACTTTAAAATAAGCATTTGATTTGCTAAAATCTACACTTCTAAAACATGATCTGTAACACCAAGTCAGAATATATATATGAACTCAGACACTTCTTTTTTTTTTTTAACTTTTTTTAATTTATTTACGATAGTCATACAGAGAGAGAAAGAGAGGCAGAGACACAGGCAGAGGGAGAAGCAGGCTCCATGCAACGGGAGCCTGACGTGGGATTCGATCCCGGGTCTCCAGGATCACGCCCTGGGCCAAAGGCAGGCGCCAAACCGCTGCGCCACCCAGGGATCCCAGAACTCAGACACTTCTAAAACATGATCTATAACACCAAGTCAGAATATATATATGAACTTAGACAATAGAGTAGTAATTCAGAATATATGCTTGTAGGTAGAAAGCAATAGTAAACATATATAAAGATACTTTAACTAGCAAATGAAGCACACAAAACTAATGTGACTCGATATGTTTAAACAATAAAGGCAAGATATGCTTGCATCACCGCACGTAATTAATATGTAACACATTCCCTAAGACTTTATGATGTTTTAGTTCCTAATTAACACTGTGCAAAAAATAATTTTTTTGAATAAGATGAGGATTCCTATCATGAGCTAGTCAAGCCTACAGAAGTTAAAAACGTTAATCATATGGTTTGAAAAAATATTGAAATTTCAACTTCATTATTCTAAAGTTGACATAAGAACTCAAGAGAACCATGTATGCTTTCATAACATGGACTCACTCTTTAAAAATGTAAATAGAGCTGGGGTCTTTCCCTCATCTCCCTGCTTCCACCTTTATTAAGCTTCGGGAATTAATATGTGAGTAACTCTCAAAGAAGTGGCAAGTACTCTTTGCAAATTCCAAAAACAAATACCAAAATTAAAAAAAAATGAATCCCTCTATTTAATGGAGCAACTTTTAGAAAAAAGAGAAATTTCTTGTTTTGTTGGTATACCATCGCATTATAAAATGTTTCCAATAATTCTGAATTGCGTTGGGAAATTCCGTAAAATGTTCAGTCTGAAAAAAATAGGAAATCAATTTTTAAAATACCAAATTTTCATCTGATAGTGAATGTCAGTGGTTGTCAAGTGTTTGTTTAATCTCATCTCATCACAGTTACCCTGCAAACATACTTCAACTGAACAACTGAAGTAATTTAAATAATATAATTCTTTTGAATGGAAAATTGACAGAAGAGCTATCAACCTTCAGAAACTACACAACAACCAACCTTCAGAAGCTACACAACAACCAACCTTTAGAAGCTACATAACAATAACAACAGAGAACTCATGACCCTGCCATGTTGCGCTGGTGGACAGAACTCAGAAACAGAACTTTCCTGGAATGGGTCCCTGGAGACCTTGGATAACACACCACAAGGTCTAATCTCATACTAGAATTTAAGAGACTATCTGATAAAATAAATCATCTGCATTATTAATATTATTATCAAATCCCATTATTTTCACCTTGATATTTTATAATCACCTAAGGCTACTACCCCTCACCTTGCTGCCTAATAATCCCTGCTAGACGTTGGCCTGTATTCCATCAGCGACAAGGTTCTGGGGAATCTCCCCTCAACTTAACCCATTTTTAAAAGCTGTATATAGATCAATAAACTTGACATATTCAGAGACGCAAAAAAAAAAAAAAACCAGCACATCTTCATTTATAGAGCTTTCAACATAGAAATTAACATTTTTTTATTAATCGTATTATCAGAGTTAGACAATTTTAAGGCACCTGTCATGAACTATTAACAGATAAAGTTGTATTTTCTTTCATATCTTTAATTCATCCGAAAAGAAATAAATAAATAAGACGAGGTCCTTATGAACATTAATTACAAATAATAATAGAGCTGTATGCACTTCAGGCAAATAGAGCTTGGCTCAGAAAATGTATTTCAAACAGATATATTTCATTTATCTAACACTGTTCTAGAGATATGTGAGATCTTTGAATGTAAATGTAAAGATATATTTTATTTGGCTGCACTAGATTTAAAGGCTAGATCTATGTAAAGTAGAAAATGTGGATATCACCTATTATTTAGAAATACTACAGACTAGGAGAAATATGAATATTCCACAATAGTTTTCAAGTTGGAAAGTTTTTTTTTTTTTAAAGAATTGGTTTCTTGACATGTTTATTTTAAACATAATAAATTTGGATGTCTGGGAAACCTAACATGACTTGCAGCTGGAAAACAGAGTTCTATTTCCTTTAACCGTCTTATTTTCTTCTTCCCAATATTCCAAAGAATACTGTAATAGTTGTTTTCCACCAATAACAATTACTCTCATGTTGAATAAGAATATAAAATAAACTATATTATAATATAAAAACATAAGTATTCATCATGGATTTACTAAAAACAAACTAGGAGCCAACGTGGCAAATTTCATTTTCTATTTAATTCCAAACTTTTTTTTTTATCATCATGCCCATCATGTAAATGCCGATAATAAATGAACAAGTTCAGTGTATCTAATGAATGTAACATATGAAAGGTTAGGACACTCTGGTTGTATTTTTATCAGTGTTACATCAGATTATTTACATAAAATTACAGAATGTGAAATCAGCATGACAACAGCCTGATTTACCATATAATAGTATATAAAACTCATTCTTAAAAGCCTGCCAAAAATACTTGCTTTCAAGATATTTGTAGCAATTACTTTCATTTGGTTTTCTTTGCAAATTTTTCAATATGAAAATAGAAGTCTATTTCGGCACCTAATATCTTGTTCCTGACGCTTTTCTCTCTGCTTTCCACTACTCAAAATTGCACATTTATTCTTTTATTTCACTCTCTCTCTTTCCTTGCCCATTCCTTCCTTGAACACACACACACACACACACACACACACACACACACACACACAATGAAGCTTGATACCACTTAATAAGTATAGAGGTGTATGTGTTTTGGGGGTGTCAAACAGCTGTCACAAACTGTCACCTCCACAAGAGAAACCTTGGCACACAACAAATTAAACTACACTTCTTTTTTAGCTGTCATTATTCATAGCCAATAAGTTGAAATGCTCTCGGCATTTCATGTGCAAATAAAACCACGAGGAAGCGCACCAGATCAGAATGGTGGGCCAACAGATAACACAGAGAAAACAACACGCTGTCTCTGTCCTTCTGAAGTGGCTCATCATCACCCCTGCCCCAGCGTGCACCAAATGAGATCTAGCCTGGGGCAATGTATTAAATATGCATATCAAAGCAAATGAAAAAATAAACCTGGAGATTCAAATTGGACACATTTACATGCTGAAAGTGTCCACTCATACCACCTTTCAGGTAGTAGTGCTGCAGTATTTTCCCCTTTCTGGTGGGTGGTGGTGGTGGTGAAGGGAGGGTACATTTGCAGGAGAGGCAGAAACATAAGCAAATTCACTTTGAGGGAGATGCCTTGAAAATGAACATATAACCCATGCACCTCTGGTACAAAAAGATAAAAAATGGTGAAAGCCCCACAAGGTCTTCTTTCCCCTCCTGCATCAAATTCAAGTCTGCAGCAAATCTCGTCATTTCCCCCTCGGTGTGCCTGGCGGAACAAATTCTTGCTTCCTTTCAAAACAAATAGCGGGGGGCTAAAGTAAAAATGTTATAGTTCAGATCTCCAGGAAATAAAAGGCTTTAAATTATGATGCCCAATGAGGTGGCAAGCCCTCATGGGTTCAAAATAAATCAGTTGTCATCTTTACTTGATTGGGGGCCTGAAAGAGGAGCAACAAATGCTACAGTTGACTCTTTTATCCAAAGATGATGATTGTTAAATTATTAAAGCGCTATCCTCTTAGGTGCCACTTCCTTTCTGAGTGTAATTTAAATATTACGATAGTTTCATAAATTGGCACTATCAGCCAATACCCTAAACAGCCTAGTTTATCTCATCTCTTCTATGCAAACATCTGCATGTTCTAGTTACACATATCCACTTGAAAAACAATTGCCAAGAAACTATTCTAGAAAACCAAGTAGTCAAGACCCCTAGAAATGTCACAAGAAACGTTTCTGGCTGCAGATAACTGTGAACCTCTCATTCTATAAACCGTGTAACTAGACGCCTTCCCATTCCTCCAACATTGCAGAATGTATTTGAATTGAGAAACAGGAAGTGATGAAAATAAACAAATAAATTACAACAACAACACATATTTCTAAGGTGGTGTCATGCCTTGTAGACAACAATCCTCATCATATAGCCACACAGCAGCAAGTAAACTTTTCATAGCTGCTTGCTGCACCCTTTTGATTTTAGTTATTAATACACTGAAATACAGAAGAGCCTCTCGAAGTTCCTCCCATCATGATGGAAAAAGCCAAGAAGAATAAAGGTGGGCACAGGAGCTTTCAACGCCATAGTATTTATTCTGTCTCAGAACTAGACAACCAGGATTGAGGTTTTTTGTGTTATTTTTTTTTAACTTTTGTTCTTAGGCTGGCTTTCTATATAGTACAAAGGCTAATAATTAAAATATATGACTGTGTATTTCAAAACTTTTTTTTTGGAGGTGGGGGGAGATAAAGAACCTCATAGAAGGTTTATTCTCAAGGCATCTCAATCCATTCCTGTTAACACCCAGGAATGGGGGGGGGATGCCTTCAAGCTTCGAAGCCTGTTTAACTCCACAAAGTGTTAAATTAATATTTCAGCCAGCAAATTATTAGACTATAGCCTATATTGCTTAGGTTGTAAGCTCAATTGAATATAATCTATAGACACCCTGTCCCCCACCCCCAGCTTGAGTTCCTATAAATAAACTGCTGTTCACACCCACTCTTTAACCTTGCCACTCTTGCCTTTCCTACCAGCTGCAATCTTTCTTCTCTTTGCTTCTTTTTCAAATTTTCAGTCTCACTACATATGCTTTTTCTTCTTTTTCCTTTCTTTTTTTTCTTTCTTTTTTTTTCTTTCTTTTTTTTTTTTTTTTGCATCAGAGTCCCTAGATCAGTTCCAAAATAGGATTAAACACAGAGAATAGAAAGAAATCTCCCATCCTGGCCTGACATACACAGTCATTCCTTACTACTCTGTCTTCATTCACCAACTGTTTAAGTGTTAAAATTCAACCACTAACCTATGGTTACTCAATCGCAGTTCCCTTCAGCTTTGTGTATTACATTGTGAATAATTGTTTCATCAAAGTTACTGTCTTTTATTATGAAGATGCTTCGGGCGCTTGGCAATACTGACAATAAGTTTCTACAGAGCAAAAGCTCAGAGAATCATAATGTGTTCACTCCTTTTATTTCGAATGCAATGCAAGGTTGCCAATAATTCTCAGGATTGTCACTCTATGAGACCCTGGAAGTCAGCAGCCCCCCTCCCCAGTTCCTCTCACCGTTCAGTTCCGCACCTCCCCCCCCCCCCCCCCCAGCTAGCTGACTTGCCTCTCTGTCCCTGCTGCACTGATTACACAGAGTTGAGAAGGCAGAGAAGGCAGCAGGCACCATATCAAACAGACAATTTGCTAACACTCAAGCTACCAAATGCAGGAAACTTTACACATGAAGAGCACAAATCACTCTATCAACTCCCTGGTCTCTTTGGTTCGCCACATAAATAAGAAAGGGGGCCAGGAAACGGCAAACGAAGAGGAAAGGTAGGGCAGAGGTAGTGTGAAAGGGAGAAAAGACACCCCGCCCCCAAGAGACCAGATCATTTAAAAAGAAAACTAAGTTTGAGCTCAGCTAATTGTTACAAGTTTTTTGTTTGTTTGTTTGTTTGGTTTTTTTTTTTTAATGCTTTAGCCAGTAGTCTCAAAAGAATGCCAAAGGGCTCTCAGACTTACATGGTCAGCGAGATTTGTAGAGGAGCCTGAAAGTTCTTCATGATCTGACTTGGAGCTGCCGTCTCTTTCATCGATGACAAGGTCGATGGGCATTTTCCCCTTCAAACAGCTAATGTACCGATGGCAGAAGTTATCACACAGTTCGTGGACCTAAAAAGGAGGGTTCATGGTGGAGGGTTTAGCTTGTATTGTTCTTGTTATTGTTTTGTTACATTTTTAAAGGGGGAAAAATCAGGTTGCAAGGTTACATGTGGAAAGGGCAACAGTGCAATGTCTTCCAAACTAACTCTAATTAATGGGTGTAATACTTGAAGGCAAGGAAACAATAGAGCAATTGTTGCAGCAGATATTATTCTCCAGAGACTTCCCTGAGCAACAAGTTACAATAAAGAGAGAAAAAAACTGGACTGGAAATAACTGGGTTCAGACTGGGAGTCCAAGGGGGAAAATCCCATTTGATGATAACATCAAAATGTTAAAAACACTGGAACTGGGAATAGCATTGGCATTTGCGATTCAATAAGCTAAGAGTTTTGTATGTTTCCAGGGGAAAGTGATTGAGCTGCAGAGCAATGTAAAGACACCCCAGCGAGGATGATTCCCTCTACTTGCACCTAACACTTGGTCTGGTCTGAGGGTGAGCTAAGCTAATAGAGATGCAAGCAGGCTGAATGTCCAGTAACACAAATGGTTTGCTGCATTTCAAAATAATCCTGAATGCCTGGGGAAAAAGGCGGGAGGGGGAAGCAGGCAGGGCTGTTCTAATTCACCCTTCCTCTGAGACCCTCCTTAAGGAGCAATCCGAAGGACAGACGTGGTAACAAAGTTGCTCAAAACCTCCAGGTGCTCAAAGACATCCCAAGTCAACTAAGAAAGGAGAGTGGCTAAATCAAAATGGGAAGTGTCATTTCCTGCTTACCTTTTCTAACTCCAAAAGATGAAACCTTAGTACTTGTATTGCTTGTATCATCTGAAAGAAAAGTTTAGAGTGTGGAGTTAAGGCTCTGTGACTCAGAAGTCCTGAGTGGGGGTGGGGTGGGGTGCTGAGGTCATTGAACTGGGGAGAAGAAAACAGGCAAGTGGCCAGGCAAAACCCACACATTGAAAAATCGTCAGAAAAACCAAATGATTACTGATCATCTCTGCTTCATTGGCCACGGGGTAGGAATCAGACTCAACCTGAGCCGAAGCATCTAGTATCTTTGCCCCCTGTGTTCACTGAGCTATTTGTAAGGACTGCTTTCCAAGGCCAGGCCTTCTTTCTCCGCCAGAGTCTTTAACCGTCCCCTCTCTCGACCTCAGGCCAAATTAAAAAAAAAAAAAAAATCCGCTTCTTCAGAGAAAGCTTTTTAGAACAGCACACCCTGCGAAATCCGTCCTTACTAAAGAAGGAAATACTCAAGATGAATGGTGAAGCAAGGCCTTTGAAAACGGATTTAAGGACTTTTAATATTGAAATTGTGCAAATTAGCAAAAGAATCGCACCTAAAAGTGGCCCGCGCCGCAAGCCCCCTGCGTCCCTCCCCCATCTCCCCGCCCGCCCTCGGCCGCTGCGCCAGCGGTTACTTCCTTCGGGTGAGCTGCCGGGGGCTCGGCTGCCTACCCTGGCAAACAGAGGAAATCACTCACTTCTCGCAGCCGAGATCTGGGACTCATCCCCTGCTCGCAATCGGGGCGCTGCGTCCCCGCTTGCTGCTCCCCGGCCTCCGTTTTTCCGGAGGTCCATCCCCACCTCTCACCTCCCATCTCCCTGGCGGGGGACTCTAAGCTGTTCCCTTCCACCCTGTCGCTCCCGAGCTGCAAAAGAGGGCTCTGCTCCAACTGCCCGGAGTTCCGGGGGGAAAGTGGGTGCTTCCAGGCAGGGGCGTGGGGGGGGGGCAGGCTGGGGAAAGGCAAGAAACGGCGAGCCTTACCAAGTTGTCCAGCTCTGGATTCGAGGAAAAAAGTGGCTTTTCAGCGCGAACCTGTAAGAAGCAGGGAAAGCCAAAGTGAACTACCACCCCAACCTAAAAGAGGAGAAACGCTGTCATGGACTACACCGTGTGAGCGGGTATACGGCGGAAGGGCAGTGGCCGGGAAGAGTAGAGGGGCTTTGGTAAAATGCAGGAAACAAACCAGTGCCCTAAATTAGTGGGTTCGCTTGAAAAAGTTCTGGGGCCTTCTGCTCCTCGCCCTACTCAGGGGTGCCTGGAACTGCTATGCCGTAGCTGGGAACTCCGGGCCGTTCTCTGGGCCGAGCACCCCCTTCTGCAGCCGTCTAAGGGGCTGTGGCTCTCGGCCTCCCTCACCTTAGCGCCCGGCGCGCACCGCCCCATGAGGCGCCCAGCTTCCTACCCTCCCAGGCCCTATCCCCAATACTTGTTCAAGTAGCTGCAGGCGGGGGAAAAGGCCAAGCCCCAGATTAGGAGCAGGTCAACTTTAATTCGAGGGTCGAGCCCCTGTATTCCTGGCTGGGGGGAAAAACAAACACCCATATTTATCTCCGCTTCCAATTCGCCTCCAGGCTCAGGGATGGGGAGGAGGCGAAGAGCACAGGCTGGGCCAGAGGAACAGATCGGGTGTCCCTGCCTTTTCCTCCTCTTTCATGTACAGCTCCGAGGAAAGGGGAGGGGGAGTGAGGGTCTGCAGGAGGGTGAGTGGGTCAAGAAGGTTGGACCTGCTTGGCGAAGACCGCGATGTCCTCGTTGAAGGAGTCGGAGGAGCAGACGTCTCCGCCGGCCACTCCGGGTTCCCGGGGAGTGCAGGTCGCCAGCTCGCACTTCTCAAAGACCAGAGCTAACAGAGGAAACAACGGGTGCCTAACGGGCAGCGCCACGCAGAGACACACACACGGAGACGGGGTGCAGAGGGGAAGGAGCAAGAACTGTAATCAACAAGTTTGGAGGGTTCGGATTCCTTCTTTAATAAAACAGGCACGCATCACACTTTACAACCCTTCCTTAGCCAGCCGAGCCTGGGCCAGAAACAGAAAGGAAAAACGGCCTGGCCCTCCCCCTGAGCTCAGGAGCCCCTCGGATCGAGACGGAGCAGCCCCTGGCCACTTCAGCCCGCCAAGTAAGAAAAGCCTCCGTTGGAGGTAATGAAACATCCAAACAGCTTAGGCGGTCTGGGGCTCGGGCTGATCCAGACCCAATCCCCACACTACGGAGACCGCCGAACCAACCCCCTCATCCCCAGTCCTGACCTCTCAAGAAAGGGACACTTTGTGGAAAAAAAAAATTTTTTTTTTAAGAATTGCTTTAACTCTGCAAATTAATGGTTATTTCGAAGGAGGCCGAAGCCTTCACCTATATATACACCCGAAGTGTTATTTCCTACATCTAAATCGGAGAGAGTGCTCTTCCAACCTCTTCACCCTCTTGCCTTATAAACTTGTTTGCTCTACTTTCTAGTAAAGCCCTTGTGTGTGTGTGGGGGGGGGGCACAAAATAATAGGAATGTGAAATGCGGAGGAGCTTCCTTCCAAAGACCACATTTCTCCAGCAGGCAAAAATAAATACATCGAGTGTTAAAACTTGGAAGTGTGCGTGCGCGTCTGCCCTTTGTGTTCCTCGGGGCGGTTTAGCTACCCCTTCGGGATGCTTGCGGCCTCTGGCTTCAGGCTCAGTGGCCCTTTACCGAGCGTCCCCTCCCCTCGCAAACCGCCGCCTTCCCCCACCTACTCTATAGCACCAGTGGTCCACTCTGGGACCGTGCACCTCCACGCCTCTCCGAGTTCTCTCAGAATATAAAATACGTAATTTCTAGCCATCTCCCTCACTCCTCCTTAGAGCAGCTCTATGCAAGCACCAAGTCCCTTCCACCCGGGGGCACGTCAAGGTCTACCCCCTTTATTTACAGAGAATTAAGAAGTGGGTGATTAGGACTTCCAGGCCGACAGAAGCAGCTCTGATCCCAGCTCAGGCTGCATTTAGTGACTCCCAGACTCCCGGTAGGAAACAGAGGAGGAAAAAAAGAAAAAACAAAAACAAAAAACAAAAAACCCCAAACCAAACCAAAAACCCAAACAAACAAACAAGCCAAAAACAAAACAAAACAAAACCCCAAAGTTGCTCCTTATCGGTAGGAAACTTTCTCCTTCGTCAAGGCCTCTGTTAGGGGGCCGGGAAGGACCAGTGCTGCGTCCTTTGGCCAGGAATCCCGTCCTCGGGGAGAAGGCCCTGGCAAAATTCTCAGTACTCAAGTCACTCTGGGCGGTGGGGTCCGGAGTGACAGGGTCGTGGGGGTGGAGGAAGCCTTATCTTTCGGGGACTTACACTTAGGCGAAGAAGAGCAGGCCCCCGTCTCTGTCCTTTCCGGAGGCAAGCGGTTCCCACCCCCCTCCCCTGCAGAAATAACTCCCAACTTGGTCGACCATCCCCTCTACTCCCACAGAGACGAACACACACTCGCACTCACAAGCAGTACGCTGGGTCGGGAGGAGGGGGGTTGGTTTACCCATAGATCGCGTCCTTGTCCCGCTTCAAGGCGTCGTTGACAGCGGATCCCATGCTGGCCGGCATGACATTGGGGTGCGGGGCGTGCGCGCCGTAGTGCTGCGTGGCGTGGAGCGGCGGCCCGTGGTTCAGGTGGTGAACCGGGGGATCGGCCGCGGCGCGTGAGGGTCTCCGTACATGGAAGCAGGCACCCCTACTCCGTCCATCCCGCCGTAATGGGGCAGCTCATCGTACTGTCGGACCCGGCAAGGGGAGGGGGCGCGGGAGGTGAGGGAGAGCCGAGCGGGAGCAGAAAGAGAAGCCGGGAGAAGAGAAGTGGGAAAGGAATGGGGAGGTGGGGGGGGGGTGGGAAGGAGAAAGAGGAAGGGAAAGAGGGGGCAGGCAGGCAGGAGAGACAGAGGGAGGGAGAAATAAAAACAAAGTCAGAAAGGAGAAAAGTATCGAGCACGAGTTGAACACACACAGAAACCAAACCAGCCGAAACAACGAGTTGAAAGTTGCGGGGGGCGGAGGGGGGGCGGGCGGGAAATGTTCTTAAATTTTAAAATGAAAAAGTATGAACCAAGAGCAGCGTTTAGAGGAGGGAGAGGGGAGCAGCGAGGCCAGGCACGGAGGGGGCGCCGGGAGGTCCCGCTCGGGCCGGAGGCAGCAGAACCGGAGCGAGCCCAACCGAGCGGAGGAGGAAGCCCCGGATCCCACCCCTAACCCCCCTTCGCCTCCTCCCGAGGATCCAATAAATCAAAAGGCGAAATGAAACAAAATAAAGAGAGGAAAAGCGCTAATAATCAGGAGGAGAACGGCGAGGACGAGGGAAGGCTGGGGCCAGAGCCTCCCCGGGGGCAGGGAGCGGAGGGGAGGGGGGGAATAACGTGAAAGTTACCAGAAACATTATTTAGCAGCGGATTCCCTGCGTCCTTGTCAATTTCAGAGACAAAACAAGCAGCCCAGGCTAGTCTAGGCGGCGGCGCAGCGGCTGCGGCAGCGCGGCCCCAGCGGCGGCCCCGGCGGCGGCGGCGGCTCCTACGCAGCCCCGTGCCCGCCCCGAGCCGCGGGAGCAGCGGCGGCAGCGGCGCAGCAGCGGCAGCGGCGGCGGCAGGAGAACCGGGGGAATCGCGCTGCTGGGGTAAAAGCTGGAGCGAGGCGAAAGCGTGTAACAATTGCACACGCACACACACACCGCTCACACGCACTCGCCGCCCGCCCGCTCGCACAGCGCTGGAACACGCGCGCCCAGACACGCACACACGCACGCACACACACACTCGCACACACGCAGAGGCACGGGGGGGAAAAGCCGATGAATAATTTCGCTGCTATTTTTTTAAATACTGGCCGCCATCATCCAGCAGCGAGCAGCAGCAGCGTTGAAGGGAGAGGAGGCATCGGGACAGGCCCCTCTTAGGAGAGGATTTATATCTAGGTAAGTGTTGGAGATTTAAACCTACCCTTTGCGCCATCAGTCTGCGCTCCAATAAACTCCTGGATGTGTCGTATATTTAATATCCCAGTCCGGATAAGAAAGTGATCTAGGCTGAAGATTCCTTTTTTTTTTTTTTCCAAAACCAAAAAGACTTCTCCCAATTCTCCAATATGTTATTTTTTTAGGGGGAGAAAAAAAGCCCAGGCAAGACAACGAAGAGTTTTTTTTTTTTTTTTTTCCTGTGATATTTCTTCTTTTTCTCTTTTTTCCTCTTCTTCCTCCTCCTCCTGATCTTCCTCCTCCTCCTCCACCTCCTCCTCCTCCTCCCCCCTCCCCTCCTCCTCCTTTTCGGTCCTCCTTGCCCCCTCTTTCTCTTCTCTTCCCTTCAGTTGAAAAAAAAAAAAAAAGAAAGAAAAGAAAAAGAAGAAAAAGAAGAAAAAAAAATTGTCAAGCCCCCGAACTGAAGGTTACGAGCGGCCCGTCAGCAGCCCACATGTAACCGAACTGTCGTGTTTCATGGCTTTTTGCCACTCCAGCTGTCAATCAAAGCCCGGAATGTCAAGGTAGTGAATGAATGATGGTTGATGATGATGAAGAGGAGGAATCTTTCAGACCCGTTTTTTTTTTCTTCCAGCAAAACTCCGCGAGGGGTTTCTGCTTCTTGAATTTTTTCCTCCCCCCCTCCCCCCCCTCTTTTAGCTTGGCCCCCGCGGTATCTCTAATAGGATCCTCTCTCTTTAAAAGTATCGTTCAAAGAAAGCAGAGGGGGAAAAAAATCAAGAAAAAAAAATGAATAGTTTGCAAAAACTGGACTTCCTCCCCCCCTTTCCTGGTAGGTATTTTGTCTCTCCCTCTCTCTCTTTCTCGCTCGCTCGCTCTCACTCGCGCTCGCTCTCTCGCGCTCGCTCTCTCGCGCCTCTTTCTCTCTCTGGGAGATGAGTGAGTGTCAGTAGGTGTTGGCAGGTTGGCTGCTGCCTGGCTTATAGGAGAGCCTCAGTTTGGCGGCGCGGGTCGGCGGCGGGAGAACGAAATGACGGAACCCGGAAGTCGTGGTGGCCATAGCCCGTCGTGCGGCGGAGACACATCCCGGGAGTGGGGAGCGGGAGCGAGGAGGAGCGCGCCGCGCCGAGCCTCTGATATGCAGCGAGTGCGCTCGGACGGCCCCGGCCGGGGGGGCGGGGGAGGGGAGGCAGGAGCCCGGAGGACCCGAGCAAATCAGCGAGCCTGCTCCTCCGCGGGGACGGCCGGGGAGGGGGGCGGCGGGGGGGGGCGGGGGGAGCCGGAGGAAGAGGAGCGCGCGCGCGCGTGTGTGTGTGTGCGCGCGCGCGCGCGTGAACGGGAGCGCACGCGCGCGCGCGCCAGGAAAGAGGGAGAGAATGAAGAGGCCAGGGAGAGCGCAGAGAGGAAAACTGCAGAAAACCACAGGGAAAGTACGGTACCGCCTCAGACCTAACATATATATTTTTTTCAAACTTCCTTCTAGTGCATTTTCCCATTACACCGGGCTCAAGCCTCATGGGGTTGCGTCGGGGACGTTTGGCATGGCGCTCTTGCTTTTGTTCCTTTTAATTTCGCGGGCCCCCACTCCTCTGCCAGGCGATTACGGCGTCCCTGAAGGCTTTCTGCTAACATCCAGGGGCAGCAAGCCCCGCACACCGTATCACTCCGGAGCTAGAGTTTTTTTTGGTTTTGGTGGTTTCTTTCTTTTTCTTTTTTCTTTCTTTCTTTCTTTCTTTTTTTTTTTTAGTGGTACTTTCTTCCCTGTGCACATCCAGCACCCTTGTTGTCAACATTTATTTTTTTCCAGGACGAGAAGAGCTAAGCTTACATCAGAGAGCGCTCTCTCCCAGCGGTGTGGACGAGGGCCACCCCTGGAGACTCTCTGGGGGCCGCGGTGGAATTGGGAGGGAGGAAGTGGGGAGGAGTCGTTTGGATGTTTGATGTCGTCTGCAGTCGCCAGGAGGAGTGTGTGTGTGTGTGTGTGTGTGTGTGTGTGTGCGCGCGCGCGCGCCACTACTGTGCGCCTCCGAAGTGGAGCTCACTTAGAGCTAAGAAGCACGGGAGAGGGAGGGAGGGAGAGGGATAGGACGCCTTGCAAGGAGGAGAATTGACCGGTATTCCCTGCCCAGCTTTGTTGTGGTCGCCCGGGGTGCAGGGGCCGGAGCGCCGTAACTCCAGCTAATGGTTGTGTTAATTGTACTGGGCAATTCAGCTGCTTGGGGAAGACTCCGAAGGAACTTTTCCAAAAAGGAAAAGGAGGAGAGTGAGGGAGGAGGAAGGTGAATATCCCACATGGGTTGTGAAGAAAGTAGTTCTGGCCGGCGTCTCCCCCAATCCCTGCTGGAGCTGCACCCAGCCTCACCTCGACGCCGAGGGTTTCCCGGTGGCCTTGCGTCAATCACTCGGAGCCTGGAGCTGGGGGCGGAGCCACGGTCACCGGGCGCGCGCGGAGCTGCTGCCCCCTCCGCCCCCCGGCTCCAGCCCGCCCCGCGGTCCGGCGCGGCGAGCTCCCGGCGCACCTTCTCCCCAGCTCCCGGCTCTGGCCGGGTGCACGGGCCCTGGCCCAGAGGATCGAAAACAGACTGTTCCTCAACAGCAGATTCCCTCTCCAACTTTGAATTCATTCTGCAGAGTAGAAAGTAGGGTATTCTGCGCGCGCTACTTTGACCCGACTTCCCGGGGGAAAGGAAGCACAGGGAAAATAAAGTTGTGTGTGTGTGTGTGTGTGTGTGTGTGTGTGTGTGTGTGTGTGAGAGAGAGAGAGAGAGAGAGAGAGAGAGAGAGAGAGGCGCTCAGATGAGCCTGGGGAGGGGGTGGGTGGCTTTCCATCTTCTCTGCCTCACTGTAAGCGTTCAGGCAACACTCAACTGAGCTTAGATATCAGCCTGCTGAGACTCCAAGCTAAGTCGGAAAAATTTGGCCCCGTTTTAATAGGGCTGGGGAATGAGCTCCGGAGGTCAATAAAGCTCTCCAAAAATAATGAATGATTGAGCACCTGTGATGATGATAGTGATTACCAGAGCAATTAAACAGTTTGATTAAATGAGCCATCATAACAATGATGTCTGCGGGAAATCGGCCCTCACATAGAAAGATAGTGCGGAGAGGCTGGCACAGGCGAGGCTAGTGCGACGCCGGGGAGCGGGGCTGCGGACTGCGAGGTGTTTGCCCCGTTGACCAGAATATAGGGACCGCCGGTCGCCTGGAGCTTCGGAGACGAGTGTCTAGACGAGATTTCCAGCACTTTTACGCTGGGCTTCAAGCCTGTATGAGCCAACGGGTATGAAACCTGCAGGTTGTGGGCAGGGTCCATACAGACCCCTCCTCAATATTTTTTTCCCTAGAAGGACTCCAAGATTAAAAGCATCCTCCTTATTTGTTGCTGAGTTGTTCGTCGACATGTAAGAAACGGTGAGTAGTAAAGGAAAGAGGACACGAAAAAAGTTGTCTTGCAGAATTTTATTTCAAGCGGCAGTTACGTGAATTCAGTTTAGCTGGGGTTTCGGGAAGGATGAGAGAAAAATAACAATCTGGTCTCGCCTGCAGAGCGTTGTCTGCTAGAGATCTTGAAATTGCTGGAGCCGAGTTCCCCGTGCAGCGCCACTAGCTGAGAAGTTTATAGTGATTTTTAGTTTTTATTCTTTCAGTTGTTCCTATTTTCAATATTGTGTATGTATTGTTGTCAATAGGGTTATTGTTGTTTTAAATAGCCTGTATAGTGAGTGCCAATTACTTCTCCTTTTAAAAAAAGAAACTCAGTTTCCTTAATAAATGCTGCTTTTGTAAAGATCAACTTCGAAGCAAACATCTACATTGCAGAGTTTAAACATTCACCGTTGCTACCTTCTGCTGCTTCTACCACCGTTTTTTTTTTCCTCCCTAGTGATAACTGTGAAGTGAGTTAGCATCCCCCACAGCCTTTATCTAGAAAAACTTCACTAGCATCTAAAAGAAATACAAACATTTCTTACGTGGCAGTGCATCCGAGTAAAAACAGTGCAGGGCGATTGATGATTTTGGTATTCTTTTCAAACAGTTGTTAAACTCATAATGGGTTGATAATTCCTTAATAATCTTGGGTTTTACAAAAGAAAAAAAGCTTAAACTCGGTTTTCATGTGTTTTAATCATTCGGGCGATGCAGAAGTCATTTTAACCTGAACTCCTTTCTTCCTTACTTTCTAATATTCTGTAACTTCTTTTGCATTGTACTGGATACATTAAAGCAGACTACAGGGATGGTCTGGTTGATGTAGGAGGGAGAGAGAAATAGGACATTTTAAGATAGAGTCAAAGGAAAAAAACAAAACAAAACCCCGCAATCATTTTTAACTCCAAAGACCTCAGGTAAGAAGTGTGAGAGTGTTAAAAATGAAGCCCTAATGGAGGAAAATCTGCATCATTTAAAAATTCACCAGTTGCTTAAGGGGAGAACCCTAAATTTCATGCGACTAAAGAGATTTCACTTACCTAGTTGCATGTCATTTGTGAAACTATAAGTGTAAAATAGAATCGCAGTGCAGTAGATTACACACAAGATCAAGTTGGAGGTGATTCAGGGTGTCGGGTCTTGGCCAATCTGATGAATTAAAAAGCTATTACTTTTAATCACCAACTTGCTGATGTTTTATTAACAAAGCTGAACAACATTTAAGAACTTCCTGATCTTCCCCTACCTCGTCCAATTTTGCCAGTCCAACAGTAGCGATTCCAAAGCAGGGAGGTGCACACACTTTCTGATTTCTAGCCTGATTACTGATGCTCCAGTCTCAGCCTCTGCACCCCCATCCAGGCTGCGAGGCTCCTCTGTTCTTCCACATTTGGGGTGAAGGAAAAGTAGGTGGGGCAGGCCCAGGAGACGGGCACGAGATGGGGGTCGCAGGAGGCGGCACACACCTCCGTCAACAGTCAGCTCCTTTTGCCCAGGCTGGAAATGGTTTTAACAGGCGGTAAAATTTCATCTTGCGGTGTCAAATTGGGGTCATTTTGGGGTTAGAGTTCTCAGTGTCCGAGAGGAGCTGTCCAGCTGCGTGGGGACTCATTAACTGCAAAAGATCTGTTTCAGTAAAAACAATTCAAAGACAATCAGAAGGCTAAAGACCCTCTACAAATCGCATTTTACAAGTGCCCCAGAACAAATATGGATGCTGAAACCTATTTCTTCAGAATCCCAAATCTGCTACTTAGCTCTGGAGTGGGGGTGGGGCACTGCATAAAAAAGAGGTGAAAGGGAGGGGACCTGATCGGGTGGGGGTGAATAGGAGGGGGGATGGGGCCTCTCAAATTTAAGAGTCTAGTCTGTTTTTAATCACTTCTTATTGAAGCATCCCTAAGACTTCTGAGAACTGCTTCTTTTCTATTTTTCCTTTTCTTTTTTGTTTCAACACGGAATGCTATTAGAGGTAACATTTAAAATTTAAAAAGAATAAATGAATCCCACTACCGATACTCAATTTAAAGGGCATTGGCTTTATAGGGCGTGCTTAATTCGAAATGAGCATTTATGAACCTAGACTCTGTTTTAGGTGAATTTGCCCACCTTCTTTAAGAAGCCTGTGTGCCTATTTCGTCTCCCCCCCCCCCCCCGAAAGTTATAGGTCCTCAGCACAGATAACTTCAAATTCTTCAGAACTGTGAAGTGTTAATCTGTGTATTAAAATTGCCGGGTTTAAATCCTTTTTGTCTTCTTACAATAGTTAGAATAATTGACGGCTTGCTAGAGGAGCAAATAAATCCAACCTTAATCTTATTTGTAACTTTAGTTAATGTTTTGAACTGGAGTATTTTGGGTTAAGCAGATTTTTTTTTTCTCTGTAAGGTTAATTTTTATTTGTGGAGGTTCTGTTTGCTGATTTCAAAGAAAGATATTGTTACTTTGATTCAAAAAAATGTTTCAGGTAGAAGGAAAGTGCAATTTTAAATGAGAAGCTGGATGTGTGAGATACTAGAGTTTTTAGAATAAAACAAAATCAGTACTTTGAAGTATTATTTGAAGTAACTTTTTCTTTCTTGCACTACTGACCTGAGCAAGTAAAGAGGATCAAAATGTTTTATCCTTCCTCACTCTTCTCTGGACTCCACCTCTGTCACTAGGTCTTCTCTTTCCATCTGTTTCACTGTTCTTTGAGTTGTGAATGCAACAGTGAATTTTTGTAGTCTAGGTCTTTTCTCCAAGCTTCCCAGAGTATTTATAAATTGTTATTCAAGGAGTTTGATTGCAGCCCTGCAGAAACAGCCTTGAGCCCGGCATCACTGGGACAAAGGCAGAGGGACTCTCTTCTGCTCCAGACCTGCTGGCTGACAGTTGGAATTTTTGATATATATTTTATTTGGCGGTTCCAATAATGTGTTTGCTTCTCCCTCCCCAGCCCCTTGCAGCCATCTATTACTTTAAAAATATCTCTTCTCTATAAACCTCAGCTCATCCTTGTGAACTGTTCTTGACCTTCCCAGCCGCGTACCAGCAGCTCTGAGAGTTGAACTAGGAAGAATTACACTTCCGTTCTTACCTGTTCACTTTGCTCACTCTCTTTCTAGTTGGGATCAAGAGATAGGAGGGGACTTTGTTTGTTTGTTTGTTTGTTTGTTTGTTGATTGGTCCTTTCCTCACTTAGGTTTTCTCTCCTGTATCCCCCCCCCACCCGCCCCATTAATAACATTAAAGTACCCAGCAGTTTATTCTCTTAACTAAGATGCGGTAGGATCATCGTACTTTCTTTCCTTTTACTCTCTCTTATGTCTTATTTCTCCCAATTTTAGCTGCTTCACCATCTCGCAGAAGGAAAAGTATTTCAATAAATAGCCCTCTAGCGCTATCTGGCGGGGCTCCAAACACGCCGTGCGCTTGCTCTCGCAGATCTCTGGCTCCTTCCCGCGCTCCCTTCCTTCCTCCTGTCCTTCCTCTCTCCTTTTCTTTCCCTGGGTTCTTCAGTCTGCTATCCCGATCCCATCCCTCTTCCTTCCTCCTGCGGCTCCTCTTCCACCTCCCATCGCCACTTCCAGCGCAGATGGCTTTGGAAGCGACCGGGCCAGGGGCTGATACCCTCGGAGCGAGGTGATGCTCTGGCGAAGGAGCCCTCCTGAGGCTCCCACCTTCACCCAACTTGGGTCACTCGCCACCTGTGTCTTTGTTCGGCACCTTAATGTTGTTCGACACGTTGCTCCAGTCCCGGCGTCTCAGCTGGCGGTGGTTTGGAGGGGATTAAAACTGCATTTGTGAAGTTTGAAGGAAGGAAATCAGACACTGGAATCCCGACTAGTGGAGACCGGCGAAGTTTCGGGTCAGGAGGCCGAGGCTCACTGCGAGTTTAAGGAAGGGTCGGAGCTCCGCAGAGGTGGGAGCCGCAGCTGGCGCCTGGCCTTTGGGAGGCAACTGGGCGCGTGCTCTCCACCCACGCGCTCCCGCGCGCTCCCCGCCTGCGGGGGCTGCCCCACAACGCGCAGCGAGCCTTCTTCGGATCCCCGGCCTGTCAAGGATTTCTTTTTCAAACCCAGCTAGCTTTATTCTCCCCCCCGCCCCCGCCACCCACCAAATCTGGAGAGGAGTGGGAAAGAAAAGTGGGAGTGAGAGAATGCACTGGAGAGCCCACCGGGCAGAGAGGAGAAGGCCAGCGCTTAGGAACTGCGGGCCGGCAGGCTCGAGGATGCAGGACTCACCGACGTCCCCCTGCCCTCCCCGAAGAGCTCAGTCTTCTCCTCTCTGATTGTGGCTTTTTTGTTGTTTGCTTTGAAACGGTGGCCTGTAAACCCTCAGCGGGGGTGTGGAGAACGGTCCCCGGCAGTAGGGGAGGAAGGAAAGATTCAACTCCAACTGGGTGCTTTAGATACTCTCTTAGAATTCTCATCTCCCCCCCACCCCCGCAGACACACACACCACACTCTGAGCCCTAGAGAAATCTCCAGTTCTCCCTTTGAGCTATTCTCTTCCATCTACTCCTTGAAACAGAGGATAGACTATGAAGCCTGGGGGAGATTTAGAGTCACTCAACTTTCTAATGGCATTTTCTGAAATTTAGTTTTGACCTGGCAAAGTAGAAGTGAGAACAATATTCCAATACAAACCTGGTGGCCACTTGAAATGAGGGGACCTCATCCTGCAGTGTCTATGATCACCTAAGACCCCTTCCTAAATCTGAAATTCTGCCCCCCCCCTTAATCTCAAACCTGGAACAGAAAGGAGGGGGATGAAACAATCATAGGTCTTGTTGCTCAAGGATTGCCTCCCCCCAAGCTCCCCAACACCAAAGGAAGAAAGCACAGTATGGGTGTAATTAATTGAGGACTGTTATTAGGTCATCATTAGCCAAGGTGCTAATAATTGCAGCCCATTTCTACTCAAAATTGACCAGCCCCAGAGTGATAGATTGATTTGGAGTATAAAAATGATGTATCAAAACATCAATGTCGATTATTTGAAATATTGTAGTCGAATTTTTTTATTGCTTCATCGGTTAAATGTCTGAAAGTGCAGTGTTCAAACATATATTTATGTTGTCAATACTGTCAGAACTGTCAGTTTTACTATACTGGATTTGTACTACATTTCAAATTTACTCATTTACATAAAATGCCCACCCTAGGATTCCCCAACCCCCACCCCATCTCTCTCTTTCCTCCCATCTCTGGAAAATCTGTGTCAGTTTCTTCAAAGGACTCAGCAATCTTTGCCTAAGCTAAAGTGTGCACTGCCTCTTTTACTCAATTTTCCACATCGGATTACATGTCTTTTTCACCATTTCTAACTTTCAAAGGGAGCCTTCTTCCTTTCTTCCCAACTGTGCCTACTCTGGCCTTTTTTCCGAAATTGTATTGTAGTATTTGGAAAGCTTCGGGTTTAAATATCCACATCTCAGCTCCAGATAAACCAGTTAGGTCGAAAAATTGAAAAACCGGACTTCAGTGTATCTCCTTAGTGCACTTGTGTAAACCGGGCTGTTGCTTTGCGGGCAGGCGTTCTCCCACGTGTCAGAGTCCATCATCAAATTACCTGGAAGACTGAAATCTTCCAGGGAAAATGAATTTGAAAACATAAATACGTTTTCTTTCTTAGAAGCTGTGATAGGAGAAAAAGAAATAATACATATAAATGATCCGCACGTTTTACCTTTAAAAGCTTTTGAACTCAATCAAAAGACACAAGTTGGAAGGAGAATTGACAGTTTTAATTCTACCCATTTTCACCTGGCATGTCAGATCAGAGGCAATCATTTATTTTATGGGGTGGTGGTGGTGGTGGATGATGGGAAAGCCAGACAGAAAGTTGGAGTCCACTGAAGTCTCTAACCTAAAAATCACAGAGAAATTAAGACACCCATTGAAAGGCAAACGTCCCATCGCTCCACACTCAGTCTAAACTAACTGAAATTTATAAATTCACATTTTGCCTAATTTTGTGCTTTTATTTTCTAGGATTCCCTCCAAGTCTGATAGGAAAGACAGGGCCACTTCTGGATGAGCTGTAAGGATGCATTTTCATTTCCATCACATTGAAGCACTTTTTATAAACCTTGTGTTGTATTTAAATAAATATACATGGACATCAAGAGAAGCCACTCATACAAAGATAGCTTGGCTTTGTGCCGTCAATCTCAGCCTTAGGGGGGGAAAAATCCAGAATCCACCTGAGAAGCTTTTCCATACCCATCTTTTCCTCAAAACAAACAAATAAGAAGCGAAAGAAAGTTTGCTGTGTGCATCTGTGTCTTCATGTGCACGTTTATAAACATGCCCCAGTCCGTGTCTGCGTGTCACCTCCCTCCTGCCACGCACTCGAAGGCAGAGGCATCGAGGGATCGCCCCCAGAGAGCTGTGTTTACTTAGGCTTTTTTAATCTCTCCGCCATGTATGACAAGTGTTACTTCCAGAAATTCATCAACCTTCTACAGATACTTCCAGTTTTGCTGCAATGGTTTGCAGAGGAGAACTGCCACCGCTTTTCCCACATCCCAAGGTGTGGCAGGGACTCCGGGCGAGCGGAGAGCGGCGGGAAGGCTGAATTGCCGTGGAGGAGGGAGGGGCGCGGGGCGCCCACGCAGCGGGGAGGGAGGGGGGGCTCACCTGGCCGGTACCTGCCGACAGCTCCCAGTCTCCGGGGCGAAAATTCGGAAAAGCTACTGTTGCCTTTTTTTCTTTTTCTTTTTCTAAAAATGCCTTTGGGGAGAAGCGATACCCTTGCGTAACAATCAGCTCAGACAATAAAAATAATTGGAAAATCAGTTGGAATTTCTGAGTTTTTAATTACGTTTAATTTCGCGCTAAGCCGGAAAATTACGGATGCCCCTCAATTAAACACACTCTTCTTGTAAAGCGCGTAACAATTATTCCTTAATCAGTCTGAATGTGAGTCACAAATGATGCTTTTTCCACATCAAAGGGACGTCCTTCGACGTTACCTTTTAGTCATAAGTAAGAGGATTAATTCCTATAATTAGAGGGACAAACACGTGCATAAATACATCTCTCTCTCTCTCTCTAAACACGCACATGCACACTTTCGCTCTGTGTGAGACGTGGTCGGCCCGGGAGGGTCAGGGTTTTGAGTGCCGGTCCTTGCCCGACAGGCCCCCTGGCCGGCGACGCACATGCCTACGCAGAAGCGCTCGCAGGTCCCGCAGCAGGTGCAGAGCCCGCGGGCTCCCCAGACCCGCGCCAACGCCCACACAGCATCCTCCAGACACAGTCCCCCGCTCCCCCACCCGGATGCCCCCGGCCGGCGCTGCGGGAGCTGTCGTCCTGCGGGTCCACACCTCCGCAAGGCCTGGGGTCCTGCCCTAACCGCGCGCCAGGTTGATTCTTGGGGCCGCACCTAAAAATTGAGCACGACCTTTTAAAACTCCTGTGTGAATATCTCATTTACCTAATGACTTTATGTCACCTAAGAAGAAGGTCAATTTCCTCTTAACCTTTACCCCGCTGCTGCAGTAAGCATTCTTCCCTAATCAATGGTGGCTGGAATAATCAATTCCCATTTTATGATCGCTGACAAACTCAATCTCGGGGCAGGGTGTGAGCGCTCGGGCCGGGACAGAGGTCTCTCTGGGTCCGCCCAGCTCCGCCCGGCGCCTCGAGGGAAGCTGCTCTGCCTTCGGTGGAGTCCGGAGACCTCGGCCAGCTCCCCTCCCCCAGCGGCCCGCGTGACTCTGGGTTGTCACTAAGGCGAACCTGAGACTCACCAGAGCTCGCTGGTCACCGGCCACGCTCGCCGCCGCTGGGCCTCCCACCCACCCCTCCTCGGCCGGTTTTCAAAGTCTGCAGGCTGGGATTGCCTAGGTCCAAACGTGTGCGTGTGCGTGTGTGTGTGTTTCATTTACATTAAAAAAAATTATCTTCTGCAGCGTGCATCTCTCAGCCCTTCGCTCTGTCTTAGCCTCGCTAACTTTGCATAAACAAAGCAACAACAGAAGCTCAGAGTGGGTGGATTCGTGTGGAAATAAAGTCAACCAGCAGAATGCTCGCTCTTTCTTACCTCCTTTCCTTTCTTCCTTCTCTTTGTTTTTCCTCCCTTACCTCTTACCTTCTTCCTTCTCCACCTCCCCCGACACTCACTTATCCTGAAAGATAGGTTTATTAGATACCACTTGATGCCTATTTCTATCTCCCCAGCCTGGGGGAGTTACCGGGAGATTTGCTAAATCAAAGTTAATTTAAAAGGGAATTTAGGGTAAGTTCACAGTTCTTCATCTTTGGAAGGCCTACCGATGAGGCTGTTTCACCGTCCCTCCTCCCCCAACTCTCATAAAGTCAACTTTGACTTTTCCACACCCGGGGCTTGCTTGAAAAGAGGGATCTCTTAGCAGGACCCGCTGGATTCTCTTTTCCCTCATTCTGTCCCAACCCCATCTCCACTCACTACTGGGTCCTGATGAAGCTGCTGCTGATTATCTAACAATCCAGTAACCTGCATACCCAGGGTTCAGGTGGCAGGAAAATCACTTTTCATGGAAAATATGTCCTATATCCGGGTTTTTGGGGAGATTTCTTATGACTAACCAGCTACTTAAAACTGGGTCCTGAACTGAACTTTTTCTCCTCAGAGTATTCTTTCAAGGCCACAGTGATGGCTTTTGAAAAGTAACTAAAATGCCACCTTTTTCTTCACTCACAGCACCTCATTACTTGTGGGCAGATGGTCTGCTAAAATTGGGAAGTTTGTCAAGTGAGCAAAATAAAAATGTAAATATTCTACTTTCAAAGGTGGAATACAGGATAGATCACCTACTCTGGTGTTAAAAGAAAAATAGAGGGCTTCCCTGGTGGTGCAGTTTTTTAGCGCCCGGGGTGTGATCCTGGACACCTGGGATGGAATCCCAGGTCAGGCTCCCTGCATGGAGCCTGCTTCTCCCTCTGCCTGTGTCTCTGCCTCTCTCTCTCTCTCTCTCTCTCAATAAATACAATCTTTTTTTTTTTTTAAAGAAAAATAAAAAAAGAAAAAGACATTTGAGTTCAAGGTGAGGCCTATCCAGACTGAAACACTCAGTGTTCACCCACAGGAGCCTTCTTAATCCATGAATAGGAAGAGACAGCTGACCCATCTACCACTCCAGCCTGTGTGAAACTGAAGCTTCCACTCTTGCTTGGGCTTATGGTGACCTCTGAGAGGCACTGAGAACAGGCCAGGTACAGGACTTGACCTGGGATGAGGTCAAGCCAAGTTCCCAGTATTGTCGCTTGCCTTCTTGCCTCATACCAGGAAGTGCATTTGCAATGCTAGTTGAATTAGATTCTGGGTTTAAATGGGTGTTGAGGACTGGTCTAGCCCTGAGTCACCCTTTATAACATCCTGGCTTCTAGAAGATTTGTTTCATATTCCCAACAACTGAGTTACTGACTTTCTGAGACAATAACCTGTTTGTAGGTCAGGAAATGCTTGTGCAGGAAGAGTTCCCCAGTACTAAGAGTCCTGAGTGGGACTTTTATCTCTATTTGACAAGGGAGCAGACAGATTGGGGATGGGCCCCTTGACCTCAGATAATTACTAGTCTTCCCTCTTAAGCAAATTTAATTCTCATGCAAGGAGTAACTAACAATCTGACTATTCACTGTATGAGAATTTCCTTTCCTTTTCTTATCTTAAGGGCCCTCACAGGGATACTGACTAATATGCTTAATGCTAGTTTTTGGTTTCACTTCATTTAAAAATCTTCCATTCTGCTCACTTTTTCCATGGTCTTCTGGAACACTTAGCATAATCTTGGGCTGTATGTGTGTGTGTGTGTGTTTAAGATTTAATTTATTTATTTGAGAGAGAGAGAGCCAGCACAAGCAAAGGGAAGGGCAGAGGGAGAGGAAGAAGCAGGCTTCCCGCTGAGCAGGGAGCCCAACGTGGGTCTGGGATCATGACCTGAGCTGAAGGCAGACACTTAAACCAACTGAGCCATCCAAGAGGCCTGATCTTGGGCTGTATTCTAATTCCAGCATGAGAAATAGGAAAATCCAATCATTCGTTTATTTCCCTCTCCATTCCCCATACTATACGGTCCATTATTCTTTGGAAAAGGAGAATCTTTTAATTATGCTTATTTTCAACAGCATGTCAGAAGAAATTTTTCATATAAATAATAATAAGTGCATACTCTTTCTTTGACTGTCTAATAACTTTGTCCATACCAGTGTCTCATTTTTTTTTTTTTTAAGATTTCATTATATGTATTTGAGAGAGGGAAAGAGAGCCCAAATGAGGGGAGTGGCAGAGGTAGAGGGAGAAGCAAGCTCCCCTCTGAGCAGGGAGCCCAACGCTGGCCAGGCTCCATCTCAGGACCCTGAGATCATGACCCGAGCTGAAGGCAGCCACTCAACTGAGTCACCCAGGTGCCCCCATCTGTGTTCTAAACCAAAGTTACAAGTCAGGGGACGCCTGGGTGGCTCAACGGTTGAGCGTCTGCCTTCGGCCCAGGGTGTGATCCTGGAGTCTAGGGATCAAGTCCCACATCGGGCTCCCTGCATGGAGCCTGCTTCTCCCTCTGGCCTGTGTCTCTGCCCCTCTCTCTCTGTGTCTCTCATGAATGAATAAATAAAGTCTTTTAAAAAAATCGAAAAATTACAAGTCAGAATATAAACAATAAGAATAGGAATAGAAAGACTACTAGCTTTTCAAAGGTGACTTGAAGTCTCTCCAAGGCTCAAACCCTAAATGGAAAGACATCTCGTTCCAGCATCTCTAAGGGAAATGGCTAAATTAGATCACTTCAGAGGCTTCAGGGTTAGAAATAACCCTGAAGGTACAAAAAGGGACTCCCAGGCTGAGGAGGTGTCAGGAGCCCAGGCTCTGGAGACTGACAGGGGTTGAATCCTGGTTCTTTTCCTTGTCAATTGTGTAACTTTAAGTAAGTCACTGACCTCTTTGACCCTTAGTAATCTCATGTATAAATCAGAATATCTATACTGAATACTACTGGCTATTTTCTGTTGGTCTCTCCACATCTACTCTTCATTCTCTCCATCCTCCTCTGTGGTCCTGGAGGCTGGTATGGACATTTTTAGAAGGCTACTTTGGCCTTTAATTCCTTTTGGGTTTGCCCAGAATGGTAAAGTGCGGTCTGAGTGTGGATTCCAGGGTGCCTGTGGGCTGGCTACAGCCCAGTGGTAGCCCCAGCAGCCCTTTCCACAGAGCTGTCTCTGGATTCAGGTAGTCACTTCCCTCTCCCTTGCCAGCCTTGAGCACTGCACCATCCCTTGTGGTTTCCTAACACCCTGCTCTCACCTTTTAATTTATTTTTTTTATTTTTAAAGATTTTATTTATTTATCCATGAGAGACACAGAGAGATGCAGAGAGAGAGGCAGAGACACAAGCAGAGGGAGAAGCAGGCTCCATGCAGAGAGCTGGACATGGGACTGGATCCTGGGTTTCCAGGATCACACCCTGGGCTGAAGGTGGCGCTAAACCGCTGAGCCACCCAGGCTGCCCTCACACCTTTTTAATACAGTTCCTTAATGAAGCACTGCTCAAATTACTCAATTTGATATGTACCATCTGTTTCCTGCTGGACCCTGACTGATACACCTTATAAACTTGTTTGGAGGATTAAAATTAAATGAGATAATGTATATAAAGCACAAAGCATAGTTCCTTGTATATGGTAAAAGCCTAATAAAAACTTTTAGTTGTGTGTGTGTATATATATATATATATATATATATATATACACACAATTATCATTTGTTGCAACCCCCTCATTTTACATATGAGGAAATGGAGGCCCCAAAGCAGTTAAGGTACAAATTCAAAGTCTAATTAACTCAAGATAGCAACAACCCTGGGGCCAAGTCTCTGGACTGGCAGTTCTCAGTTCACTGCTTTTTCCACAGCAGCTTGTTGAGCAAAACAGACAAGGGAGGAGGGAGATCCTTTTGTCATAGATGTTGGGAAAAGGGCTAGATGAGTGAGAGGCAGAGGTGCAGGAGATAATAAGCATCTTTCCATGTAGCACTGGATTTGTCTCTGCTAAATTATTGCTGAAATAAAGCATGCTGTTGCGATTTGGAATCCAGTGATTTCACTAAGAATAGAATAGGTATGATACAGAAGGAGCAATGTGTGCTTGACAGGTTAAAAACAAATTTATGAACACATAATTGGAAGCTTTACCAGGAGGCATCATAATGTTCCTAAGACATCTAGGGTATACCAGAATTAATTTTCAAATAGAGGCTGACTTTTGGGTTAGCAGTACAGATTAAATAAGAACTTTATAATTCCGTAGAATATAGTACTGTGCTATAGATTCATGTAGACCAGAACAACTAATTCTAACCTACATGCCTTTTGTAATTCCATAATACAAATAGCATGATGGAAATCATTCAATCATTAGTTCTTATTTTCATTCACTCATTCAAACAAATATTCACTGAACTTGTAACATTCTCCAGGAATTCTTATGGGTGCTAACATATAAAAATTAACTAAATATATTCCCTACTTCAACAGGTTCACAGAATGACAAAGTAGGTGTATCAACAGATTTTGTATGAATGGAAGTAGATATATGGCTATACTATGTGATCCTTGGAGAGGCTGTGTGGGTTAGAGAGCACTCCAAGAAGAGTCAGAACCAAGTCTTTGCAAAGAGAAGTCTGTCTCAACCCAGTTATATTTCAGCCTTCCAGATCCTTCCAAATTATTGATGATTATCAATTTATTAATATGTAGCTCTTACTAATGTAAATATTAGTAGTAAAACAAAAAAAGCCCCACACATGCATTAATGTATTACACTTTGCTGTGGTAGGTTGGCCAAGGCATATGTGGAAATTTAGAAACATTTAAATAGTGTTTCTCTCAGTGACTAGAGTGTATCACAGGAAAAGTGGGATACATTTAAAAGATATTTTACACAGACTCCTTGGAAAATGTTCCCTTCAAAGAAGATTGCTTAATGTGCTTTACCAGCAAGGCCTTATTTATATAACGAGTTAGACCAAGCTTATTGGAGATATAAACAGATACTTTGAAAAATGAGTTGGGATCTATGCATGGAGGAGAAAACCCCATAGAGGTAGGCCCATTTATTTCCGAATCCAGGGTGCATTCATATACCTATTAATAAATATAACACAACTTAAACAGGTTATTTCTACATATTCATCACAAAATAAATTTGTGGTGGTCATTTGCATCTCAATTGCAATTGCTAATTGGTGCCTAAGTATATAATTTACTTTGCCATGGTAATGCTGCTAAATATTTGTGTCTGTTTTTTGAAGTCCAAACTGAAAAATTCTATAACCCTGGCTTATTCTCATTCAAATTGCTCTTGTCCACTGACCCTGAGCATCCTCACTTGGTTCATTCTCTTTTACCCCCTATCAAAATCCATCCCTATTTACATTGAGAGAGAGAAAGAGAAAGAGAGAGAAAGAAAGTATATGCACATATTTCCATTTTAACCATCCACAATTACAGCTATCCTTGGAACTTAAAAGTACTTTCAAGATTTCAAATGTAGAGGGTTTTTTTGTTCTTTTGTTTTAATCTACCACTTTCTTATCCTCTTATTTTCTATTAAAACAAATTATCTTGTCCTCGTTATGACCCTCATTGTGACTTCTGGTTTGTTTATCATTTTCTGCCAATCCATTAGTCACATCATGATTTACCTGATACTCCACCCAGTTTAAAGCATTAAATGTATCTTCTAAATTTATTTTCTGTTTTGAAAGTGATATATACTCATTAAAGACAATTTGACAATGTGGAAAAGTAGACAAATGAAAAAAAAATCACCCACGAAGTATCTAAAAACAGTTGCTGTCAACATTTTAGTGTATTTCTTTGCAATTTTTGTATGCATAGTGCCTTTGATGTAGTTATGATTGTACTTGGTATAAAATTTGCATCCTAGTTAAGCATGTAAATTTTTTATGACCATCCATCCAGATATCATCAGTTACATTAAGTATCATAATTCACTTTTCCATTACACTATTATTGGGTACTAATTTTTTTCTTTACATATACAATTCTATAGTGAACATTCTTTTTGTGCATAAAGTTTTTCAAAACTCAGGATTATTTCTCAGAATGGATTCCTGGACCTAGTATGAAGGATATGAATGTATTTAAGTCAACATCTAAAGCCTCTCTTGCTTTTTGAACTTTTTTTAAAAAAACTTTATTTTTAAGTAATCTCTACACACAACATGGGGCTTGAGCTCACAACCCCAAGATCAAGAGTCCCAGGCTCTCCCAACTGAGCTGGTGAGTGGTGAGGCACACCACTTTTTAAACTTTTTGTCACAACCTCCATGATAATCTTTATCTTAATCCTTAATTATTTTCTGTTCCTCTGATTGAATAGTCTATTTTTGAGGAGAAGTCTTGAATGCATACACTTCATATTTATGTTCTGAACTTCAGTTGGTTACTCCTGATGCTAAGGTTACTCTTTATCCATTTTCTGTGGTTACTCCTTCCTTTGGTAATAACTCTCTCCTCTAATCCTCTATCCCTCTCTCTTCTCATCCTTTCTCTTTCCTTTCCTCATTTTATTCTTTCTTTACAGACAACTCAGAAGCCTCTCCCTACTCTCACCCCTCTCCTTTTCAGATAACTATTTCTCCTTCACTGAAACCAAGGATTCTTGGCCTGAGCTTGCTTTCTTTCTTTCTTTTTTTTTTTTAAAGATTTTATTTATTTATTTCTGAGACAGAGAGAGAGAGAGAGAGAGAGAGAGAGAGGCAGAGACACAGGCAGAGGGAGAAGCAGGCTTCATGCAGGGAGCCTGACATGGGACTTGACCCTGGTTCTCCAGGATCATGCCCTGGACTGAAGGTAGCGCTAAACCGCTGACCCACCGGGGCCGCCCTGGCCTGAGCTTCCTAACATTCTTTTCTGTTATTCCCTTCTCTCAGTCATAACATTACTCTGATTTTAAGAATGGACACTTATTATCTTCTTAATTTTATGTTTAGCAAAATATTTGTTACATACAAAAACATACATGTAGCATATTTGGCTGTTACAAAGCATAATAATAAAAGGAACATTTGTGAATGTCCCACCCTACTTAAGAAAGGGAACCTCTTATATCAGCATGTGTTCTTTTCTTTTAACCCTCTGCTGCTTCTTCCAGGGGTAACTACCATCTTGAATTTTTAAAAATATGCATGTATTCCTGAACTCACTCACTCTCTCTTTCTCTCTCATATATATATATATATGATATATATATATGTAACATATAACCTATATATTAATATATATCATCTTAACCTCTCTCTACAAACTCTTTCTTTGTATTATATGTTCTTATATTCTTAAACAATCCACTGTTCCATTTGCCTTTAAAAAAGTAAAAATAGCATTACACTTAATGTAGTCTTTCTGGATTCTTTTTTTATTCAACATTGCATCTTTTTTTCAGGGGGGTAAGGCAGAGGGAGAGAATATTTTTTTTTCTTTCTTTTACCTTTTTAAAATAGTTTTACATTTTTAATTTAAATTATTTTATTTTATTATTTATTTATTATTATTATTTTTAAATTGAAGTTCGATTTGCCAACATATAGTATAACACCCAGTGCTCATCCCATCAAGTGCCCACCTCAGTGCCCATCACCCAGTCACCCCAACCCCCCACCTCCCCTCCCCTTTGTTTGTTTCCCAGAGTTAGGAGTCTCTCATGGTTTGTTGGGAGAGAGAGCATCTTAAGCATTCTCTCTCAGAGAGAATGTCCAGCACAGAGCATGACACGTTTTTTTTTTGTTTGTTTTGTTTTGTTTTTTATGGCATGGGTTTTGACCTCCCAACCTTGAGATCATGACCTGAGCCGAAATCCAGGGTTGGACACTCAACCAACTGAACCACCCAGGCACCCCTAACATTCATTTTTAAGAATAATATTTTTGAGTGTGGCAGCAGTTCATTCCTTTTTATGTCTGCTTGATATTCCATTGCAAATATAACTCAATTTATCTTTTCCTTTTTGAGTTACCATATTTTTTGTGTTACTATTATAAAGAGTTCTGCCATAAACATTCTGATATGTGTCTCTTGATCTTTATGTGCAAAGAATTTTCTAGATTTAGAATATAAATCTAGGAGTGAATTGACAAATTTTTTGGTATTCAAATATTCAACACTCCAAGATAACATGAATTACTTTTTAATGATTGTTTTAATCTACACTCCTGCTAGTTGTATATAAATTATCCCATTGATCCACATCCTTTCTAACAGTTGGTGACTTTGGCACTGTTCTTCCTCTTCCTCTTTTTCTTCTGCTTCTTTCTCCTCCTCTTCCTCCTCTTCTTATCCTCCTCCTCTCCCTCTTCCCCTTCTTCCTCTTCTCCTTCTTTCCAATCTGATGAGCATAAAAAGGGATCTCACTACAGTTAACATACATTTAACATACATTTTCTGAATCGCTAATGAGGCCAACCATCTTATATACATATTCTTTACTCATATTTCCTCTTTTGTGAAATAGCAGTGAATATTTCTCCCATTTTTCTATCGAGGTTTTTCTTTGCCTTTTTATTATTGGTTTATGAGTTCTGTATTGCAAATATCTCTTTCCAATTTGTGGCTTGTTTTTCCATTTTATTTGAGATGTGTTTCGATGAACAGAAGTTTTTAATTTTATTGTAGTTTAATGTATCAATATTTTTTCTTATGGCTTGTGCTTTTTGTGTCTGATATAAAAGATTCTTTCAAATCCTAAAGTTATAAAGATGTTTTTCTGTAGAATTATTTAACAAATTTGATTTTTTTTCTTCTTGCACTTTTCTTTAAACAACAGGGAATTGATTTTTGTGTGTAGAACTGAGGTAAGAATCCATTTTCATTTTCTCTGTATGGATAAATTTCATCCCAACCCGATTGCTTCCCTAGTGATCTTCAGTCCATCTCTCTCATTATCAGTTGTCTATAAATTCTTTGGAACTTCAATGTAGATAATAATACAGTCTTCATAAAATGACAGTTTTAGTTCTTCCTTTCCAGTCCTATAACTTTGTTTCTTTTCTCTCCCTCTCTCCTTTCCTCCCTCCTTTCTCTTTTTCTCCTCCTCCTCCTTCACTTTTCTTCTTTTGGTCCTACTGCCTTTTCTAGCACTAGAACTTCAGGACAATTTTGAAATGAAGCATTCCTAAATAGTGGCCATCATTAACTCATTCCCAATTTAAACAAGTGTTTCTAGCATTTTTCCATTAAGAAAGCTGTTTAATGTAGTGAATTGATAATAATCTTCATCAGATGAAAGAAGTTTCTCCCCCTCCTTGCCTAGTCCCTTAGGAGTTTCTTTTTTTCTTTAAATAAATGACCATTACATTTTGTTAAATTATTTTTTTTAAAGTTTATGTATTTATTTAAGTAATCTCTACACCTAACATCAGGCTTGAACTCACAACCCCAAGTTCAAGAGTTGCATACTTTTCTGACTAAGCCCAAAGTGAGATTTTTATATGTAATAAGATGATCATTTTCCCCCCTTTACTCAGTTACTATGGGAAATTTCATGTATAGTTTTTCTACTGTTAAACTAACTCTTGTGTTTCTGGATTACATTCAAGTTGATTAAGACACTATATTATACGCAACTAGGTTTAATTTAATAATTTTGCTTAGGATTTTTGAATGTCTATTGATGCAAGAGAGTGACCAGTAATTTCCCCTTTTTTCTTTCCTTTTTTTTCCTCATAGATTTATCATTTTTGCTTATTCTTCTAGCCATATCATACTGTAAAATGAATTAAAATTAGGGAGAGTTTCCTCATTTTTAGTCTCTAGATATATTGGTATATGATTGAAATTTTCTGTTTTAAAAAACTGGAAGAATTTACTCTAAAATAATATTGGCTTTCTTTTTTTTTTTTTTTTTTAAAGATTCAAGAGAATCTTTTTTTTTTAAGTTTTTTTTTAATTTTTATTTATTTACGATAGTCACAGAGAGAGAGAGGGAGAGAGAGAGAGAGGCAGAGACACAGGCAGAGGGAGAAGCAGGCTCCTGCCGGGAGCCCGACGTGGGATTCGATCCCGGGTCTCCAGGATCGCGCCCTGGGCCAAAGGCAGGCGCTAAACCGCTGCGCCACCCAGGGATCCCTAATATTGGCTTTCTTTTTAAAAAATATTCTTAATTTATTATTACATTTCTTTAATAATTATTATGCAACATTCAAATCCACTCCTTTCTGAGTCAGATTTGTTAAGTTATAATTTCACATGAATTTATCTACATCATCTAAATTTTCAAACTGTATACATATTCACTTTTTTATTGCTAATATTTTATGACTATTAGAGTTCTGTTGTTCTTTTCTATATTTCTTAAATTGGTTGCTTGAATGGTCCTAATGACGATCAGTACAGAAGAGAAAGCATCATGGAAGGGTGCATAAAATCTCATTTTGTCTTCTTTATTGACCACTAATCTCAGGAATCCTAGGTGTTGATTCAGTTATGATTGATTTGCAGCTGGTTTTGAAATAGTTCTTTAAAAAAGGAAATCAAATAGTTCTCTTTAGGGATTCCATTTCAACTTTGAATTAAACAAAAGCTTTTAAACTAGAGACACCCACCCACTGTGAAAAGATCAGAATTTTTACTTTGAATCACTTGATTTCTTAAAACCATTTAAAAAACTGTATGCATGTGTATAATTATTTTGTCACAATGATTTATGAAATTCACATATGTATGTATGTATGTATGAAAGTTTGTGTTTTATGGTCTTGCTCATTCTTGCAGCAGTATTTGCAAATATATGACCAATATAATTATTCTTACTTCAAAGTTAGAAACATGGGGACTTTGAAAATAATTTTTAAGCTACCCCAACAAATTAAGGTGAGAATCTGAATGAATTTACTGAAGTGTTCCTAATCTTGAGTTTTGAAATTTTCTATAAAAACTTCATATATTTATAACTAGCCAAGGTGTCTCCACTGAAGGTTTCTAGGATCGATATTTGTCATATGGACAAAGAGCTTCTCCTTGAGGGCTATAAGTACACTCCATGTGACTAGGGCAAAGTGCACAGTCACAATGGTCAATGTCAGCTGATCAAGTCCCATCATAGGAGGACCAATAAGAAAATCACATTTAAAAACATGTATCTCTAGTGACTTCTAGGTAAGATTGCAGGGTGGAAGGATTCTAAACTCACCTTGTCTCATAGATACAACTAGATAATACTCACATCAGTGTAAATAACCTGGAAAATGACCTGAAGACTGGCAGAATAGGTTGTCCATGACTAAACATGGAGAAGAGGCCACATCAAAAACAATAAGAAGGGCAGAGACACAGGCAGGAACCAAACTAACCTGTGAGGCCATGTGAGGGAGGGAGTGCCACTACAAACATAGAGAAGACCCCACTCTAGGCATGGGGAACCCACACAGGGAAGATAAATGCCCAGAACGTTTGGCTTTGAAAATCAGAAGGGCTTACCTTGAGTTCTTACAATCAGTGGGGCTTAACACCTGGATAAAAATTGGTGGTTTTGCTCTGAAAGAGGGTGACAAAAAACTGAGTACAACAAGAAGCCTTAAATAGTGCAGCAAACAGCCCCACTGAGATATAGGATAGAAGCAGCAGTTTGAAAAATGCCTGCTGTATGAGAGAGATATTTGTTTACTAATCACAGATGGTGTGCTGGAGGGCCAGGGATCTTTGGGAGACTTCTCCAAGAACAATAGGGCTTGTGGATGTCATTTCTCTCCCTCAACTCCTGACCTAGATGCATGGATACCTGTAGGAACCAGTGCACTGTGGTTCTTCTCCACTTAGCTTGCTAACAGTGTGCTCTACCTTCATGTTCTCCTGTGAACTTGATCCCCCCCATCCCTACCTTAGCAGGAGTACATCTAAGTGGTGCCACAGGCATGGCATTGTGCAAGAAATCCTGACAGGGGCCAGCACCAATCCAAAGTGACTTCTACTCTAGAGAGAGGGAAAGATAACCACATACACAAGTGAAACTATAGCTCCAACAGTGGTCTGGGGGCAGAAATCTAGTCTGACTACAGGCTTTGACCACCAGTGAAAGCCTCCTACACAGGGAGCATGCCCTCCAGTTTGGTGCAATAGTAGCTCTGACAAAAGCATGGTCTGACCCAAAATCGAGTTCAAGGTAGCCCTAAATTGGCCCATTAGTGACACAGGGACCAAATCTTGCTCACAACAGGCAAAAGGAGCCAATGCAGGTGACTGGACTGAAGGCAAATGTGGCTCAGTCACAACAGTAGGGTCATGCAATACACATTGGAGATATCCCTTAAGTGCCAGGTTCTAGTAAACAGGTGGTGTTACACTACAGAGCACCACAGAACTTCTTCATAAGGCAACTACTTGCAAGAGTAGAGATGTAGCTGACTTTCCTAGTTCGTAGAAATGGACACAGAGTTAGATAAAATGAGGAGACAGATGAATATGCCCCAAGTTGAAGAATAGAACAAAAATCACAACAAGAGCTCTCAATGAAATGGATACAAGTAATATGCCTGATGGAAAATTTAAAGTAATAGTCATAAAGATACTCACTGGACTTGAGAAAAAGTGCAGGACCTCAGTGAGACCCTACACAAAGAAATAAAAAAAAGAGTCTGTTATATATAACACAATATGTTATATAAACCTAATGGTAACCACACACACACACACACACACAATCTGGAAATAGGTGAGCAAAAAATAAAGAGAAAGGAATCTAAGTATTTCACTAAAGAAAGCCAGCAAACCACAAGAGAAGAGAGCAAGAGAAGAAAGGAATAGAGAAGAACTACAAGAACAACCATAAACAAGAAATAAAATGGCTTTAAGCACATACCTATCAATAACTACTTTGAATGTAAATGGACTAAATGGTCCAATCAAAAGACAAAGGGAGAGAGAACAGATTAAAAAAAAAGCAAGACTTATCTATATGCTGCACACAAGGGATTCATTTCAGGTTTAAGGACACCTGTAGGTTGAAAGTGAAGTGATGAAAACAAAATAGACTTCAAAAGAAACTGTAACAAGAAACAGAAGGACACTATGTAATCATAAAGGGAACAATCCAACAAAAAGATATAACAATAGTAAATATTTATGTACTCAACAGGGAAGCACCCAAATATATAAAGCATCTATTAACAAACAAAGGAAGTAATTGATAGTAATACAATAATAGTAGGGGATTTTAGTACCCTATTTATATCAATGGATAGACCATCCAAATAGATAATGAACAAGCAAACAGTGGACTGATAGACCTAACAGATCTATTCAAAATATTCTATCCTAAAACAGCCAGAATACACATTTTTTTTCAAGTGCACATGAAATATTCACCAGAACAGACACCATGTTAGCTGCAAAACAAGTCTCAACAGATTAAAAAAGGCTGAAGTCATAACATGCATCTTTATGAAACTAGAGATCAACCACAAAACAAAAATCTGGAAAGATCACAAACATATGGAGGGTTAATAAGATACTACTAACCAATGAATGGGTCAACCAAGAAATCAAAGAGGAAATCAAAATTACATGGAAACAAATGAAAATGAAAACACAGTGGTCTAAAATCTTTGGGATGAGGCAAAAGCTGTTTTAAGGGGGAAGTTTATAGCAATACAGGCCTACTGCAAGAAGTAAGAAAATCTCAAATAAGCAAATAACCTTACACCTAAAGGAGCTAGAAAAAGAACAAACAAAATCTAAAACCAAGAGAAGGAAGGAAATAATAAAGATTAGAGCAGAAATAAATGAAATAGAACCTAAAAGAACAATAGAAAAGAGCAATGAAACCAAGAACTGGTTCTTTGAAAAGATCAACAAAATTGATAAACCATTAGCCAGACTCATAAAAAAAAAAAAAAAAAAAACAGAAGAAAGAAAGAGAGAAAAACAGAGAGTATGAAAATAAAATCAGAAATGAGAGGAAAAATAACAACTGACACCTAAGAAATACAAAGGGTTATATGAAAATATTATGAAAAATTGTATACCAAAAATTGTATGACCTAGAAGAAATGAGTAAATTATTAGAACATATCTTTCCAAGCTGAATCAAGAAGAAATAGAAAATTTGAACAGACTGATTACCCACAATGAAATTGAATCAATAATCAAAAACTCCCGACAAACAGAAGTTAAGCACCAGATAGTTTCACAGCTGAATTCTATACATTTAAAGAAGAGTTAATACCTCTTCTTTCCAAAGTATTCCAAAAAATAAGAGAAGGAAGAAGTCTTCCAAATTCTTTCTATGACGCCAGCATTACCCTGATACTAAATCCAGATAAAGACACTGCAAAAGAAAGAGAACTACAGACCAATACCTCAGATAAACATAAATGCAAAATTCCTCAATAAAATCCAAACCAGGGCAGCCCAATAGCTCAGCAGTTTAGCGCTGCCTTTGGCCCAGTTCGTGGTCCTGGAGGCCTGGGATGGAGTCCCACGTCAGGCTCCCTGCATGGAGCCTGCTTCTCCCTCTGCCTGTGTCTCTACCTCTCTCTCTCTCTCTCTCTCTCTCTCTCTCTCTCTTTCTGTCTCTCATGAATAAATAAATGAAATTTAAAAACAAATCCTAACCAAATCCAACAATATATTAAAAAAAATTCACTACAATGAAGTGGGATTTTATTCCTGGGATGCAAGCAAGGGTGGTTCAGTATTCACAAATGAATCAACATGATACATCAACAAAAGAAAGGATTAAAAATCATGATAATTTCAATAGATGCAGGAAACGTATTTGACAAAGCACAATATCCATTCATGATAAAAATCTTCAACAGAGAGCTTTGAGGGAACATATATCAACATAATAAAGACCATATGTGAAAAACCCACAGCTAAAGTCATACTCAATGGTGAAAAATTGAAAACTTTTCCCCTAAGATAATGAGCAAGACAAAGATGTTCTGTCTCACCCACTTCTGTTCAAAATTGTACTGGAAATCCTAGTCACAGCAATCAGACAAGAAAAAAATTAAAAGGCGTCCAATCAGGAAGAAGTAAAACTTCCAGTATTTGCAGATGAGATGATGCTTTATACAGAAAACCTCAAAGACTCTATCAAAAAACTACAAGAACTGATCAATGAATTAAGTATTATCACAGGAGACAAATCAATATACAGAAATCAGTTGCATTTCTACAGACTAATTATGAAGCAGCCGAAAGAGAAATCAAGAAAACAATCATGTTTACAATTGTACCGAAAATAATAAAGTACCTAGGAATAAACTAAGCCAATGAGATGAAAGACTTGTACTCTGAAAACTGTAAAACATTGATGAAAGAAATTGAAGATGACACAAACAAATGAAAAGATGTTCCATACTCATGGATTGGGAGAGCAAATATCGTTAAACTGTCCATACTACTCAAAGAAATCTAAATTTTTATAATAGCTTTATAATAATCTAATAGCTTAAGTTTAATGCAATCCCTATTAAAGTGCCAAAATTAGGGATCCCTGGGTGGCGCAGCGGTTTGGCGCCTGCCTTTGGCCCAGGGCGTGATCCTGGAGACCTGGGATCGAATCCTACATCGGGCTCCCGGTGCTTGGAGCCTGCTTCTCCCTCTACCTATGTCTCTGCCTATGTCTCTGCCTCTCTCTCTCTCTCTCTGTGACTATCATAAATAAATAAATAAATAAATAAATAAATAAATAAATAAATAAATAAATAAAATAAAGTGCCAAAATTATTTTTCACAGAACTAGAAAAAATGGTCCTAAAATTTGTATGGAACCACAAAAGACCTCAAGTAGCCAAAACAGTCTTGAAAAAGAACAAATCTGGAGGTGTCACAATCTCAAGTTTCAAGGTATACTTCAAAGCTGTAATAATTAAAACAGTATGGCAGTAGAACAAAAATAGATGCATATATTACTGGGACAGAATAGAAAGCCCAGAAATAAACCCATAATTACATAGTCAATTAATTTACAACAAAGGAAGCAAGAATATGCAATGGGAAAAAGATAGTCTTTTAATGTATGGTGTCGGGAAAACTGGACAGCTACATGCGAGAAGCCAAAACCGACCATTTTCTTACACCATACACAAAAATAAACTCAAAATGGATTAAAGGCCTATGTGAGAAACCTGAAACTATAAAAGTCTTGGAAAAGAACATAGGCACTAATCTTTGTGACATCAGCTATAGTGACATTTTTCTAGATATGTCTCCTGAGGCAGGGGAAACGAAAGCAAAAATATACTATATCAAAATAAAAACCTCTGCACAGCAAAGGAAACAATGAACAAAACAAAAAGATAACCCACTGAATGGGAAAATATACTTGCAAATGACACCATCTGGTGAGAAGTCAGTATGCAAAATATATAAAGAATTAATACAACTTAACACCAAAACCCCCCGAAACAATCCAATTTAATTTTTTTTTAACAATCCAATTTAAAAATGGGCAGAAGAGGTGCCTGGGTGGCTCATAGGTTAAACTTCGGACTCTTGGTTTCAGCTCAGTCATGATCTCATGCATGGGTCATGAGATTGAGCCTTGAATCAACAGGGAGTCTGCTAGAAGATTCCCTCACTCTGCCCCTCCTGCCACTTTCGTGCTCTTTGTCTCCCTCTCTCACATAAATAAATCTTTAAAAAAAAAAAGACGTGAACAGACATTTCTCCAAAGACATACAGATGGCCAACAGACATTATGAAAAGATTCTCAACATCACTCATCATAGAAATGCAAATCAAAACCACAATGAGATATCACCTCACATCTATCAGAGAGGCTAAAATAAAAAATGTAAGAAAGAACAAGCATCGGTGAGGATGTGGAGAAAAAGGAACCCTTGTGCACTATTGGTGGGAATGCAAACTGGTGTGACCACGTGGAAAAAATTAAAAACAGAACTACTATATGATTCAGTAATTCCAATACTAGGTATCTACTCACAGAATACAAAAACATGAATTTGAAAAGACATGTGCACCCCTATGTTTACTGCAGCCTTATTCACAACAGCCAAATTATAAAAACAGCCCAAGTATCCACTGATAAATATATGCATAAGTGGTATGCACACACACACACACACACACACACACACGTACAATGGAATATTAGCCATAAAAAAGAACGACACCTTGCCATTTGTAACAAGATGGATGGAACTACAGGGTATTATGCTAAGTGAAATAAGTCAGTCAAGGAAAGACAAATAGCATATGATTTCAGTTATATGTAGAATTTTAAAAACAAGACAAATGATCAAAGAAAAATGACAAACTAAAAAAATAGACTCTTAACTGTAGAGAAAAAACTGGTGGTTGCCAGAGGAGAGGCTGGTGGGGGGATGGGTGAAATAGGTGAAGAGGATTAAGAACATACTTACTGGGATCAACAGTACTGTATAGAACTGTTGAATCACTATATTGTACAATGGAAACTAATATAACACTGTTGAATGTACTGAAATTAAAAGAAATAAATTTTAGAACTACTATCTGTACTACTTCTAGTTTTCGGGTATACAAGAAATGACATATTCTTATATGCTATAAAGAAACCTACAGCAGGAAAGGCCATTGGCTTGACTTTCTGTATCTTAAAATATAAAAAGTAGTATTTTTATTTATTTATTTATTTAATTTTTTTAAATAGTTTTTTTGGAATTCAATTTGCCAACGTATAGCATAACACCCAGTGCTCATCCCGTCAAGTGCCCCCCTCAGTGCCTGTCACCCAGTCACGCCATTCCCCCACCCACCTCCCTTTCCACTACCTCTTATTCGTTTCCCAGAGTTGGGAGTCTCTCATGTTCTGTCACCCACACTGATATTTCCCACTCATTTTTTCTCCTTTCCCCTTTAATCCCTTTCACTATTTTTTATATTCCTCAAATGAATGGGACCATATAATGTTTGCCCTTCTCCGATTGACTTAAAAAGTAGTATTTTTAAATAACCCTAAAGATAAACTATACTTAGATTTCATGGAGATAAATTAAGCAACAAAGGGCTGCCTCAAGATTAAAATGAGTAATGTATTCACTCATACATCTTTTAAGAGCCACTTTATATGAAAGGCATAGTGGGGTTGATGGATATGATGTTGGCTGAAGAGTCGAAAGACCTGCTTCCAGCATTGTGACCCTCAGCACGCCTCTGGCATTATCTGTGGCTGGCCCTTCAGATAATATCTCGGGATGTCTCCAGATCTATGGTTCTATATAATCTAGGGCAACAGAGAATTACCTGACCTCTCCTCTTACTGCCTATTTAAAGGGGTACTGGAACTATAATCCTGAGCGCTCCTGATAAGATTAAATCATGGATAGCTTGTGGCAGATGGGGTGGGGAGGGGGGTGGAGAGAAGGACTAAACTAATTTGGTACCATAAAGAGTTCATTCTTGATTTTAAGTTGGGACCTCCTCATTTTGATCATACAACTCACAATCTAGTTTCCTTAGAGCCCAAGTAAACTGGAATTACTCTTGTGACAAAGATGCAAAATGAGGCTTAAAGGCATTCACTTATTTTTAGGTCACATGTACCAGGTTAAGTTGGTCAGCTTGAAGTAGGTACATCAAACCCTATCACAAATCATAAGAGAATTTTCACTTAGGTTTCATGTCATTGGATTAGATTCATGTGGTGCCATTCTACTGTGGGTTGTGATTTCCTGGGATGCAAAGAATGTAAAATTCAGAGTACGTTTCCAAGCAGTAAAAGTGTGAGGCCTACGGATCTGAGATGAGGTTACAGCAGCAAGCCAGAGGTGGCACTCTTGCCTCGAATTCTAATTCCTATAAAAGCAAAAAGAGCATTTTGTGGGTTCTGCTGGTTATTTAGGAGACTGGAAAAATCTTGGAAGATTCACTCTGAATCTTTTTTCTGTTTTCAGAGAGACAGACACATTGTGGATATGTGGCTGGGATACTGACTTAGAAAAGGCAGGAGCAGTTACAACATGTTTATATGCCTGTGTAAACTCGGGCACTGGACTGCTCTGCTCCTGTGAATGAGTGTTGTGCTATGAGTTAATATGTAAAAAACATTGTTTTTGGCTGCCTCTCTGAATCAGTTAGAATGTTTTTGGCTGCAAGTAACAGAAAACCTAATTCAGACTGGCTTAAGCAATAAGGGAATAAAGCGCTGCCATTGGCAAGAGGTGGGGCATCTCTCTTTCCCTTCAATTTTCTTGGCTCTGCCCTCTTATGTGCATCAACTTTATCCTCAGGCTGGTAGCCAGATGTCCTCAGCAGTTCTGAGCCTCCTATCTTCCCACAACAACACAGAAGAAGAGAGCCTGTTTCTCTTTCTTTGGATATTGTTGTGGGAAGACATGTGCAAAAAATAATTTGAGAAGGCTCCAGCAAACTTCCCTTCACATCCCATTTGTATGTCTTTGCAGAAGGCTTAACCAGGGGTCCTGAAATAGCCACTGGTTAAAAGAGGACACAGTCCTGGAGTTGGGAGCAGACACTTTGACTGTGTTACTGATACAAAACAGGGGAAACATGGGATAGATGAGAATACAATCTTTTCTCAGTTTAAAATACAACTGACTAGAAACTGGGTTCAACTTCTGGCAAACACCGGGCTTTAGAAATAGCTGTTCCATAATGAGCACTGACAGGGGTGCTGAGCATTGCATTTGAATACTCTCGTTTAATCCCCATAACCACCTAAGGTAGGTACTATGATTGCCCTCATTTCCCAGATGAGGAGATTAAGCCTTTCAGAGATTAGGCAATTTGCTCTAATCTACACAGTTAGGTGTATAAGCAAGGAGTATAATGCTAGAATCCTCATTGTTAACAATTTTCTATATCCCAGACTTTGTCTAGAGCTAAGTCCTCTCTGGGTCAGAGATTAGGATGTAATAAACCCCTTAGTTAAATGGACAACAATAGCATCCTGTTGAGGGGTTTCCTTTATAGACAGCTTTCGGTAGCATGTTGGGTCCAGTAAATCTGTGATGTCTCGTTTTCAGAATGGAGGGAATAATAGTGATACCAGTATCGTAAATTAAATGGTAATGTTGGGAAAACATTATGAACTCTTTTAGACAAAGGACATTTGCTTCAACACACATAAGCAACAAAATATCATGGCAGTGGAATATTTTCTCAGTAATTAAAAAATTGATTTCTAAGTGAAAAAAAAAGACTAAAAAAGAGATTAGTTATCAATTTAGTAGCTTTTGGAAGGAGATAATATTACCTGAGGGAATATGTCCAATTGAGGGATAATGAGAAATTCGCAAAAAGGAAAACATGTTGTGGGCTAGATGAGATGCACTGACGCCTACCATCCATCCTTCGTACAGAATCACTCAGTAAATGTGGGAATGTCTTGATTTTGTGATGGAAGGCAAAAGGTAACCAATGATTTCTTTATAGCTTAAAAGGTAGTTTAGAGATTGAATATGATGCATTGTAAATGTTATTAATTATTTTTCTATTTTAGGTCCTGGCATGAAAACATAAATATTTGAAAATGTTTTTCCTTCCTTCCTTCCTTCCTTCCTTCCTTCCTTCCTTCCTTTCCTTTTTTTTTTTTTTTTTTTTTTTTGGCAAAGTAGGGCATTTAATTGTTTGGATGTTCTTAGAAATCACACTTGAGTCCAGAAATCAATTACAAAAGAGATGTTCTTGACTCCATTTTTTTTTAATGTGGTATTTTCCATTTGGTCCTGAACAGGTTTTATAAGCAGAAACTCTGCCCATTCTGATACAAGTGGCTCCTTGCTGTGCTGTTTTGGACTTTCAATCATGAGTGACGTGCCTGCAGTCCAGAAAGTCTGGGTGTCTCTTCTAGCTATCATCATCTGAAAGACATCTAAAAGGGTTTTATAGTGCTTGAGAGCATTAGGTTTCATTTCTTGCATTCCACGACGTAAGAGGAAAAGTTGATCCACATGGACATGGAAGGCTCACTTCTGCATGAACTTTTTGTTTTTCTATCAGAAACTATCCTCCCTTCCTTTCGTCATTCCTTCCTTCTTCCTATTTTTTTTAAAGATTTATTTATCTATTTGAGAGAGAGAAGGGGCAGAGGGAAAGGCAGATAAAAAATCCCACACAGAGTGTGCACTGAGTGTAGAGCCTGAAATGGGGCTTGATCCCACCTGAAACCAAGAGCTGGATGCCCAACCTATGGAGGCACCCAGGTGGCCCACCTTCCTTCCTTTTTGGTAAGGCTCAATTAATCTAAAAATTGTTGACTCTTTCCTGTAGATACATTGCCCAGCAAAACTAAACCCATTTCTTCTTCTTTTTTTTTAAGCCTTTATTTTTTTATTCATGAGACACACACACGCACGCGCACACACACACACACACACACTGAGAGAGAGAGGCAGAGGGAGAAGCAGGCTCTAATGCAGAGAGCCTGATGAGGGACTCCTGGGACTCCAGGGTCACGCCCTGGGCCAAAGGCAGGTGCTCAACCGCTGAGCCACCCAGGGATCCTCAAAATTAAACCCATTTCACTGAAAATGACATCTACTAGCAAAAACATGGTTGTTTTAGTACTAGAGACATGTTTGCAGAATGACTAAACTTGCTAAGTAGCAAAACATAGAGACAGTGTACCGAGATCAAGAAGAGTCAATTATCAACCACTCTGTTGTTTTTATATGATATGGACTTACTAGGCTTTTAAAGAAGTATTATTTCAGTAAAACAATCCACAAATAAATACAAAACAAAAGGGCAACTGTAGGGGCATATTGAAAGTAAGCTTGCATACCAAAAAGTAAGTGCAAATTAGATTTGAATATTCATGAGTCACAAATCATTGACAGTTTGAAATAATGCAAAACAGCTTTATAAATGAGGTTAAGGCAAGGGACATCAAAGAAATGCATTGCTAAATCAATAGCAATTTGATTGTGTATATATACTTGTAAATTGCGGTTACAGTTTTTGTGACATGGGAGAAAAAATACTGTGTATCTGATGAAAGAGGAAGACACATAAATATTCCTTTTGTATGTTATACTTTTCTGATTCATCATATATTTGGATACCGGCCAGGTAGAGGGTGGTTGGACATCCTATTTCCCCCCAAGACAAAGTTTCCTTTTCAGAGACAGAGTTTTAGGCTATGTCTGAAGTGTCCTTGCTTGTTCGACTAAACAGAATTCAATATACAACAATTCTTTTAGAGGAGTTGCTTTCTAAAATAAAGGTTATCAACTAACACACAAAACTAGAGAATGACTCAACTCTTAAATCCCTTCATGACAAAATAACTTCCACGGGTGAACAAATAGTTTTAATGACTACTTTCCTATAGAAGGATAAATTCAAAGTATAAGAACAATTTGTAAGAATACTTTCAAATAATTTGAGAAATAAAATATAGGCAGCTTTGCAATGTAAATACAATGTTTTCATTTTGTCCAGCAAATAACTAGTCTTCAGTCTATTGTTGGTTCTTTTGTACTTGTGGCTTTTGGTGTGGGCGCGTGTGCACACGCTTGCATGTGTATGGAGAGATATTTGAAATGGTAGGACTTACAAATTAAAGATCTGTTTAGGGACTTACAGCAGAAATGTTTCCAATTAATTTTTTTTCAGAAGTGTCTCCTTGGGTTACTATCTGGAAGTTACGAAGTATTTCTCCAAGATGTTTTCTTCTGCTATCCTCTTTACTGTGTTCTGTCTGCTTTCTAGGGTGATTGATGCAGTTGGTGACATCACGTGAAAATCGTGGCACGTGACAGCACTAATTTTGGAAGAGGCTGGGCATTGTGGTCTGTTTAGAAAATTAATCTATATCTACTTGCTGGACCATGCTTTAAGGCAGACAGTAGATTTGGCAGGTGAAATCCAGATGTGGTATAATTAGAAAGAGAACTTTGCATTGTCTCTACTTCCTTGCTCTGTTAGGAAAGAAGCTAAGATGACTTGTATGCTATTAATAATCAAGAATATCCATAACTTCCAAAAGCAATGACCTTGGTAATTTGGAAGGTTTTAATATGAAGCCTGCAATTATAATTTGTCAATATTGATTCAGCTCAACTTTGGCATTATATTTGTAACCATACCTTGTTATTTTGGTTCTCAGGTGTTATTAACTCATTTGATTTCAATAAGCAAGTATTTCTATTATTCCTTTCAGCAGATGTTTTGTCATGATATGCTATGAGACCATTTAGAAATCCAATTTCATTGAAATAATTTAGCTATAATATTTGATTTAATGATTACCAGTAGCAGCTTTCTACATAGACTTTGTTTTTGTTTTTTAAAAATTATTTATTTATTTATTTATTTATTTATTTATTTATTTATTTATGATAGTCACACAGAGAGAGAGAGAGAGAGAGAGGGGCAGAGACACAGGCAGAGGGAGAAGCAGGCTCCATGCACCGGGAGCCCGATGTGGGATTCGATCCCGGGTCTCCAGGATCGTGCCCTGGGCCTAAGGCAGGCGCCAAACCACTGCGCCACCCAGGGATCCCTCTACATAGACTTTGAATACCATTTTTTTCCCTCTGCTTTGGCTCCATTTATTTCATTCCTCTATTTAGTTCCCAAATTATTTTAGTTCCATTTATTCATAGTTACTAAACTTTCTTGACAAAGGAGGATAATTTACAATACCTACGTATGTGATTATTTTGATTAAGCCCTTCTTCATATATGTGTGTGTATTGAGAGTTTTAAAAATCAGTCTCTAAATCAAAACATAATATGTTGGACCAGCAAAGGAATTTAGGCATTTGGTTTTCCTTCCTTGCAATTTGAGATGAGAGAAAAATCATTTGGGGTTTTTCCTGCCTTTTTAAACTGGGGGAATTTAAAATTTTTTTAAAAAATTTGATTTCTACAGCAGGAAAGTGTCTGACCAGCCAATGCCATCAACGAGATGAATTTCCTTAGCCATTTCCCTTGTCTAGGATCAAGAAGTTAGAGGGCCTGGTGGCTGTCATTTCTGGTAATTCAATATCAAAATGAAGGAAAGATAGAATAAAATAAAAGACTTAGCATCGATTCTGAGTTACTTAACACTGACTTACTGAATTCCAATGAAGTCTTATCACAGAAAAGAAACAGTCTCTCTCTATCCCAAATGTCACTTTGGGAGACCCTTGTACCTCCTGCTCATTTTGCTATGTAAATAGAATTAATTTTATCTTGAAAGAGTGGCAGTTGAGGAACTTCTGTTTCCTATTCTGCCACTAAATGCTGCTATGAACTTATACAAAGTACTTCAAATTCTCTGAATCTGTTTCCTCAATTATAAAAGAAGAGGTGGGTCTAGAAGCAATCATTTTCAAACAGTGCTTCTGAATCCAGAGGACACGAGAAACCCGCAAGTCTTGGTTGGGGAGGAAAGATTAGCTGGTGGAACTCAGGGCAGACTATCGCTTTTTCCTTGTTTGTACACTGATCGTAGCAGCATTTGCTTTGGGTAAAGGGACTTAAAAGTTTGAAAACATTGAATTTAAAAGATAATGATTGCTAAGATTTCCTGTGTTTTGCTGATTCTGATCTGCAACCTATTTTGTTTTCAAACTATTCCAGTGGATATTTTATTTTTTTAAATTTCTTTCTTTCTTTCTTTCTTTCTTTCTTTCTTTCTTTCTTCTTTCTTTCTTTCTTTCTTTCTTTCTTTCTTTCTTTCTTTCCTTTCTTTCTTCTTTCTTTCTTTCTAGATTTTATTTATTTATTCATAGAGAGAGAGAGAGGCAGAGACACAGGCAGAGGGAGAAGCAGGCATCATACAGAGAGCCTGACGTGGGGATCCTGGGTCTCCAGGATCACGCCCTGGGCTGCAGGCGGCGCTAAACCGCTGCGCCACCGGGGCTGCCTTTTTTTTTTTTTTAAGATTTAGTTAACACACACACAGAAAGAGAGAGAGAGAAAGAGAGAGAGAGAGGCAGAGACACAGGCAGAGGGAGAAGCAGTGTCCATGTAGGGATCCTGACATGGGACTCCATCCCAGGACCCCAGGATCACGCTCTGAGCCAAAAGCGGATGCTCAATCATTGAGCCATTCAGGCATCCCTGACATTTATTTTCAATTTTCCAACATAGAGTATAACACCCAGTGCTCATCACATCATGTGCCCTCCTTAATGTCCATCACCCAGTTACCCCATTCCCTCATCTACCTCCCTTTCAGCAGCCCTCAGTTTGTTCTCCAGAGTTGAGAGTCTCTCACGATTTGACTTCCTCTCTTATTCTAATGAATATTGTAGTAGCAAGAATTGTGATATTCTTGGCATTTCCTTTAAAATAGAGGTTGTAAAAAAAAAAAAAAGGCCTAAAACCTTATGGAAGGGAGGCCTAGAGAAGACAAAATGGAAGGTGAAATGTTAATAAAATTTCAACTGAACTTAGGTATGATGTAGAGACAATTACTTAACATGGGCTTTCACACCTCTTGGGTGGTTCTGCTCTTTTCCTGCACACCTTCGGAGGGCACCGATACATTGTAGTTTAACTGAATAATACCCTAGAGGTTGAGTAATGCACCACCTACATGGCTGTACCAGGCTTGGCTTCTTCATCTATCCAATAGCTGCTTCTCTTTTACCGCCTACATCATAGATCTTAATTAAGGTGGCCCCCACTCTGTTACCACCTCCTGTCTTCAAGAATTAACTGCTCTATGCTTAAGTAATTTTGTTTCTAACCTTTTCTGGGATACTTAGAGCATTGTATTATAGCTAATTGCATTTGGGTGTCCATCTTTGTTTTTAGGTCTTGAGCTTTTAGAAGGCAGGGGCTGGATATTAATTGTTTTTGAATTCTCAATCCAGTACTCATCTTGGAATTTTGAAATACTCAGAATGAATGTACTTTGAAAATCTATAAAGAGTAGTAAACTTATAAGAGATTACTCATATAATTCTACTCAAGTAATTTCTTTCAAGGCCTTGATAAAAGATGATAGTAGCTCTATTTTGTCTTATATATTCAACTGTTCAATCCAGTGCAACATATACTATGCTGGTTGTGTGGATTGCACATTTAAGGAGGTGTCATGCATAAACCTCATCCAGGGAGAAATAAGACCTATTTCCCTTCATAATTAAAATATGAAATAGCACACAATTAATGCTATATTGTGAGCATGACAAAAATGCTTTAGAAGCTCTAAGGATTTGGGATTAATTGAAAGATTGTACATAGAATCAATACTTTGGTTTGGGAGAGCAGTAGGATTTCAGACAAAAACATAGAGTTGGAGAAGTGCAAGGTAGAGCATTGTAGGTGAAGGGGATTTCATGGCATGCAAAAATGATTATGTATTAGATACAGAAGTTAAACAGATTTTGTAGTGGTTGGGGAAAAGGCTGGAAAATTAGGTAGAAGGCTTGATTTTTTTTTAAGAGAGTGAGAGCATATGAGCTGGTGGGGAGGGGGAAAAAGAATCTAGAGCAGACCGCACTGAATGTGGAGTGGGACTTGGGGCTCATTACCACAACCCTGAGATCATGACCTGAGCTGAAATCAGGAGTTAGACACTTAACCGACTGCCATCAGGTGCAACAGTAAAAGACTTACTTAAATACCATACTAAGGAGTTTAAAATTATTTCCATGGAAAATTAGAACTGATCAAAGGAGAACAAAAGCAGAAAAACTCTGGTTTACAAAGTTCAGTCTGGATAATGCCATGTAAAATGATTCGAGGAGCAAACTTTGAAGACGTAGAAAGGAGTTCAAGCAAAAGACAGCCTGAAGACTTTGTAACATGGCCGTGGAAAACAAAAAGGAGGGAATGAATGTGGCAACAAGATAAAGTAAAGGATGAGAATGTTAAATAATTTTAAAATATTTTCAATTGATATATAAGTGGTGTGACAAAGATTATTACACAAGCCTTCAATCCACTAATATTAGTTTTCAACATCTTCGATGCCTTCAAAGTTATTTATAATATTAAAGAAATTAATCATTAATAATATTAATGTTTATTTTTTACTGAGGTGGTAATTCTATTCTTCAGTCTACTGTCACACTTGTCACTCTTGCCATTAAGTAATCAATCTATCAAGGGTCTTACAATTGTAACAACTGATGCCTTAAATGTCTCATTTTCCTATTTTAGAGTTCAGGCCTAGAATACCTCTTAATAACTTTAAACAGAATGCAAAAATACCCATGTTGATAACATATACAAATTTAGGATACTCTAACTTTAGTATATAAAACTAAGTTATCACCTAATGTTTTCTTTAAAATAGTAATACACTGTATCTTATTAGTGAATTTTGACTTGGACCCTCCTAAGTACTAAATGGATGTCCCATATTAAGTTGTAAAAAGGTAACTCAAGGGTTAGTGGCATTGACAGGAGACCCTAAGATCAGATGTGCCCAGATGCCCGGGGAAGACGGTCTGGAGAAGAAAAAAGAAGCAGGTGTATATTTGGAGTTACTGTGCTGCTGAGTAACAACAAATGGGATTCTGCTATATACTGGTTGTAAACGTGTGGAGTCCACGTTGGAGCGCAGGAGAAAAGGAAGATGACAGGGCAGATGCCTCAGGGATCCTCTGGTCTCATCCTCTCTTATTCTCCTGTCCCTTCTCACAGAGGATTAGGGGCATCCTCCACTCCTCCTCTGGGACTTGCTCTTCATTTCTTAAGACAGGGCTGGTAGGGTGGCCAGGTAATTGGAGGAATCTTTAACTTAATAATAAACTCAGACATTTAATTATCAGTCTATCTAGACCCTGATCTTATCTTTGGGTAGGGAAATCATATAAACCTTATAGGCTAAAAAAAATCTTAAAAGTTATTTAACACATTCCCTTAGAAATCCTTTCTGGAATCCAATCTTTTACTATATGATTTGAAAGCATCACTTATTTTATTTTTATTTATTTATTTTAATAAATGAAAGCATTTATTAAGGGTGCAATTTATGTGCAGAACACTATAAAGTATTTTAGTGATTTATGCAGGTAAAAGCATTCTTACAAAATTTCGATATTTTGTCATTGAATGCAAATACAGGCCATTTTGATTGAATAAATATTTCTAACTGATCAAAATTGCTTATATGCATCAACTTTCTCAAATGTTTTATTGCATTTTTCTAAACAAATAGTTAATAGCTAAATCTCCATTTATATTATTTTTAAAAAGAGAGAGAGAAAAACAAGGGGATGATTAACACAAAGTTCAAGATGATGTGATCTATAGGGAAAGAAAGGGTTTGGGCAGAGGCTCAAGGTTACAAAAGTACTGGTACATTTCATTTCCTAAGTTGGGTATAGAATAAACATGTCCATCCTATTTACTTATTTGTATATTTTGTATGTATGCTATAAATATGGTTTTGAATTCACTGAGTATTTGATAACATTATTTAAAGGAGAGAATTACAAGACATGATTCAAATAATGGTAATAAAATCATATTTTTAAAAAATGTTTAGGGCTGTGGAATTAAGCAATGGACTTTTTTAAAAAAGATTTTTATTTATTTATTTAGGAGAGAGAGAGCGAGAGCGAGAGAGAGCACAAGCAGGGGGAGGAGAGGGAGACGGAAAGAATCTCAAGCAGACTCCAAGCTGAGCACAGAGCCGCCGTGTGGCTGGATCCCAGGACCCTGAGATCATGACCTGAGCCAAAACCAAGAGTTGGAGAGGTTTAACCAACTAATGGACTGTTTCTCGAAGTGTCCTGGGTTTTCTGTTCCAATCTATTATGTAAATAGGATATTAAGTACTATAGGGAAAAGGGACTTATAAAAAACGGAAAAAGACTTAAGCCTGGTGCTAAGGAATTCCAACTCTTCCAGAGACTTCCTGCCTGAGTGATACTGGCTGTGCAAACAGGCTATGGGAAACATCGACCTCTGTTTCACACAGGAAAAGACCACTGGCAACTGGCAGTGAGGGTGTGGGTTTTGCATAGCTCTTCCTGGAGTTCAAATCAAAGCATGTAATTTGGTCGCATGATATCAACGAGTTGTCCTCATTTTCAGGATGATTAATTACCACGGCGTCATTTGTTTTCAAAATTCCAGATTAATGTTTACTGATTAAAACTAGTATAAGACTGAGAGTGGTGGAATGCTGACACCATTCAGCAGAAATCTCAGTGGGGTCTGTTTCCTCAGAAATTCACCTTAGTCCTTCCTATGTGTTTTTTCTGGTCTTCCTGTTCAATTTTTATTTTTTCATTTGGCAACCATATTTGCTCTGAATCGCTGAAAAAAAAATGTCCTAGACTTTATTAGGAAATGGGATCCTAATAAAAGTAAACTACATGGCCCAGGTACATTCAGGATTTAGATCTCCTCATCCTGAAATGGAGTTGAATCAGTAGCCTAAAGGTTAAAGCCTCTAAATCCCTTTATTACTCAAAGCCTATAATCTCTTTGTTTTAACCAAGGCTACATAAGAATGATAGAACTTCTCAGGTAACAAGTCAAGAAATCTCAACCTCAGATAAGAATCGAGCTCTTTGGGTTTGCTCTCTGCACAAAATATTTAACACCCCCAGAGACTGTTTTGGATGTTGTTTATTCTGATGGCCAGATAGATTCCTTTGTTTTGTAAAAGCCACATGCCCATTTTGTTTTTTTAGGAAATTTTTGCGCTAGCACCCTATCATTAGTTGCTACCAAACTTCATATCTTTTGTTCAAAGCATCTAAAAATAAAAGTAGTTGTTTAACTAATTTTCTCTTGAGCTTAATTTGGCAATTATCAAATCACATTTGTCAATACAACGACTGCATCAGATGTAACCCAGACGTCAACATTTTAAAAAGCCTCTGTAGCCTTTCCTATTATTTCAAAGTTATAGTAGCTACAAGCAAAAATCTTGCTTCGATCAATAAGAAACAAAAATGTACTCTTCTCTGTCATTTCAAAGTCATCTATTAAAACAGCTCAAATATAAAATTCAACTGCACTGGAATACAAATAGAACAGCATAATGAGGCTTATGTTTAGAAATGCAAAGAGCATTTTGGAAGTATTTTAGGAAGAATTAATATAATTCTAACTATTAATATTCTTCCATCATTTGATTTTCATTCTTGTACATTTGGATGCCATAAAAATGCTATTTTTAAGGTTTATAATTATTTCTTTCTCTTCTCCTTTCCTTTCCTCTTCTTTTCCTTTCCTTTCCTTTCTCTCTGTCTCTCATTTCAGGGCTGATATCTCTTGCTACATAGTGAAGCATTTCGGAGAACTAAAATTTTTTTCTCAGACCTAAGAGGCCAATGTGAATACCAAAATGATATAGAGGACCCAGAAGAATGACTCTTGAAATCATAGTAGTTTACGTGAACTCATATTTAAATAGATTCTTGGTAAGTATGCAGTATATTATTAATGACTGCTTATTTACTCAGCAACTGTGTTTGTTTTTGGCAAATTAATTTTATGCTGTGATGTGGAATAATACTTAGCTTTCTATAACTGTTGAAAATGCACTAGCAATATTGTGTCACGTGCTATGCTTAATGGCCATTGCTAAAGCTAGACAGAAATATGGTAAGACAGTTAATACCATTCATTTTGCCTTTACCATTCCTTAAGTTTTCTAACACTAGAAAATACCGATAAAAGCTTAAAAAATTGTTACGTATGGCTGGAACTCAAAGTTCCTTTTTGACATCATTGTAAGGAATACTGTTCATGTTATATATCTTGATATCCTATGTACAGAAAGTGACATCTACTGGAGAAAGCAGAACTGAATATTTACTTTCCAAACTATTTTCCTGGTAAACTTCCAGGCAAGTTGCACTATCCTCGAGATTATCTCAAACTTTTAGAATAAAGAAAGATTTTATTTAGCTTAGTGTGGTATAAAGGCTGGCTTGTTTTGGTTATCGTTTTGTCAGAGATGCCCTCTGGGAAAAAGTGTTATGAGGGCTACATAAATGATCTCGAAAGAAACACTACCAGGACTTCTGGAAAACACAACTCTAGCACATTCTCTTCAGGGTGAAATTGGGGTTCTAAGTCACTACAAACCAGTGAGTGGTGGATTTGAACAGAAGTCTTTTGTCATAGTCTGGATACATGTTTGGAGAGCGTGTCATTTCTTTAAACGGTCTGGAATAGGAGTTATGATAAAACCACGTTTTTGGGATTCGAATATATAACTTCTCTCCGATGTAAAGGCATCCCCATGCTACTTTGAAGCCTAATCACTTCTGTTTCCTCATGTATAAAAAATGTGTTTACCTCCATGATTTAATCAAACCCTGTTCTCAGGGCATTAGGGGATGCCACTAAGGTGTTTTTCACTCATGGACAAAACTAAGTAGTGACCCAGAGCTCTGAAAGACAGAACAGACATAAGCTTCTTTCTTGGAACAATTAATTCCCAATATTCAAGTAACCACTCTTTCCTAAGGAAAATAAAAGCCTTATCTTAGCAGAAGCTACTGTGGCAGCCATTTTCAAGACAGGAAGAGTGAGGCACAGCTACATTTGGTGAGTTCACAAATTACCGTAAGGCTAGGACAGTGACTAACAGTCTTGTCTCTTCAGTTCTAGCACATTACCTTTGTGATAGTACCAAGACTGCTTCCACATTCAGATCCTGCTATAGAATCCTCTGTAGTTAAACATCAGATAAATGTCAGATTTTCTACTTCTAGCTATCATGATCATATAAAACATTTTTTATTTTGTTTTTATAACAATGCTCTTGCACTCCCTCTGCTGGCCTAGCTAATTAACAATACCAGGGCCGAAGTAGTCCTGGTGTGTATTTGTGATACCTGTGGATGGGCTGATAAAACCAACAGTTTTGTGTTGGAACCCAGAAAGCAAAGTTGTGTTGATTGGCCTTCATCTGAAACAAACGGGCCAGAAGAAAGTTTGTAGATGATGAAAACAAAAACCATGTTTGTTTTTACACATTTAAGAAAGAATCTAACAAAATGGATAAATTTACAAATCTTTACAAACGTGTCAATCTTTTCAAATAAAAAAAAGTTATTCTTATTCTATGAAAATGCATATGTATTTAGTAGAAGGCATATTTTATTACAAGGTGTATTAATTCTGTATCTCTGTGTTTACACAATGGACGATTAAATGAAAGTTTGCCTGGCTCTGTTGGTAGGACTCTGAACCCCGATTAGACATATAGCTGTTCAATGGATCTACTTCCCACATCCTAGAGTTCCATTATGGAGTTACAAAGAGAATGACAGCACTTGGCAAATCCCAGGCCTAATCATAGCATAGAGAAGTGACTTTTGGAAGGTACATTACCAAGCAATTAGGACCCATTTAATAAATTACCCCTTATGCAACACTTTGAACCCTAGTGGTCTGAAGAGGTTAATGCACCTCTCACAACGGAGTGTTACTCACTTTCCAGGGGTAACTTCAAGGCCACAGTTAATCCAAACCTTCTTCTCATCCATGGCCTCTTACTCTTGAGCCACTCTGTAGTCTGGCATCAGTAAGCCCATATACTTGCATTGCCCCTTGTGCATTTCACATGCTTCATTTTCTTACAGCTGAATCCATTGGGCGGGGTATGCATGAGGCCAAATGACTTTGTGCTGTGCATTAGCTTCCTTTGGCTTTCATGCCTTTTATTTGAAATCTTTCTGTTTTTCTTATTTATAGAGAATTTTAGCTTCTGGGTTTAGTTTAAATGTTACGTCTGATGTAATTTACTTTCCTCCAAAACTGTTGAGTAGCAACCACATTTTAAATGAATCCAATACACAAAATTAGGTTTCAGGATATTATTAAATTTGGAAAAAACCCGCAGTAGATATGTATTTGTAAACTGGAATCTTAACTATGGCTAGACACTAAAAACACTGAAATACATTTAAAATATAACTGTAAGGGAGAAAAAGCTTTGATGCTAGAATTAGACTTTTAGAGTTTTTATTTTAATTTTTAAAAATACATTCAACTTGAGTTTTTGGAATGAAAATGCTGATGAAACACTAAGCACATTTATTTAGAAAGATAGCCAAGGGAAAAAAAAAAGATAGCCAAGGAATGGAAATGAAATATAAAAATGTTAGTGTGCCTTCATAATGGCCGACATTGCTGTAACATGTCATTGGTCTGCTGTGACATTCCTGTAAATCATGAGCAAAATCATCATGATTTCTAGCACATTTATTGAATGTTTCTCCTATCCAAGACTCTCCTGAGAGCTTCAGGAGATGAATAAGACATGGCCTATGACTTCAAGAAGCTTATAATTGTATTGTAGAGCTCAGATATAGGCATACGGAGAAAGAGCCATAATGAATAGAAGATTATGGTAAGTACCAAGTTTGTGTCCACACAGAACTTGCTAAGGGAATTCAGAGAAAGGAGAGGTATCTCTGTTCAGAAAGAATTAATGAAAAAAATAAAATCTGTGCAAACCTTTTGATAAAATTTTGACAGGAGAGCTGAAAATTAAAGGAAATGCTCTAATGTAGAGAAGTAATTAAAGTGGCCTTTAGTTGTATCTGTGAACATATTTTGTAGGATATGTTTGAGAGGCAGCTTTTCAGCATGAAAGTGGATGCAAATTTTTTTTGGAATGTTCTACTTTGCTTTACCTTTATTATATACAGAAAAAGAAATATGACAAAACACATTTTTAGTCAAGTAATGTAATATAATATGAAAAGTACTGATATTGTCAACCTGATGATCAGGATATATTTTAATGGTTTTGGTTGTTATTGTTGTTTTTAGATAATATAACTATAAAATGACAAAATACCCTTTTCCAGGATTTTCGATGGTTCACTGAGTTGTATCTTTTAAAATCTCTGCTTCTTTCACTGTAACTTGGAAAACTTTCCCATATTATAAAATGTATTTCCTTACATCCCTGTAAGAAACAGACTGCATTTGGAAATCTACCTTTCACTTGAATCTACAGTACTATGGCAATGTGGGTTTATGTGGTCTGAAAGTCTTCTCTATTTGTGCTGTGTAATTTGATTCTCATCCAAATTTGTAAAAATGTCTAGGCCAGAGATGTGACAAATTCTTTACCATGTCATCATCTCAAAACTCTATACAAAGAGCTGAGGATCATGTAGCACACTAGATGTGGTGCACCACTGGGTGTAAATTCCCTGGTTGTATCTTGAAAGCAACCTCTATTTCCATAGCACAGTTGCAAATCAAAAGTGAACTACTATTTTTTTTAAAGATTTTGTTTATTTATTTTAGGGAGAGCAAGAGAGAGTGTGAGTAGGGGAAGGAGCAGAGGGTAAGGGAAAGGGAATCTCAAACAGACTCCATGCTGGGTGTGGAGCCTGACATGGGGCTCCATCTCACAACCTTGAGACCATGACCTGAGCTGAAACCAGGAGTCAGACGCTTAACAACTGAGCCACCCCAGTGCCCCTGAACTATTTTTTGTTTAGTGGTAAGTACACATTTTTGAGTGTGGTGGTGAGATGATGTTGCTCTTCATTCATACCTTGCATCACTTTAATCTGATTGTTTATTCCATAAGAAAAGTATTACCATGTGGAATATTCCCTATTGTTTTTACCTCTTGCATTATTCACGCTAGTGCCAGGGCAGATTTATTAATACTAGTCTGCAAATATAATTATTCCACATACTCTGAGAATTTACATCCTGGTATACACAACACAGAGTGATAAAAGTAGCACAAGTAGAAGGAAATCACATTGTCTATTGCATTTTTCCACCTATAATTTCTAAATGCATCCAAATTGCTCAACAGCAAACCTTTACTCAATGACTACCATGTTTGAGCACTGCATCCCAGAGATAAAGAACTCTACCATTCTACAAAGAACCTAGCAACTAGCTGGTAAAGGACTGATACATAGGAAACACCAGCAAACATACAGGCATTCTATAATGACATATTAAATAGAATGGTACAAACTTTTCCTACTATAGACATGTGCAATCCAACATGGCAGCTATTAGACACATGTGGCTATCAGGTACTTGAAATGTGGTTATTGTGAATTGAAAATGTTATGAATGTAAATTATACACTGGATTTTGAAAACATAATATGACAAGGAGAATGTAAACTATCTCATTAATAATTTTAGAATATTAGTTACATATTGAAATACTATTTTGGATATGTTGTGTTAAGTAAAAATACTATTAAAATTAATTTCATCTGGTTTTAATTATTTTTAATTTTTTAGCCTAGCTGTACAAAACTTAAAATTGCAGATGTGGCCCACATTTATTTCTGTTGGACAGCCACTATACTCTTTAAAGAACAGACCGACAGCAAGTGCTGAAAAATCTGAAAAACTGAAAAGAACAGGTGAGATCTCAGCTGGGTCAAACCTTCCTTCATGTCAGGTGGTCTTGCATTGGCATTTTGATGGATCTAGCTAAAAAGAAGTTTCAGATGGCTGTACGCTTGGTTTCAGTTTAGCTGGCTATTTTGTATTTCAAAGTTGTTTTGCATATAGTTTTTTCTAGTTATCTCAAGGTAAGAATGGCTACCCTGAGCACTCTTATTTTCACTCCAGCAGCCCATCTGCGATCTTGAACAAGAGCCAGTGGTCAAATTGTAATTTTACCTTGTCTTATAATACTAGGAGGAGATAGGTCATGGAAGAAAAAAAAGTTTTAAATAGAAAGAGGCAGAACTAGTTTGTGGGATATTCTTCCAATCCTGAGATGTGTAAAATAATAAGTGGAAAATTCAAGACTCATTGAAATCTGGTTAAGAATATACTTGATTAAAGCAGCTTATATAATTATATAAGGCACATTTGTTTTCTATGTTAATGTGAATCATGCAAAAGAGAATTTAAGAATTTCTGTGTTTGTAGATATAAGTCTGTAATAAGACTCCAAACAATGACTATGACCACGGTAAGTCATCTGTTTTTGCATCCCAATGTATAGGGTTTTGTTTTGGCCCATCCAACATGCCTTCTCCAGGTTCCAGATGATGCAACCCATCAAAAATGCCATGGACAGAGCAAAATGGACCAAAACTTTTCTAAACTATTAATAAAAAAACAATTTTTGATAACCATGCTATATGAAAGAATGGATTATTGTTCTCTTCTATTATAAAATTATTGTCATATGAAGAAGTCTACAGCCAAAAAGGAGTATGTTAGAGGAGGTGTCAGACAGTTAATACATAGAAACATTATATTATTTTTCTGAGTTTTGTGTATTTGTGGTACTTGTATCCTTTAGGCTTTGTAATTTGTCATGATTTCTTTCTTATTCTGCAGAAATATTCACTGTTAGACCTAAGTTAGCATTGTAAGTTTTTCTTACATGTAGCTTCTCAAATTGTATATGTGTCAGGTATAAGACGTGGACTCATCCTTGGGCTGTACTGTATTCCTTCACAGGCCTCACTGTGGATTCTGGGAAAGCATATATTTATTTAATATATGAAATATTTAAAGGTCACAAAACTCTAAAGCATATGTAGAGGGAAAGCCTACTTATTATGCTATTGATTCTTGTAACTTCCTTTGCAAACAGTGGATCAGACAATGAGCAACTAGAGACCTAAAGCCTAGACAGATACTATATTATCTATCCCAAATTTCACAACTGAGGCTGATGATCAGGTTTATTGCCACTGCTGAGAGATTAGACTGCCTCCTACAGTGTTGTGATGCAGAAACAAGATGATGGCGAACAAGAGAGAGAAAGACTGAGTGAAGGAGTGTGGGAAGAGGTGAAGGAAAGAAATGAACATTTTATTGAGGGCCTGTCTCTGTGTCAGGTATTGTGTTACTCACTCTCACATGATTATCTTAGTTAATGAATCTCCAAATGTCTGTAATATATAAAGAAATATCTATGATGCATTACATTCTTATTGCCTGATTTTATGACTTCCTCATAATACAGCAGAGAATGAGAGTAAAGAAAGAGGTCTTTGGAATCACACTGAGAAAGTTCAGATATTTGGATCATGAAAAAAAAATCACCCATTATATTGAGTGACAGTATAGAGAGATTTTTCTTGAGAGTATAAATACTTTCTACTCTGGGGAAATATCACCCACCAACCCCAAGATGTGTAGTCAGCCACTGTGCTGTAAGATGCATGATCCAGGTTTGCAAAAAGCAATTCTTTTCCTATTCATTTAAGAAAGCAACTTAATTTAGATTTAGGAATACATATTTCACTAATCATAACATTGTGAGTCAAGAGTTCTGGTTCATGTTTCTTGAAATTTTTTTCATGTTTTCCCGAATTTAACATCGAACACTGGGAGCTACATAATGATTTTTTAAAAACTGCCAACTAGATTTGTTAGGATTCAAGGAAACATGTCTTCCAGGGGTGTTCATAATTATATTTATACCCCGGATCAGTACTATTGTTTTGTGATGTTTACCTCCAGTGACTGACTGGGCTATATGGTCTATCTGTTCAGTGGTTCAGTGCCATCTTGAGTGTGAAGGAGCTCCCAACAAGAACTTTGAGGAGATATGTCTGATTCTGCAAGTGTCTCTTCCATATGTTTTTTTATTTTGTATCTATACTGTATAAGAGCATATAATAGTTTACATAACAGAAGATATGAATTATATCACCCCCTGCCTATACTCCATGTCACTACTTCCTAATGTGGCTTTCTTTGGAACAGGTCTTGAAATTGTGTTTTTTATTTTGTGGGCTACTTTCAAATTTTGTTTGATGACCTCGTTATAACATTCTCTTTCTTTTTGGAAATTAGCTTCAAGTATTATCAAAGGCTCTCATGCCATGCTATTTTTTTAAATAAATAGAACAACGTAAATGATACATATGTAAATAGAATCATAGGTGGGCTCCAAATGCAAGCCATTTTGAGTTGAACTTACAAACAGGTGAGAAAAGTTTAAAGATGAGGAGTCTGCAATCTGTAGATACTTGGATCTGGTCATTTTTGTTTCTTTGGAGGCTTCTGTTGCCTTCAACGTAAGGAATCTATTGTGCATGGTGTGAAGATAAATTGCAGGCTGGACAGTGATGTGCCTGCTTCAACCAGGGGTGCCATCCTCATAGCATTCTCTCAGATGGTGCCTGACACAGAACTGGTACCTAGTGATTATTACCTCAAGGTAGTTTAAGTGTCCTCAAAAGCAAATAAACAGCCATGTTAAATATTTACCTTGAAATAAATGTCATATCTCAACAGCAGAGTGTATTTCTGACATTACAAATGGAATTTAAAGAAGAAAATAATTTTTAGAAACCTATTGTATAAGAACATTTTCCACAAGACATTCTCCACAAAATTATAATGGGTTTAATAAACTTCTAACTCTCTGGATGGAAAGATTTAATCCAGACATTCACACGGTTTTATAGCCAGAAGCATCAGCCATGAGTAATTATCAAAGACAACTTAGATACCAAGAATTTGGGCTGAAGTGGATCAATGAATTTTGTTCAAGTGTCCAGTTTCAATGCAGTAAACTAAAGACATCCAAAATGATGTCACTATAGCACCATATTCAACTTCTTAAAGTTGTTTTTAAACCCAGGAAAATTCTGAGAAATTGGGTAACACGATATTTGTTCACTGACATGAGAAAGAGGACTGGCATTGGAGAGTACAATGAACAGTTATTAAATTAAATATCAGTATCCAGTTTTTCATAAAAATTTCAAATGATATGGGGCACCTGGGTGGCTCAGTTGGCTAAATGTCTGATTCTTGGTTGGGCTCAGGTCATGATCTCAGAGATTCAGATCAAGTTCAGTGTTGGTCTCCATGCTTAGCAGAGAATCTGCTGGGGATTCTCTCTCCCTTTCCCTTTGCCCACCCCCTACCCATGCTCTCTCACACTTTCTCTCTCTAAGATAAATAAATAAAATATTTTTTAATAAATAAAATCTTAATTTTTTTTTAATTTCAAATGATACATTTCAACCCCAGTACTTTTTGGAGCTTTGAACACAGAAAAAAAGATTTATTTACATAAGTACATTACTTAAAAATGTAAATATTCACTTTTTTTCATTTTCCAAATTTTGTGCCAAGAGTGAAAACTTTAAACAAGTACACCTATAAATTGTTACACCTTGTTCCATAACAGCTCATTCTATGGATTATTCACTGATTAAAGCTCTCTGCCCTATAGTGCTGATCCCCATTCTGCATGCTTCAAAATCACTCACTGCAACCTTGGTTTAGAGACATGGCTCTTCTCTATTCTGGGGAGTTTCATACTTAGTCACACAATGGTAGTACTTAATGTATTTTTATTTAATGCATAGGAAGAAGTGAAAGTCTTCAAACCTGTTGGTATACATAGTCATGTCTACTATACAATAAAATAACCTGAAATTTGGCAAGTGGGTCATTTTTAAGAATGTATTAACCTAATTTATAACTTTATTGCCAGTATTACTTGCTGTTCAATTTTCATGTTTGTGCCTCCACCCTGGGTGGAAACCAAGGCCATGCTGGCATAATATCTCGTAAATGGCTCTATGTGCAAGGAAGAAAGAAATGAGTTTGTTGGCATATGTCTTCATGGCATGCTGCTAAAATTTCATTTTCATTTTTTTCAAAATTGCAAAATAATCAGGTCGAATTTTCTTAATTTTGACTACATTAATTATTGAGTATCTTTTGTGAAATGTATTGCTTAAAAAATACCAATTGCTTCCAAGTTTATGATCTTATATTTGCCGTTTATTGGGGATTGATGCTACCAGAGCTGAAACTAGACTCCGCCCTGTTGGAACCAGTTTACTGTTCTTTGCTTTCTGTCTTGAAGGGAGGAATTTAGGTGTGATGGGTTTGTTTGGACTTTTGAAAGATTTGATCTTATCAACCTTTAGGATCATTTGTTTCTGAACTCCAGACATCAAATAGAGGTAGAACTATTGATCAGATGATTTGAAATCATGGATATGGATATCCAGGTAGTAATTATTTAAGTAATTTAAATAATTTTAATTATTTTTGCAGTATTTAAATAAAATAATTTTAAATAATTTTGCAGTATTTAAATAAAATATAAAAAAATTTTTTTCCTCCCAAGATCTTCCATTGTTTGGAGTTTATTCTATTTTGTTTTTTGTTTTTTATTTTAAAGATTTTATTTATTTATTCATGAGAGACACACACACACACAGAGACAGAGACACAGGCAGAGGGAGAAGCAGGCTCCATGCAGAGAGCCTGCTATGGGACTCGATCCCGGGTCTCCAGGATCAGGCCCTGGGCCAAAGGCAGGCGCTAAACCACTGAGTCACCCAGGGATCCCCCCAAGTTTTTCCTAGTTTGATATGCTCACAGGTATTCACTTTTTCCATCAGGGCATCAATTTGGACCTTTCATTTAGCACTGATCTCAACCCTATCCCTATAGAACCCCACTGTCCCCAGTTTAATGACACATAGCTAAAAGTTGCTTATTATTTATAGTCCATCAGTCAATTTGAGAATAATTCTAATGTGACAGAATCTTGCCAATGTCTCTATTCATTTTTATTTGTTTCCAACAGAAATCCTGGGAACTTGAAGGAACTGCTTCTAGCAATCTATTAAATAGTCTTCATGGTATATCCTGGAAAGAGGATGGCATGTTTTTGCCATTGTAATCTGCTTTAATGTAAAATTATGCCACTTGGAATGAAGCTTTCAAGATAAGCAATCATCTAGTGCACAGAGGAGGGGAGGACTGGGACTCCTAGTTTGTGGAACCCAGGGCCATCTTTATTACCTCAAGCTTTTTCTTGCCTTATTTGCCTCCAGGCCACCTTACTTGCCATCCAACTTTGTAGAAGTTGGGGGAAAACAATAATTCATTTCTATGATGTAGTGAGAATGATATGAAATTATAGATATAAACGATTTTGGAAATCAAAATAATTTACATGTAATTCTTTTATAAAAAGAGGACTTTGCTGATGCATTCTTTGAAGAATATGCATTATGGGGGCACAGATAATTTTTACTGTTTTGTCTGCTTCTTACAATGTTAACGGCACATGTGTATATGGAGTGTATGGCATAGGCATGACTCATTTGTAAAATAAAATATCTGAAATGTTTTATTTTTAAAGATTTTATGTATTTATTTGAGAGAGAATGAGTGGGGAGGAGGGGCAGATGGAGAGGGAGAAGTAAACCTCCCACTGAGCAGGGAGCCCAGTGTGAGGCTGGATCCCAGGACCCTGGGATCATAACTTGAGCTGAAGGCAGATGCTTAACTGACTGAGATACCGAGGTTCCCCTGAATAAATAGTTTAATAGAAAATTCACTGCTATGTCATACGTTAAGTTTCATAGTTACCAAAACAAAGGTAGGCTCTTCTAGAAAGGAGTGCAAGTGCTCGTGCTCTGCAGGCACACAGTCCGTCTTTTATCCTACGGCTCTTTAGTACCTTCAATTCCCCCTCTTCCTCTGTCTCAATTCCCACGATAGTTCATAAATAAAGGCTTTTTCTATCTTGGTAAAGTGGTGACTTACCTTCCCTATTTGCAGTATTTAAAATTCTGAGTATCTGACCTGGAACCAGTGTTATAATTTTTTTCCTTTTGCACTCTTTTATCTGTTTTCTAGGTTTTACCATTCTTACACAATAGCTCTCATATATAAATCCCTTATAGCCTTTGTAGATGACATGTGAGGAGGTCAATATGATGGAGTTGAGCTTTTGCAAAGCCACATGGAATGGTACGCTCTTTTAAGAATTAGGCTGTCAGTACTGAGGGGTGAGGTGTTTTTTTTTGTTTTTTGTTTTGTTTTTTGTTTTTTTTTTTGGAGACGGTCAGGTCGGTGCGGCTGCTGGAAAAGACACCAGATGCCACAAAATCTCCAGAACCCGAAATGACCCAAAGCAAGTCCAGTTTGTAGATTCATACATTCACATACAGCAAACTGTTAAGACCCTGAGGTGAGATATACACTTTCTGATACAATAGCCAAAAAATTCACTTAGTTCTGAGCATCAGCAGTAAATGGACTGTTTTCCCTCTAAGCTCTAAGATTTGGCCCTGGAGTGGGAGGTTTACGACTCCAGGAGAAAGATGGAGGAAATCATAGTGACCTTCAGGCTATGTGAATTTACGCTGCCACTGTCTTTCGATTCCTCGTGTAATAGAAGTTATTCCCTACCCCTACTCTGTGTGAATGAGAAAAATGCCAAGTAAAAGCTTTAAATTACTCAAAGACATGCAAACAATTCAACATCCAACCTTTGCAACAAAAAAAGCAGTTTCTCTTGAGATCTGTGAGAAAGGGGTTGAGAAAATGCAAATCTTTATTAAAAGGAAAGAATGAGAAATTTCTAAGTCCTATGGATACACAGCATGAGTCTCAGAAAAGGGTCATGAGGATGGTTAAGGAAACAGGAAATTTTATATCTTGTGGAAGATGGCCAGAAAACAAAAACAAAAACAAAAACAAAACAGAAATAGAAAGTAGCTTGATGGAAATCTTTAGCTTTTTGAAGGCTATGGTGAAATCTGCCAACTAATAGGCGAATAGGAGGTCACACTGTGAAATTAATAACCAGTAAATTTAGAACAAATAAAGCAGAAATGCTTTTGCACAGCATTTAAGCAGCCCATGGCACTGACAACAGCAGGGGGTCAGGGAGCTAAATGCTGCCGAACCAGAATTGAAGAAATGCAAGAAGTATCATTGTCATTCTTGCCACCGTCATTTGCAGTTAGTTGGATGATGATTCGGGTGACTTCATCTTTGCTTTAGAATTTAATTATGATTGCACTTTGTGGAAAGCTAATAAAGATGTAAGACAAACAGCAAGAGTGGAAGTAGATAAGAGCCCCCTCTCCGTGAGCCCACAAACATACTGAACGCGAGAAAACTATCAGATGATACAGACAACCACCGAGTTTCAAAATCTTGCGGGTACGTGGGTAGGCTGAACCTGGAGAAGTTTTCTTTCAAACTTCCCATCTTCGGGCACGATGACATGCAATAATTCTTGGGAAATTAAAATTTCTTTCAATTGCCATGATTTTTAATTTCCCCACTTTCCCAAATTCAATATTTAGCAAGTCCTTTTCTCCTGCTCTGTTAATCCCAGCTGGAACCCCACTAACATGCCTTTTAGGGAATACTGGGTTTGATGCTGCTGCTGCTGCTGCTGCTGCTGGTCTACAATACCTTGCCTTACAATACCTTGTGTTTCATAGCCCAGGAGGGGCAGCATCACAGGTGGACAAAAAAAGATCCCCCACCTAAGATCATCAGTATATCAGTATATCACGTACTGCAGCTGCCAGGCCGAGTCTCAGCTCTAAACATTTGCAATTTTACAAAATAAGTCTTAAGTGTCATTTTTAGTTTTATTGCTAACTATAATCAATGCTTAGCCATTATCACCATTCTTTTTATGCATATAAGGATCTGTGGGTACCCCTTCTTACTTTTTCACCCCAGCATATTATTGTCAGCTTGAGTTAATGTTCAACCAGAAATTGCTTGGTGTGATGGGGAGGCAATAAGATAGAGACATTTACTTTTTCATTAATCTCCTCCTTGCCACAATTAGCAAAGGTGTAAATATTAACGCCTCTGATCTAGATATGAATTGAAACTATTATTCATAAACTCGTTGCCACAGAGACCACATTCTTCAAAAAACAGTGACACCTGACCATTTCACCCAGTGTCTTCATTTGTTCATATTTTGGCTGCTAAGCATTCCACTTCCCTGCTACTGTAATGGAAACAACCAAGCTCCATTAGTTTGTATTATTTTTCATTAACTTTAGAATCTCTAAGGTTGAAATTGAACAATGTGTTTTTCAGTTGTTCTTTTTTTTCTTTTCTTTTCTTTTTAAATGCAGTTGGCCTTTTTTCCTCCCTTAAATAATATAATTTTTTTTTATTTTCGTTATTTTTTCATTGTAATCATGGTTATAATTGACAGCTTTATAATACCGGGGGGCATGGTTGAGGTCTCTTTCTCTTTTCAAACACTCCTCTCCATCCACAGCCAGGGCTGTTTTCCTTTGTTTCTTTGCTGTCTGAGAAGAGGCAAAAGATCAGAGAGAGTTTCTGGCGGAGGTAGAGTATTACATTCCATTGTAACTAGTAGTTTACATAGACTGTGCAACTAAATGTTCTGTGAAAACAATCGAAAATGACTTTTCCTTTTCTGGTGCACATCCAATGTTTTCAGAAATCTAGAGGAAAAATCTTATGGTCTTGAAAACCTGAAATATTTTGTATCCACTTTTTAATTGTTGATGTGCTGATGTCAAACCACCACGCTGGATATTTTTAGTGCCTATCCCCATGACTGATAGTGTGTGTAGAAATCAGAAGTAAGGGTATCACTCCTGGCAGAATTGGAGTGAATTAGAAATTCTGTTTTCAAGACGTTTTAAAATATTCACTTTTTAACCTCCTTTTAAAGCTCCCTCTTGCTGTATTTTGCAAGGGTGGGGATTTAATGCATGATGCCTACACATGTGTACATAATATTCTCTACCTTTTGTCTTTAATATTCCTTGGTTTTTAATTATTAAAGATAAGTATTTGAATTATAAATATTCTAGTTATACAGGAATAGGCAAAGCAGGCATATACCCTCAGGCAAAATTCTTCCATTATCCATAATCCTTCTGCCTCCTGCCTCCATTTCTCTGCTTCCTATCTTTATGTCGCCTCAAAAAACACACAGAGGCATTCTTTTAAACCCACCTTCTCCTCCCCACTTAAACCATAGAAATCCCTTCTCAATATGTATAGGGGCCTCTTCCTTGAAGTGGGATGTCATACTTGTCCTAAATATAATAAAGTGCTATCTTCAAGGCATTTCTGCATCCAAAACACTCCCCAGAAACCTGCCGAGCCCTCCCATCTAACCAGTCTGAATGTCACAAATCATAGCCCAGAAACTGCTTTATAGTGAATCATTAACATTGTCAGGAATGACTTGGCAGAGAAAAAAAAGCTTTCCATTAGAGAACTGAGGGAGAATATACAAATGACAGCATTGTCATTCCACTCCTATTGTTTTATAAAGCTCTGAACTGATTAGTAAGAGTTTATTACAGGGAAATATGACTGTGAATCTCATGGGTTATGCTAGGTGTTTTCATATCTTCCTCTTACGTTTTAGAGCTTCATGGATTATTTTAAATGTTTTGTTTTTAAAATTCTGCTTGCAGTGCTGAATGAAGTTTTATAGGATGAATAAAAGTACTAAGAAACAGATATGTACATGTGTGCAGAATAGCTGACCTGATTATTTGTAAGTGAAAGCCATTTTTGTGGCCACTTGTCTGGGATCTTAGTCTTCCTGACTCTTTTGCCCAGCAGGGAGGTGACTAAAAGGATGGAAATGCTGCATCAAGGATCAGCAAAGGTGAATCTGCATGAGTGTTCTCTGTCTTTGAAGGTAGGTCATGTATCACTTTCTGATGTTGGAGGCCAGTAGAGTTTAGAATCCTTTGTTGTTCTGCGTTTATCTGAGCTTACATCCTGTCCGTCAGAATGGCTGACCAAGAGTTGATTACCTAATACCCATCTACCCTTGTAGAGTGTGGTGGATGTAGCTGGACCTACGAGATCTTCGAGATGGAGGCACTCATTTCCCAGGGGCCAGAGTGCTCCTTGCCGTTGTTTACAGTCAAGCACTTACCTAAAACTTGCCCTTGGCCAAGAGAGGCTATCTTCCCCAAAGTTTCAGCCCTGCCTCGGGTCCAGCCTGATCCAGGGACTAAACCTGGCAAGATTTCTGGTGGGTCATCCCAGCTTCAGGGTACCCAATGACTGAGGCTGAGCCTCAGGCCTCTGCTGTGATTGTATCACAGTTCAGCATCTCTCAACAAGTCTTTTTTTTTTTTTTTTTTACCTTTCCCTTACACGCATCATATCTGAGAGCATTCCCCAATAAACCACCTGTATGCAAATCTCAGGCTCAGAGTTTCTTTTCACAGGAAATTCAATGAATGGAAGTTGATACTGGGGATGATCCTAGGAGGCAGGCTCTAAAACAGGATTTTGGAATTGAGTTATCTGCTGGCCGGCTGGTAATTAGGACTCCATCACTGGTAGTAGATATGGTATCGATAGCTCTGGGATGTAGCCATGGTGCATTTGTTAAAACTTTTCCTGATGTTGAATTGTGATGGGATATTCACGGAAGAGAAGGCATTGCAAAGTGTAATATCTTAGGTGCTTGAGAGTTTCGGAGTAAATAGTAATTAAAGGACTATAGAATTGAATAGTTTTTGCTGCAAGTTACCCAGGCATTGGAGAAGACATGAAAGGCTGAAGGTGATTAATCACCAAATTAAGGTGAAGTATAAAAGCCAGAGGGCCCCCTTGGCAGCATATAAAGAGACTCCCATCTCTTGCAGCTGCAAAGTGAAAAAGCTGAGGGTCTGACTCAAAACTTAATAGGAGTAGATTATCTCAAGAGATGGTTGAATTTTGAGTCTGGGTTGTCTCTATCAAGTTTGGGGTCCTGATTGGGAAGGAGTAGGACCCTGAGCCAATATCCTTCAAAATACTGAATGCCCCCTAATTTCCCTGACCCTTTGAGCCTGCAGAAGTGGCCCACTTTTCCCTGTCAAAAGCTAGTGTTCCTCCCTTATCTGAAGAAATGCAGAGGCTTCTGACCAGTAAGATAGCATGTGGCCCTTCCCTCAGAAGCTATATTCACCTCCCCTCCTGGTTACCAAAACCATAATGAGGATTAAAGCACAGCGCATTCCAGCTGGGAAGTGGTGACCTTGATGTGCTACAGGATCCAGTCAATATGTACCTATGAGACCCAGGGGAGTATGTTTAGAAACTGGATCCCAAAGATGTTGAATTAAGGGGGCAGAACATAAAGTTGGAAAGGAGAATTTATTGATAAGAGAACACTATTCTGTGATAAGGATGTAACCCTCTGTCAAAGACTCCAAGAAAAGAAGCTAATATGCTTCTGTGATGGTGCTTTGCAGTTTATTTATTTTTTAAAAAGATTTTATTTATTTATTCATGAGAGAAAAGGCAGAGCCACAGGCAGAGGGAGAATCAGGCTCCTCACAGGGAATCTGTGGGATGTGGGACCCGATCCTGGAACTCTGGGATCATGCCCTGAGTTGAAGGCAGATGCTCAACCGCTGAGCCACCCAGGCATTCCGCGCTTTTCAGTTTAAAGAAAGCAATGGCCCATACCAAGTGAAGTAAAGTGCCATGGATGATGGTAAGAGCCAGAAATGTGGGAATCCTATAGTAGATATAAGCAAGGCCAAAGCCCACCATCTGAATGTGTTCCATGGGAGGGCCTAAATGAAACTCTGTTTTCCAAAATAAGGTGTTAATTAGTGGAAGGGACAAGAGTATCATTGAAGTGTTCAGTGCCTCTCTACTTTAAGCCAGGGCTCATCATAGGAGATTCTACTATAGACACAGTTTCCGTGATAGTAATAGGGATGGTAAGATACAGATATAATAGAAGCCAGAGAGTAGCATTATATCACCAGCAGCAAGGTATGTACAATTGTCATAATGAATGACAAGTTTGGAGTAGCAGCCAGGGAGTCCTCACTAGTAGAGAGCTACAGAGATGGTAACAGAATCCATATCACTAGGGACAAGACAGCTGGGTAATTGACGAGGAAACTGCTCAATCTATAAAATTAGAGGAATACAGGAGTGGGTAACCACGATGAGAACAACTCCTCCAATAGTAAGTCATGATCTCTTGCCCAGTTTCTGAGCCAGTTTTCAGAGCCCAAATTCCTGAGAGAGGACAATAAAAACTACATACAGTAATGATTTTCTTAGTCCCTTCCCAAAGGGACTTCAGGGTTATTTACTTGAGTATCTGCTCACTGGAGAAGGCTACTACCTAGACATTTTGATGGTTGTTGACCCAAATCCAAAGCATCATTTATGACCCATTAGCATGAGGATATCTAAAGCCAGGAAATAAAGTCCTGGCTCAGGTGTGGGCTCAAAATTGGTCCACTGGGTCCAATTTTCTCAGTTTTAGCATATATACTTAGAATAGACATTTATTCATATTTGGTGGTATTCCCACATCTGTTCCTTGGTCTGTGGGATTAGACCCATTATAGCAGGGAATGTCAAGTGGAAACCTTTGGAATTGCTTCCCCTCAGACAATTAGCAACTAAAACAGTTATATACCAGAGTGAATGGCAAAAATTAGTGCCACCATTGAAGACCTAAAGGACGAGGGATGGGGGGCTCTATCATATCCTTATTTATTTCAGCATTCTGACCCTAACAAACACTAGACTGATGCCGGAGGATGACATTGGACTATTACAAACTCAGCCAAGTAGATGCAATTGTAATGTTGTACTAATTGTGCTATCTTTGCTAGATCATATTTCCCTGGCCTCAAGTATAGGGTAGATCAAGAATAGATCCAAGAATTTATTAACTGGTGAATGTGCTTTAACACCTATCTGAAAGGTGCAACAGAGCAGTTGGATTCATGTGGGCTGGACAACAATGTACATTTACAATCTTTCCTAAAGCCACATCAGTTCTTTAGTCTTATGTCATAACATAGTCTAAAGAGACCTGGACTGTCAGAAAATGATGCAGAGCTTCACTGTGGCCCACTATATCAATGACATTATGTTCATCAAACCAGATAAACAAGAAATGGCAAGTATGTTGGAAAACATGAAAAGACATATGTGCTCCAGAGAGTGGGAGATACACACGTTGTGAAGATTTAGGGGTCCACTGTATCAGAAAATATTTTAAGAATTCAGTGGTCTGGAGATGTCAGAACATTTCCTTCAAAGCAAATGGACAATTATACCTTGCATATCTCACAATCCCTAGTAGGTCCCTTTGGGTTCTGGAGATAGCATGTTCAATACATGTGAGTATTGCTCTAACCGACTTACCAGGGAACACTGAAGATGTCCAGATATGAGTAGAACCCTGAATGGACTGCACAGCACTTCTGGACTGCAGAGCAACCAGCCCTTTTCTTTGGGCCATATGACCAGATATTAGAATTATCTAACAGTGGTGGGAAAAAATGTCATGCAGAGTTTATGGCAAATCACAATAGGAAAATCATACCATTAAACTCATGGGTTCTGAAGAAGGACTATATGCTCCACAGTAGAAAATTTCACATCATTTGAAAAATTGCTTCTTGCATTCTACTGGGCCTGATACCGACCATAGGACACCACGTGATCAAGGGGCCAGAAGTATCTGCCCATCATGATCGGAGCCCAGATAATCTACTGTGAGATGGAAGTATTACATTTTTGGTCAAGAACTGGCAGAACCAGAGGATGATCAAACGTCTTGAGCAGATGGACCATATTCCCATGAACCCACCCACCACTGTTATATCAGTGCCTCTTTTTTAGCTCACGTGGAAGCCTACGAGGAAACAACACTTTTGATTAGCTGATCAAGAAGGAAGAGGACTCGTTTGGTTGGTTCATAGCTCAATATGTGAGTGCATGCTAAAAATAGACTGCTGCGGTACTAGAGCTGCAGGGGGCTTGCCCTTAGAGCCTGTGGTAAGAGGAAATGCTCCCAGTAGACAGAGCTTTCAATTGTGTACCTGGTCATTCACTTTGTGTGGAAAGAGAACAAGCCCCAGTTTGGAATATATATGGATTCACGGACAGTGGCAAAATGCTTGAATGTTTGGCCGAGGTCCTAGAAGGGGAGAGACTGGAAGGATGGGCTCAAAAGTGTTGGAGAGCAGGCAATTCATGGATATATTGGTATGGGCACACAGTGTGAAGACCTTTGTATTACATAGTGATTCTTACCAGAGAGCATCTACCATGGAGGATGTACTAAATGACCAAATAAATGGAACAAGCCAGTGGACATCAGCCAACCTCTGTTATTAGTGACCCAAGTGCTGGCACAATGTTTATGTGGTGAGAATGGGAACTGTGCCTGGGGCCAGCAGCACAGATCCCGCTCACGGAGGCTGATACGGCAACTACTACCGCCAAATGTCAAATCTGCAGACCACAGAGATGGAGAGAGCCAAACGGAGTCTCTCATGTCAAGCAGGAGCCTGTGTTAAGCAGCGATGCAAGCAGTTAAGGTGCTGCAACTAGGAGATATCGCCAGGACTGATGTCAGCTGACACCCCAGAGCTGATAATGAGCAGAACCAGAGGAGGTCTGCAGGGACCCAAAACTGATTAAATCTCTTTAAAAAGTGAAGAATTTTGGCAGCAAGCTGTCAAGACTCTTCTGTCAGACAGGTTTGACCACTTAAAAAAGGCAACTGCCGCCAAAGGCTCTGCCCGATTGATCTCTGAACAGAACCGAGATCCTTCACTGCCGGAACAGAAGAAGCAGTAAGTGCTGAGAGCTGACCCAGAGCAGACGAGGCCTTATCTCAACTGTGTGCCCACAGAATGACTTTGCGTTTGATTCCTTAGCTTACTACACTCTTCTGCTATCTGGCTTGTCGTGTGGTTTGTCTTCTGTCCTGCTCTGTGTGCTGTGTAAGAAGCCAAGTCTAATCACATGGTGAAATGTCATCGAGTTTGGAACCCTGAACCTGCTTTTTAATTGTGATTTAGCTTTGCTTTATGAATGAATAAAGCTGACATTGTAGGAAGACACAACTCTCGTGTGTGCCTTCATAGCGTGTTCATGACAAGAGACCACTTAATACTAAGCCCTCAAAATAGAACCATTCCTTAAGATCAATCATCCACTTGTTAGCAATGGATAACAATGGATCCCTTCTACCCTAGAAAGGCAACAATTCGTCTTGACTAGAATAAGCAATGTTGCAGATTTGGATTTTTTTTTTTTTTGTCCACAGGGCCTGTATCAGTTTTTTTTTTCTTTTTAAAGATTTTATTTATTTATTCATGAGAGACACACAGAGAGATAGGCAGAGACATAGGCAGGGAGAAGCAGGCTCCATGCAGGGAGCCCGATGTGGGATTCAATCCTGGGTCTCCAGGATCAGGCCCTGGACTGAAGGTAGCGCTAAACAGTTGAGCCACCCAGGCTGCCCCCCTGTATCAGTTTTTCAAGTTGCATTGCAAATTAACTGCAAATTTAGTGGTTTAAAAGAACACACAGATTCTGTAGGTCAAAAGTCTAGGCATAAATTAACTGGTTTTTCTCCTTCAATGTCTTACCAGGCTGCACTGCAAATAACCAGGGCTCTGGTCTCATCAGTGGCTTAATGAGGGAAAGATCCATTTACAGTGCCACTATCTGAAGCTCTACAGAGTATTTAATATTCTGACACAGGATGCCACATCATACTGTCTCAGGTCAGAATTATGTGCGGTGGACACATGACTGGGGGATTCACTGGCCCTATCTCATACCTCCAGAAGATGCTGGCCCATAAAGCAATGAAACAGCTTCTGGAAGATATGCCTAAGGCATCATGTTGGAGATGACACCCTGAGAAGATGAGTCACCATCCTCCATGAGGCCGTAGAAACCAATTGCCCTAATTAATGGCCATTTTATGATGCAAGGCTACATACCAAAAAGGTAGAGTACACAGGCCTAGAAACCAAGAATAAAAGTAGGGAATGGGTTGTTTTTTGTTTTGTTTTAAACCATCAGTGCAGTGACCTACTTGCAGATTTGTGTTTCCTGTCCCCAGAACTCTGCAGGTCTTGAGGTCCTGGTTCCCCAAGGGGGGACACTTCTACCAGGGTAAATGGTAAGAGACCCATTAAACTTGATGCTATGATTGCCTCCTGGTTACCTCACACACCCTGGCACAGGAAATTTCTGAAATTCCATTATAGGACACATACATTCAGCACTCTTTTTGGTACTCTCCTGCCCAATGTTGACAGTAAGTGGACAAGTGCATCAACAGTTTGAGAAGAGGGCAGCCCTGGTGGCGCAGCGGTTTAGCACCGCCTGCAGCCCAGGGCGTGATCCTGGAGACCCTGGATCGAGTCCCACATCAGGCTCTCTGTATGATGCCTGCTTCTCCCTCTGCCTGTGTCTCTGCCTCTCTCTCTCTGTCCCTATGAATGAATAAATAAAATCTTAAAATTTTTTTAATTTTTATTTATTTATGATAGTCACACACACACACACACACAGAGAGAGAGAGGCAGAGACACAGGCAGAGGGAGAAGCAGGCTCCATGCACCGGGAGCCTGATGTGGGATTCGATCCCGGGTCTCCAGGATCGGGCCCTGGGCCAAAGGCAGGCGCCAAACCGCTGCGCCGCCCTGGGATCCCCTAAATAAATAAAATCTTAAAAAAAAAAAAAGTCTGAGAAGAGTATAGTGATTGGGGACTCAAAGATGGGGCTCTACCAAAGGAAAAGAAAACAAAAACTCAAATAGACATCTGCACTCCCATGTTCACAGCAGCACTATTTACAGTAGCCAAGACATGGATGCCACCTTAAGTGTCCATGGACTGACAATGGCTAAATAAGTTGTGGTATATATACAGAATGGAATATTATTTAGTCATAAAAATTAGGAAATCCTGCCATTTGCAACAATATGAAGGGCACCCCCTGAGGGCAGTATACTAACTGAGACACATCAGACAGAGAAAGGCAAATACTGTAGGATCTCATTTATATGTGGAATCTAAATTTTTTTAGATTTCTTTTCTTTTGAAAAGAAAACCCCAGACTCATAGAAAAAGAGATCAGACTTGTGGTTACCAGAGGTGGGAGTGGGATGTGGAGGGCAAACTGGGAGACAATTGAAAGTGGTCAAAAGGTAGAAACTTTCAGTTATAAGATAAATAAGTTCTAGGGATGTAATATATAACATGACAACTATGGTGAGATCTCCTATATGATATACAGGAAAGGTGTCAAGAGAGTAAATCTTAAGAGTTCTCATCACATGGAGAAATTATTTTTCCTTTTTTCCCCCATCTTTTTTTATTAGAGCTATAGAAGATGACGGATGTTAACTGAACTTGTTGTGGTCATCATTTCATAATATATTTAAGTCAAAATTTTATGCTATATATACCTGAAACTCATAAGTGATGTCAATTACATCTCAATAAAATTGGAAAAAATTACATAAGCATTCATATGCTAATAAACATATTCACAGATGACAATCATGAGAAGGAATTAATTTACAGTAAGAATTGCAATAAGTTCCACCTTCACTTTTTTTTTTTTTAAAGATTTTATTTATCCATTCATGAGACACACACACACAGAGAGAGAGAGAGGCACAGAGACACAGGCAGAGGAAGAAACAGGCTCGTGGGACTTGATCCTGGGTCTTCAGGATCACGCCCTGGGCTGAAGACGACACTAAACCGCTGAGCCACCCGGGCTGCCTGCGGTAAGTTCCACCTGCAGGTTTTCTTGCTTTCCAACCCTCCTACCCCCCACAATGGGGATCTGATCTGGGTCACTTTCTCTCCCATTCCCACTGGTAAACTAGTGACCAATAGGGATGATAACTCTGCATAGGACAAGTAAAAAGTGGGTCATTAAGGAGGGAGGGAGATGGTAAGTATTAATCGTGGCTGTGAGACTAGCCATAGAGTGTAGCTCATCTCACAAAAGTTTCTCTTAATAGTTCCTTTAGGAGAAAAGATGAACTAGAATCCTGGAGGAGCCACTCCCAGACGTGGCAACTTACTGTCCGAAGCAAGTGAATCTGAATGGTCAAAGAAGTCGACTGTAGTGGATGCTGGAGTGTGCTGCCCAGATTCCTCCTTTAGGACAAAAGACACACTTTCTCTAGTTTCCAGGTATGGTGCCTGATGATTCACAGCTGATTTCAATCCAGGGTTGTTTTATGCAGAAGGCAACCACCTTGTTGCAGGCTCTACTCTCTACCTGGAGGCAGTTCCCACCCAATGATTGGTCAATGCAGGGATATGGAGGCCTGGCTCTTCTGACTCAGGCATCTTTGAAGGGCTTTTCCAGATTCAGCATTCTAGTGGGCCTCTGTTGCAGTCTAAGCACACTTCACATCTCCCTCTTCTTACTTCGCTCTCTTGCAAGTATGGTGCTGGAGAACAATTCGTCATAGACACCTGCCTCTGTTTCAGGTCTGCTTCTGAGGAACGTGACCTGCAGAATCATGGGACCCCCAGAGTAAAAGTTTTTGATAGAATGAGCTAGATTGTTTAATAAAACAAGCTGTTTAACCATTCACTTCTCTTCACTGATTTGACTGGCTAATGTTCTGGGAGGACACATTGGGCATAAACTCTTCTATGAGAATACTGTCATAAGTTACTGAAGGTCTTTTAAGGACCACTCTAAAACTCAGAGTGTTATTAAATGCTTTCCTTTTTTTTGTTTGAGTGAGACAACATATGAGAATGCTAAGAAATGTTGCATTTTCTCTGCTAAAAAATGTTGCATTTTTCTCTGCATATTAAGTATAATAAAGGAAGCTGGTTTGATCAATATGTTTGTTTTGTTTTTTTTTTTTTTTTACAAAATACATATTACATATATGCTATAAATTTACCACCTCCATAAAAGACAGCTGCTCCAAATTTTGCCTACTTAGCTGTCTGTGAAGATAAAAATATATTGAAGCACAAGTGGTTAAACACAATAAAAGAGTGCCATCCTCTGTAACACTCAGCCAGGCCAAGGCAGACAGAACTAATCCGATTTGACACCACCGAGGCCTACCTCACCATCTTGCTCTTGGCAGAATTCCTCGTGAAGTTCCTATGCGCTCTGCTAGAGCAAGGACCATAGGATGGAGTTCACGGATTTCCTTCAGTGCAAACGTGTAAGTCAGACTTTATTCCTTGAGCTTTCTTCACATTCTAGTATAAGATTTTCATATGAAATTTTAGTTAGATGTAGGCATAGGCTGGATGAAAATGAAAGAAGATGAAAAGCATCCCAAGGGCGGCATTCTCTGCTGGTAATCAATCGGGTTGCATCACCACATTTTTGACATGCTTCTCCAATATGATACAGAGAAAGACTATGTAGAAAATTATCATGCAGATTCACTCAACCTAAAAACATTACTCAGAGAACTGGCTCTGTAACATTTTGATTTCTTAGTGGAGAATAAAATGAAGTGATTTATTCCTCGTAATATTTCTAAAAATATTTTACTTTGGTCCCTATAGTTAGAACCAAAATTCCTGCATAACAACAAAAAAGTTGAGTCTTCATTCTTGTATCTTAGAGCAAGACCAGCTTTTTATTTGAATACAAAGCCACTTGCAGGATATTTTATCTTTTTTTAAAGGTTTTATTTCCAACTATAAAAATTATATATGTTCATGGTGTAGATAATTAGGAAAATAACAATGCAGCCACTAAATGCATTTTTATGATCTTTGAATTATGTTGTAAAATGCTTGTGTTATAATATTAACTGGAAAAAAAGGACAGAAAATTGTATATATTATATATACAGCATATACTATAATTTACCTGTTTCCCTACTGTGACAGACATACGTGCTTTTTCATTATTCATGAATTAAAATTCTACTGTGATGAACATTTTTGTGCATAACATTTCCCACATTTTGGATTATGTTTGAAGGATGGGGTGAATTATTAGGTGAAAGGAATGGGCACTTTAGCGTTTTACCATTTTTTTAAAAAATTATTTATTTATTCATGAGAGACACAGAGAGACAGGCAGAGACACAGGCAGAAGGAGAAGCAGGCTCCCTGCAGAGAGTCCGATGTGGGACTTGATCCCGGCTCCTGGGATCATGCCCTGAACCAAAGGCAGAAAAGTTGATTGAAAAGTTTTTCTGAAATGGCAAACTTACACTCAAGAGAATACATCTTAAAATGACCTTTTAAAAAATCTTTCTTTTCTTAACTATACAGTGAACATATAACATTAAGATGTACATGTTAATTTGATACATTTATATACTGCAATATGATTACCCCCCACAGCCTTAGCTAACATCTCTATTAAGTCACACAATTGTTGTTTCTTTCTTTCTTTCTTTCTTTCTTTCTTTCTTTCTTTCTTTCTTTCTTTCTTTTTTTTTTGTGAGACCAATTAAGATCTACTCTCTTAGCGACTTTGAAGTTTAGACTGCAGTATTGTTAATATAATCACTATGCTTTGGATTAAATCTCTGGGACTTACTTATCTACTTGTTGCAAGTTTATACCCTTAAAATAACATCTCCCCAGTTCTTCCCCCACCCTTTAGCCCCTGTTAATCACCATTCTATTCTCTGTTTTTACAGAACTTATTAGCATAAAGTTATCAAGTTCTATCCAGGTCGTCACAAATGGCAAGATTTCCTTCTTTCTCATGGCTGAATAATATGCCATTGTATGTATACCACAATTTCTTTATCCATTCATCTGTTGATGGACATTTACAATATTTCCATATCTTGACTACTGTAAATAATGATGCAATACACATAGGAGTGCAGACATCCTTTCAATATCCCATTTTCCTTTCCTATTTATCAGTAGAAATCTATCTCAGCTTTATAGCATGTACTATATATATTTTAATACCACTTTGAGAAGACAATGCTTTGTATTGCAAATTGTGAGATAGAATCTATTAAAAAAGAATAAAAAGAATAACAAAATAGTAAGGCTCTCAAAAGAAAACAGTTTGGTCACAAAATCTCCAATGATTTCGGAGCTCGCGGGCCGGGAGCCCGAAGCTAGAGAGCCTCTGGGCGCCCGGCGGCCGTCACCAGGCCACAAAATGAATATATTGAGTTACACCGGAAGGCTATGGCTATCGTTTGGATTACCATGAGAAAAAGAGAAAGAAAGAAGGTTGAGAGGCTCATGAACGTTCAAAAAAAGCAAAAAAGATGATTGGTCTGAAAGCTAAGCTCTACCATAAACAGCACCATGCTGAGAAAATACAAATGAAAAAGACTATCAAGATGCACGAAAAGAGAAACACCAAACAAAGAATGATGAAAAGACTCCGCAGGGAGCAGTACCTGCATATCTACTGGACAGGGAGGGGCAGTCCCGAGCTAAAGTACTTTCCAATATGATTAAACAAAAGCGAAAAGAGAAAGCGGGAAAGTGGGAAGTTCCTTTACCCAAAGTTCGTGCTCAGGAAGAAACAGAAGTATTAAAGTCATTCGAACAGGAAAGAGAAAAAAGAAAGCATGGAAGAGGATGGTCACTAAAGTCTGCTTTGTTGGAGACGGCTTTTCTAGAAAACCACCTAAATACGAGAGATTCATTAGGCCAATGGGCTTATGTTTCAAAAAGGCCCATGTAACACATCCTGAATTGAAAGCCACCTTTTGCCTGCCAATACTCGGTGTAAAAAAGAATCCCTCATCCCCACTATATACAACTTTGGGTGTTATTACCAAAGGTACTGTCATTGGAGTGAATGTGAGTGAGTTGGGCCTTGTGACACAAGGAGACAAAGTTATTTGGGGAAAATATGCCCAGGTCACCAACAGTCCTGAAAATGATGGATGCATAAATGCAGTCCTGCTGGTTTAACAGCAGTTTCAGACAAGTAATCCCTTATAATTACTGAAGACTACACACCCGTCAGGAAGATCATCATTGTTGTGGTTCTGGATGCTACCAAACAGCCTTACATATCTACAGTCATCAAGACATTTATTCTACTGTAAAAAAGTTGAAATAGACATTTATTAAAATAAGTGGTCTTTAAAAAAAATCTCCAATGATTTCTATGAACTACTTTTCTTCACTCTAATCAATCAAAATGTACTTTATTTCCAATGAAGGTAATGTAAGAGGAGTGGGGGAAAGAAGGTAAGATAGAAGGTATCCTTCTGAGTTGGTTCTTCAATGTGATGGGACAAAAAGAAGGGAGGCAGAGGAGCAGAAAAATAAAGTTCTTTTGGTACTGAGCAAAAAGATCTGTGTTCTCTTTGGTTTACCATATGCAAAAATTCCTTTCTCCTTTTGTCACTCCTGCAAAATATCCTGCTAATTTCTAGGTTGGAAAAGTCTCTCTTACGGAGTCTATATCAAGAGACCAAAGCAGTCTTGTAAACAAGGAGATATTTTACATCTACAGAAAGGTATTTACAAGGCCTTCCTCAATTATGAACTCCATTTGAACTACCAAACCTCAAGCAATCCAGTGCTTTCCTCTACCTTGTGTGTCCTTTTAAGCAGATTGTTGTGTTTGTGTATTTGATCACACTATTCCAACCTTTAAATAATAACATCTTAGAATGATGTGAATATAGAACTTTCAAATTTTACAAGTATGATCCTGGTGCCGCATACATCATGTCATAGGTACTCTGCAACCATTTCTCATGAAGAATTACATTAATAGGGTTCTAGGTAAAACTAAACAATTGGCCAACTCCTTTTGGCCTATATATATATATATATATATATATATATATATATGCACAAACTTCTTTTAAAAATATTTTATTTACTTATTCATGAGAGGTACAGAGAGAGAGGCAGAGACACAGGCAAAAGAAGAAGTGGGGAGCCTGATGCGGGACTTGATCCCAAGACCCAGGGATCACGACCTGAGCCAAAGGCAGATGCTCAACCACTGAGCCAACCAGGCACCCCTATGCACAGACTTCTAATCACAGCTCATTTTCAGTTTTTATTTAGCCATTCATTTTTTTTCTTTTATTGATGACCATATATTTTATTTTCTGAACTAGAGAGTATTTCTAGGAGTGAAGGGAAGATGCCACGAAATCACTATTACAGACAACAGGTATAACCTATGATTGCCCACAGCAAATTGGGGCATACTGTTACTCTATTTGCCAGGCACAAGGAAAATTATAACCATGGTTGGCTACATAATTTGTGGGGCCTAGTGCAAAATAAAAATGTGCAAGATTCCTTGTTCAAAAATTATGAGGAATTTCAAATGGTGACAGGAGAGCATTTCAACAAGCATGGATCTGACTATGGGATCTTGTGTGACTGCCCAGGTCATATGCCTAGGAAACTGGCTCTGATTATCAACAGAGCTAAAATACTTAGGTTCTAGAACTTTTCTCTCCTCACCAAGTAATATTAACATATATTTTTGTCTTAGCAGCCCGGGTGGCTCAGTGGTTTAGCGCCACCTTCAGCCCACGGCCTGGTCCTGGAGACCCAGGATCGAGTCCCATGTCGGGCTCCTTGCATGGAGCCTGCTTCTCCCTCTGCCTGTGTCTCTGCTTCTCTCTCTCTCTCTGTGTGTGTGTCTTTCATGAATAAATAACTAAAATCTTAAAAAATTTTTAAAAATTTTAAAGGAATATATGATCACTTAGCTAATTTAAAGTTTATAGTGTATAAAGTAAAATGCAGTGGTCTCGGGCTTTCCATTCTGACATGACCTTAAAGAGTGGGGGGCTAAAGAAGAATGCAAGTTCAGAAAGTTTACATTTAAGGGATTGAAGCAGTTTTAGTTTTTTTGTTCCTAAGGAGCAAGTGTTAACATTATTGATGTAATCTTTTATTCTAAATATTTAACCTCTTAAATATTTATATTTTGCCCATATAATAATAAATATTATTACAAATAACAAATATTATATGGGCAAAAGGTGTCACTTTAAGAATCATCAACTTTTGATTTAAATACCAACAAGGAAAAAATACAGTAAAGAATGTTGCACAAGCATTTGTCAAATGCAAAGAAAATCACAATTAATGTAGAGAGAAAAGGAGAGGGTGAAAGGAATGAAAAAACCTTGTATTTATCAAGAGGTAGCCACACCCCTGGAATTTTGATAAAGTAGCTGAATGACAAGTGGCCATCACCAAGTGCTGCTTCTCCTTGTGACAATGGTCATAGAACTTAAGAGAAATCCCCCAGCAGCAGAAACCCTACCTATAAAGAGTGGCTCCAAATAGGGCACCTGAACTAAAGTAAATGAATCCTCTTATTTCCTAAAAGCAATCTATATTTATAAACTAGCTTTAAAACAGACAAGCTTGCAGCCTAGGGAGCATGGCTGAGGGAAAACAGAATAGTGGCATCAATGATACATTCTCAGTAACGAACATGGCTCATATCTCTTAGATTGATATTAATTTCACACTAGATTGTTTTTTACAGTGCTACATGCTGGAAGAGAAGCTTTATTCAGAGTTACACAGATTATCACCCTCATGCAGTACGATTTCTGTGATAATGGATAGGCTCATCAACATCCAAAATTTTAATTCACCTGTTGGATGAAATCTGGAATTCTGCAATAACACTTGTTTCCCCAGAGTCCCAAGTTCTAGGGATACAGGTGCTGCAGTATTTATTAATATCCAACTCAAAGAAAGGAAATATCTGTCTTGTTTATCCTTTCTATTAGTTTGGTTAAAATCAAAATTTTTTTTTTAGTTCCAGAATTACAGTTGATTCTTTCTCTAATTTCAGATGGGCAGACACAGAGACACAGGGTTTGGATAAAGCTATGTACCTCTGAGGCCTGGCAAGAAAGAAAAAGGAGCATCCTGATCAAAGGAAGATGATCTATCACTTTTCTACCACTTTTGGAGAAAGGGAGGAGGGTTGTCATTCTACAAGTCCTCAAAAAGTTGGATCCTTTTTTGTTAGCCCAGAGAAAAGAAAACATTTCCTACAAGGGTCAAAGTAGATCAACAGGATGCCACAGGTTGGATGTGAGTCCTATTTCCATGGAGCCTCCTTTTTTTGGAGTGGCCACATGGGCAAAGGTGAGCAATCTGATCATAACAGCCCATTGGAATATATCAAAGATTAGTCAGGTATTTAGGAGCAGGGCCAAAAAACAACCATGCAAACCTTTAAAAAATATAATAACCAAATACACACACATATTTCTTTTTTAAGATTTTATTTTTATTTATTTTTAGAGAGAGAAAAAAGCACCAGGTGGGGGAGAGGAAGAGAAAGAATATCTCAAGCAGACTCCCTGCTGAATGGAGAGACTGAATAGGGCTCCCATGACCTCAAGATCATGAATTTTGCCAAAATCAAGAGTTGAATTCTCAACTGACTGAACCACCCAGGTGCCCCTCACACTCATATTTCAAATATTGTTTTGGTACCTACATTCAAACTGCTATATGTAATCAAGTTGTTCAAACCACTTCTGTATCAATGCCTGCAGACTTCAAACAGTATGGAACAGTCTGATACCAAGAAAATTGGGGTAACAAAGTGGTATTTGCTTAGACAGCCCTAGATTCTAGAAAGGGAAGCTTCTGTGGTTTGAATTTGAGACTTGAAAAATGCTAATTCTTTATGCTGCTTCATTTCTGACTTGATCATAGGAGCTCCCTGGAGAAAGTGGGATTGTACAGAGAGAAGCAATAAAGAAATCCATGGATGTGAGCAGGTCCTTTGGAGTCCCATACAGACAAAACTTGTGTAGACTTTAAGTTGTTGAGGTTGAAAATTGTGTCATAAATTTTGTTTAACTTCTATACAATACTTTGCACAGCTTTAAATTGTTTTAATCTCAATAATAAAGATCTGTTTTTAAAACATATTCCTGCAAGTTATCCCTCCCCCCCCCAACCCCGCTTCCTGGTATGCTCTTTTAAGATAAGATTCTGTCTCTAATAGAAACATATTGACAAACATATTGTCAATAGAGATGAAATAATTCACTGATTATAGGATAAAGTTAAACCTTTACCCTGGTTGTTACCAATGCTTATTCCAATCCTTTTGAGTAGTGGGCTATTTCAAATTCAATTCTGGTACTCATTCAACACAAACATGAAAAAAAAGTCCCCAAAAAACCTAAAGGTATGTTAAGTATTTTTTAAAGAGGAATTTGTCAGAATAAATCTCTTGTGCTATTATCAAGGCATATTATGGCTACTAAGGTAGATCTTTAGTCAATAGAATGCTAGGAATTTGAACATCACTTAGAAACACAGTTTATAGACTTAAAACTAAGACCCAAACATAATTTTAAATTGGAATTATTTTTACAAATTGAAATATTCATACCAGTAAGTAGAATGACCTGCTTAAAGAATAAGATTTTTTTTTCTTTTTTGACAGAAGGTCCTATATAAAAAGTTTTATTTATCATAAATTTTCAAGGAAACTTTATTGTTCCAGCTAAGAAACTTGTACTTGTGCAGAAAGGCGTTGTCCTTTCAATTTTTTACTATAGTTCATTCAACACAGAAGGTGTGTTTTTTTTTGTTTGTTTGTTTTGTCAGAAGCATTTGGACTTGTAAAAAAATACATTATCCTGTATCTAAAAAGTAAACACACATTCCAAGTGTGTTAGGGCAAGCCACTAACCATCTATTTAAAACAAATCTTCCCATTTGATTTTCAGAGCAAAAATGGAAACTGTCTGTTTTGATTTAAATCTGTCCCAGAGCAGTTTCCATGAGTTAACAGGGCTGAATTGTAAACCTAGGGACAAATAAACAAATGAATACCCAAGTGGCTTTGAACAATTGAACCACTGCTTGGTTTCCAGTGGGTGCATCCTCTTCTCAAGCCTGCATTATAATTAAGAGGTTACAATGGAAAGAAACCTGGGACAAAGGCATGGGGAGAGAATGCCAAAATCCTAATGAGAAGAAAAACCCAGGAAAATCTGTTTAATAACCTCACAGCCATTGTTCACATCAGAGTGACAAACAGTATAATATGGTAGAGCTCTTGTGTCCTCTGGCTGTTCAGCACTGCCTCCACACTTTTTTACTGTGCCAGAACTACTTAGCTTCTTTTTACAGCCCTCACACGCATTAAGTCGACAAGGGACGGAGAAAGCCTGCCATGGCAGCATAGGAAAAAGAGGAGAGAGATGAGGAATTGGGTCAGACTGGTCAGGGGATAAAGATACATCCTGATTGGATATATAAAGGCTAAGACACATAAGTGACATAAAACCGAGCTATTTCAGTGTTTACTCTATGTATCAACAATAATTAATGTCCTTAATTCTTACCACCCCATAACCCATGCCCTGGGTTTCAGGCTATAATTATTACTTTTTAAATTTCCTAAATGAACTTAAAGGCTCATTGCAATAGTAAAGACATTTAAATCAATAGAAATATAAAGAAAACAGATTTTGCTAGGAAATCTGTACTTCCACAGATTTTAGGATACAACTTTTGGTGAGTATGAAAGTAATCATGTTGATATGTCCAAAGGGCAGAATGCTTGACACTTCCGTATGGAGAGAGACACAATTCCAACTCAGTACTCATTCATCGCACAGCTCAAAAAGAACAGGGATCAACAACCTAAGTTCTTTTAGGGTATAGGGATAAAACATAAATGCATACATTTGGCCAGGTATAAAATGAAAGGAGATAGCAGAGATATTTGCTTGTGTACATGACAGACTAGCCCATCTACAGAACAAATATAAATGGTAAATTTAAAAACAGCATGATCACACACACACACACACACACACACACACACACACGGAAAACAACTGCTTGAAGGTATTAGAGCAACTAAAGCAGCCAGAAAAAAGGGAAACACGCCTAGATAAGCCACACGTTATCTGCTTTTATTCCGTTTGTTAGGATTAGTGTTACAATTGTTTAGGGTTAGAGAGTGTTGATTCCAAGCATTGTGCATAAAGGCTGAACTGAAAGCATTAGTTTAGAGCTTACATCAGTTTCAGCAGCCTGGGCAGCCAGAAGTTGAAGTTTAGGGTTACTAGGATAGCCAGGACTGAAGGGGCCAAGATTCTTGATAAAAGACACTGCAAAGAAGCAAGCCCGATGGAATTTCCCCTTGAGATGTGCGTAACTACGAAACTTATACTGAGTGAAGCCAAAAGCAAGAGACCAGGAAAATAAGTAGAAAACCATTGCTAAAGTACAAAGACTTGGCAGTCTCAGGATTCTGGAGAGACACAATTTGGTTTCAGGTCAACTATGGAGGGCCGACTATGACACGCCCAGGACTTCAGTTGAGATCTCCTGAATGTCTATGCCCTAGGAATGAGAGCAAACAGAAATTATATAGCCCTGAGTGGGTCAGAGTAATCCTCCCAGACAGTTTCTGCCAGAAGAAAATTAAATTTTTCGTAAAAGATAATCTCATCCAGATCCTTTGTATCTTTTCCCAGACAATGTTTGACATTCAATCAAAATTATCAGGCATCCTAGGAAATAAAGCCAAATGACCAAAAATCATAAATGAATACATTCAATAGAACCAGAACAATAGAATACCCAGAAATTGTGGAGTTATCAGGTTGACATTAAAGTAACTAAGATTAATATGTTCAAGAAAATAAAGATGGAAAATTTACCAGAGAACTGGAATTTTTAAAAAAGGTAAAGAATCAAGAAAAAATTCTAGAATTGAAAAATATAATGATTAAAATTAGAAATTCATTCCTTGGTTTTAACATAGTTTATAAGGATGAAAGAGCAAAATTCAAAAATACCCAGATTGAAACATGAAATGCAACAAGGATTAAAAAAATTGAAAAAATTAGAGACAAATGAGACATAGTGAAGAGGCCTAATGCATATGTAATTGGGATCTCAAAATGAAGCAAGATATTTGAAGATATATTCACTCAAAGTTTCCAGAAGTGCTGGTTCCATTGAGCTATAGATTTAAGAAGTTCTGCAAACCCCCAACAGGATAATATAAAGAAGCCTATACCTATATATATGATAGTAAACATGAAAACTAGAGACAGAAATATAATTTTAAAAGCATACTCCTCCTCCCAAAGAGTTGTAACCCTTAAAGGAGCAACAGCTGAATTGAAGAGAAATCAGGAAAATCAGAAAAGATGATATCTTCAAGGTGCTGAAAGAAAATAATTATCAATCTCAAATGCTATATCCAGAGGGGGGAAAAATGTATATTTTTAAAGAGAGGTTAGGGGAGGAACAGAGGGAGGGGGAGGGAGAATCCCAAGCCAACTCTCTGCTGAACGTAGAGCCTGATGTGGGGCTTGATCTGACAACCCTGAAATCATGACCTGAGCCAAAAGCAATAGCTGGATGCTTAACCGACTGAGTCACTCAGGCACCCTCAGAGAAAATATTCTTCAAAAATTAAAGCAAAATAAAGATACTTTCACACAAATAAGAATGGAAAGCATTCATAGCCAGAAGGTTCACACTTGAAAGCCATGCTTAAGGGAGCTTTCTGAGTAGAGGAAAAAGGATAGCAGATAGATGAATAAAAATGCAAGGAAGAGCACCAGAAAAGATAAACAACGAAACTATATGTATATTGACTTTTATAAGCAATAAATAATAATGATGTATTTAAAGTGGTCTTTAAAATTTAGGTAGAATTATGATAAGTAATCATAGTAGCATAAAAAGGGCAGAGAGTCAATACACTTATACTGTTAATTTAAAATAATAAAAACACTTAAATAATCCAAAGGAGAGCAAAAAAGAAAGAAAAAAAGAAGATGAGATAGGAAATGGGTTGATAATCGACAAATGAATGGATAAAGAAGATGTGGTATATATACACAATGGAATATTACACAGCCATCAAAAGAATGACATTTGCAATGATGTGGATGGAACTAGATGGTGTTATGCTAAATGAAGTAAGTCAGAGAAAGACAAATACCATATGATTTCACTCACATGTGGAACTTAAGAAATAAAACAAATGAAGATAGGGGAAGGGAAGGAAAAATTGAAAAAAAAAACAGAGAGGGAGGTGAAACTATAAGAGATTCTTAATTATAGGGAACAAACTGAGGGTTGCTGGAGGAGAAGAGGGTGAGGGGATGGAGTAACAGGGTGATGGGCATTAAGGAGGACAGTTGATGTAATGAGCACTGGGTGTTGTATGCAACTGATGAATCATTAAATTCTACTGTTGAAACTAATTTAAAAAAAAGAAAGAAAATGGGTTGGTAATTTAATATCAGTAATTACATTAAAAAGAAACAGACTACAGACTTTTTTTTTTTTTTACAGAGTTTAGGCTGCTTGAATTTTTTTTTAATTTTTTTTTTAATTTTTATTTATTTATGATAGTCACAGAGAGAGAGAGAGAGAGAGAGAGGCAGAGACACAGGCAGAAGGAGAAGCAGGCTCCATGCCCCGGGAGCCCGACGTGGGATTCGATCCCGGGTCTCCAGGATCGCGCCCTGGGCCAAAGGCAGGCGCCAAACTGCTGCGCCACCCAGGGATCCCAGACTACAGACTTTTAATTAGACTACATTAGCTTAAAAAATCTGTGATTGCCAGGCTGGATTTTAAACAAGCAAAAATCAACCATAGCCTGCCACAATAAGGCATGTCTTAAGCATAAAACTATAGAAAAGTTCAAAGTAGAAGGATGAAATGGGTTTACCATCCCAGTGTTAACCAAAACAAAGTTGATATAGTTCTTCTACTAAGATTAAAGTAGACATCGTTAAGTTTGTTCTATTAATTTTTCAGAACACACAGAACACTCAGTATCTAGTCAGGACACACTTGAGAATTGTTTTATGATCCAGTATATGTTTACGATGTGTTTGATAATCTCGTTATTCAACTCTTTTATTTTTACAGAGAGATCTAAAATTTCCAGCTATGATTATGGGTCTGGTTTTCCTTTTGATTCTATTACATTTTCCTTTATATACTTAGATGCTATATTCTAAGCTGCATATATATTTAGGGCTATTATATCTTCCGGTTGTATTGACTGTTTCACATTACAAAATGTTCTCTTCTGGTAAATATGCATATCTTCCACAGAAAATTATAAATTATTACTGTGAGAAATAAAAAAACCAACTAAATATATATATCCATATGTTGGAAAACTACTGAGAAGTTGTCAATCCCTTCCAATGCATGTGTATTTAAAAAAAATCCAATAAAAATTCTAGCAGGTGTGTGTGTATGTGTGTATTTGCAAATAAAAAGGCTGTTAAAATTCATATAGAAATCTAGAGGGTCAACGAGAGAAGATAAATATATGAAAAAGATCAAAATTGTTAAATTTACCTGCACATATAATCACTTGATTAATGACAAAGACATTTCTCTCACACATTAGAAAAAGTGTCTTTGCCATTAATGATACTAGGTCAATTGGATGTACATATCTAAAAGATGACTGTTCCCTTATTTCATATAAAAAAAAAACAATTCCAGACAGATTAATTGTGAATGCAATAAAACTTCTAGAGGATATCATAGAACATGGTTCAGCAAATCCAGCTTGCCACCTATTTTGGTAAATAAAGTTTTACTGGAATACATCTACACCCATTCAATTGTGTATTGTCTCTAACTGCTTTTGTGCTACAGTGACAGGATTGAATGGTTGTGAGACAGCATATGCTTACAAAGCAGAAATATTTACTATTTGGTCCTTTACAGAAATGGTGCCAGTCCTTGACATAGAAGAATACTGTCGTGTTCTTATGAGATTAAATTTCTTAAATACAAAAAGTACAAATCCGAAATAAAAATTTGTTAAATTACACTTCCTTATAATTAAAACTTTATGTTTATTGGAAGACATTATTAAGGAAGATTGAGAAGTCTTTGTAATACACTTCCAACTGTGGTACACTTTATTATTTGTTCACTGTTTTCATCCTGCTTTCCCTGGTCCCCTTAATCCTCTCTTCTAGGGAGAGGGTACTTCCCTGTCCCAGTGACTTTGGGCTTGATCTTGTGATTTGTTTTGGCCAATGGTGTCTAAATGGACATGATGTTTTCCATGACTGATAGGTGTTTTGTATTTATTTGTTTATTTATTTAGATTTACTTATTTATTTGAGAGAGAAAGAGAGAGTGAGTGAGCACTAGTGGGAGGAGGGGCAGAGGAACAGGGAGAGAATCTCAAGCCGACTCCTAGCTGAGTGCAGAGCCCACTGCAAGGCTCCATCCCAGGACCCTGAGATTATGATCTAAGCCAAAACCAAGAGTGGAGTGCTCAACCAACTGAGCATCCCAAGTGCCCTCACAATAGTTGTTTTTAGAGTCATTAATAGTTTATGCCAGCTCTAACCTTCAAATAAGAGAGAACAGGGTATCCCAGATAGTGGATCCAATTACCACTCCTTTATTAGAATGAAAGATGGACAAAGCCAAGATGAGCCAAGCCAAGCTGAACCCAGCTTGGCCTAACAGAGTCCAGAAGAACTGAACAGACCTGCAAACAACAGATTAAGTGAGTATGGAATATATATTTGTAGTTCTAAGCCACTGAGATTTTAAGAATGTTTACTAAGTGACATATTTCATGAAAGTTAGTACATAGACAAAGGATATGTATCCAGAAAAAAAAATCCTGCAAATCAATAAGATAAATAAAAATCCAAGTAAAAAATGTTCAAGGAAGATAATCAAAATGGTCAATAAACATATAACAAGTTGCTCAAATGCAACAAATTCAAGTTAAAACTAAGAACTAAGAAGAGATATTGGTACATTCCCACCAGAATGCCTAAAATTAAAGAAACCCCATCCCCTTACAATATTAGATGTTGATAGTGATGTGGAACAACTCTAACATATGATGCTGGTTGAAGAGTAAGTTGGCATAATCACTTTCAAAAATAACTTGGTAGTAGCTACATAAATATATGTATAACCCTACAATCCAACACATCTGTTCCTGGGAATATACCCAATAGAAATGAGTATAGCTGTGTGACAAAAAACATTTATAAGAAAATTAATGGTAGCATGAGTTATAATAACCCCAATCAGAAACAAGCCAAATACCCACCTACAGTAAACTGGATGTATACACTGTTAGGTTTATTCAAGGAAATATTACCTGCAATAAAAAAATAAGAGACCACTAACAAGCCACATAGACATAGATGGATCTAATGTAATTTTGAGCAAGACAAGTCAGATGCAAATAAGTGTATCCTGTTATTTCACATTCTATAAACTGCAACAATAGGCAGATTGATTTTCGGAGATAGAAGTCAGATTAGTGGTTGCCTTTGAGGGCAGTAAGCACTAGGAGGGAACATAAAAGAGTCTTTTAGGGTGCTTGTAATATTCTCTCTCTTAATCTAGATGGTGGTTACATGGATGTGTTTACCTTGTAAAAAATTCACTGAGCTGTACACTTAATATTTGTGCACTTCATGCTATACCTGGATGACATGTCTACTAAAAAGAAATAGTACAGCCTATTAACTGAAAGTTAATGTTCACATGATGCTCACATAATGTTCACACACATACATACATGTATCACTTGAAGGAATTCAATGAAACAAAACAAAACAAACATATTTTGAGTGATAAAGTCAGCTTACATGCCTTCTGCTTAAGGACTTTTATTTCATTCTGTACCAACTAAAAATTGATAATGATTTTTTTCTTCATGTAAAAACTATATTAGGCATAAAAGTAAGGTAATATATAATTTATAATGCCTTTATTTTACTTTTAAATCTTATAGTCTAAGAAAAATATTACATAGTAACAGTTCCCTGGTGATACAACAATTGAGTGGGAACGATTATTCTAGAACTGCATATCTAGTAAGTGTAGATTTAGAAGATAAAATCCACTCTTAAATACAGAGGGCTGGAATATAAGAATCTGGAAGGCAGGCCCAGCGTGGAGGTGGCTGATGTGGGGATGCTGGCCTGTGCATGGGTAAGGCTCCCTTGTTTCTGCTCATGGTAGAGCCTGGGGCTGAGGGGCAAGTGGCAGAGAAGAGATGGTTGTTTTATCCTATGCATATAAAGGAACAGAGTCAGGCAAATGAAGGAACAGGAATAAGTTCCAAACAAAGAATAAGATAAAACCTTAGAAAAAGACCTTAATCAAACACAGATTAAGTGATATATGACTTTGATAAAGAGTTCAAAGTCATGGTCATAAAGATGCTCACTGAACTCAGAAGAATGGGTGAAGAGTGAAAACTTCCACCAACAGCCGGAAAATACAAGAAAGTACCAAAGAGAAGTCACAGAATTGGAGAGTATCCCCATGCTCCTTAGGTTTCCAGTTATAAGAATGACTTAGAAGGTGAATTTTTTGCTCAATGAAAAAGTGTAATGTTTCTAAACATACTGCCATTTTTCTAGAGTTCACATTTTTATTATTGTTTGATGTCTGAGAAACTTAGCCTCAATCCATCCAAGGTATTTTTCTAAGTATCAAAGGTAAGAGTAATCCTGAATAGAGGCTGTAAGATATGGTCTCTACAGTCTTTTTGTGGGAATACAACTATTACACGAAACTAGTAGGCATAAAGCAGAAAGAAGACAGTCTGTAATAATACGATATCTTCAGCAAAATTAAGTGCCATCTATGCCTGGCAAAGGCAGTGAGTGCTGATGTCAGGTCAGAGAACAAAGTCAAACAATGTTTCTGAATTCTTCATCAAAGAAAAAGTTGACCTAGAGTCGGGCCTTTAGTAACTAGTAAAATCTGGACAGTTATAAAAAAGGGGCAAGGATACTGAGTTTATTTAGCAATGTCAGACAGTGTGTGGGAAAAACACAAACCAGGAGAGACTACCAAGTTTAGTTTGCTGATATTAGAGGCAGAGTGAAGATTAGAGGAAAACTGAAACAAGCAAAATGGCCCCAACTATGAGCGCTCTAGCTCCATGCTTTTCTAGTACGGGGTTCATACGGACCATCTTGCTGAATGGTGGACTGTGATTTCGCGGGCTTGGTTTGGGCCTGAGATAGTGCATTTCAAACAAAGTCCTAGGTGACACCAATGCTGCTGGTCTGCGGGTGCGCTTTGAGCAGCAAGGGTCTAGAATGCATAAAAAGATTTCAAATTTGATAGGATGGAAAACAAGGTTTTTGGGATCAGAGAGGGGGAAGATACAGGTAGATCATGGTACTAATGAAAACAACAATAACCATTTATTGAATTTTTATATAAATCATCTCCAATTCTTATATTAGTCTGTTACAGAAGCAATCACAAAGCAGCCAATAATATCAATGTTAAAAACAGGGATGAAGAGGGAGACAAGGACTTTATTAAGGCCAGATAAGTCAGAGAGGACTAAGAAAGTAATGAAGACACAATTCACAGTGGCATGCTTTGGGGTTTGCTTTAGAATCCCATATCAATATTAAAGTGTAGATGACACGGGGTTGCCTTGATGGTCTGGAATGGCTTTGAAGCAATCAAACAGACCTCCACCTGAGCTTGCAATGTCTTCTTTTATATTCATAAAAAAGGGAAGCAAAAACAGTTTGGCTTCATAAAGAAAAGTGCTGAGGCTATGTTCTTTCCTTTTGGTTGTTTGCCGGTCTTAACCTCCCTCGCCCAGTAAGTCATTTGATTCTGGTTTGTAATTACCTGGTGTAACAGTCTGAGTTCATATTAGGGACCAGAGACCATAAAGAATATCATGGGATGTATATTAGTTACCTGTAGATTGAGCACCGAAATTTCAGGCCCTCGCCTTACAAGGCAGATTTGGGGTTTGTAAGATAGTATAAAAAATGTGTAGAAATTTGAGTATAAAAAAATAAGGAAAACAGCTCCTAGGTCTGGTTGTGATGAGTAATTTGGCAGCTCCTTAGAAGGTTAAGAGGGTGGACTGGCCGCCCAATCTTCTAGGAAGTCAAAGGAAATGCTGGTAGGAGAGCCGTGTTAGGATAGATGAATGACCTGCCCTGTCAACGCTATTCAGAGGTCAATGTCCTTGGGGAGGAGGATCTAAGGGCAGATGCCTGTAGAGTATGCTCTCTGCCCCTGCTTGACTTTCTATTGGCAATGTATGAATTTTCAATATGTGTTTACACAGCTGCTCAAGTCAAGCTTTGTGCTAGAAAATAGAAACTCTAGGCAGGAAAACTCCCTTTTCAAAATTAGGAAAGATATTCAGAAGTTAGCAAAAGCATATGTGTTCTACTCATCTTAAAATATTGTCAGCGTCAGGTGCGTGAAACTTTCAGATAAAGAGATATGTGGGGCAATGAGAAATGTGCTTAATTACCGATAATTTTTACTCATTTTTATCACAAAGTAATCCATTATCATAAAAACAGTAAAATACCAACAAGTAGAAGAGAAAGTAATCACCCATAGTACCGCAACTTAGTTGACATTTTGGGGTGTGTTTTTCCAATCTCTCTTCTATGCATATTTTATTTGCTCTTTGACACAGTTGTCAGTGTCCATATTAATTTGAATCCTGCTTTTGAAAGTTAACATACTGATTCTCAACATAACAGATGAAGCCTTCTGGTGGTGTTTCTTATGTTGAAATTATCAAGCATTTCATTCTTGGGAGGTTAAGAGGATTAATATGAATGGATAGTTCAATTAAATGGAATGCACAGTCCAGAAAATGGCCTTTTCTTTAGTGCTAAGACTTTGAAAATGTAGTTTAAAACCTTCTTAATCTCTACTTCTGATCAGACCTTTAAAAGGAGATTGCAGTGTGAGGAAGTCCTGGGATGGAGCCTGCATTGGCCTCCTTCTCCCTCTCCTGCTCTACCTGCTTGTGCATGCTCTCTCTCTCTCTCTCTCTCTCTCTCTCTCACATAAATAAATAAAATCTTTAAAAAAAAGTTAAGTGTAGGGTTTGGTGTAGATAAAAGGTACTGGGATGATTTCTTTACCCTCACTGACTACCACTATGACCTTAAATTTCCTTTTTTTAATTTGAAAGATACATTATTAAGGTGAATCTAACATAAAATAAAATGTACTCATTTTTGTACATACAGCCCAATGAATTTTGACAAAATTTCTATACTCACATAACTACTACGACAATCAAGATTTAGAATAATACTAACCCTCTGAAAAGATCTCTTGTGCTGCTTTTCATCCAGTTTCTTCCCACCCCCAGCCCTGAGCAACCCCCAATCTATTTGCTATTCCATAGATTAGCTTTGCCTGTTCTAGGATTTTATATAAATGGAGTCATATAGTAAATGTTCCATTGCATTTGGTTTCTTTTACTAAGTAAAATATTTTTGAGATTCATTTGTGTTGTTGTATGTATCAATTTGTTCCCTTCTATTTCTAAATAGTGTTCCCTTGTATATGGGCATTTCACAGTTTGTGTATCCATTCTCAAGGGACATTTAGATGGTTTCCAGAAACATTCATGTATAGATTTTTTGTAAGAATACAGGCTTCCATTTCTCTTTGATAAAATACCTTAGGAACACCTGTGTTCACCTGTGTCTTATGACAAGTATGTTTAACTTTGCAGGAAACTGCCAGACTGTTTTCCAGAGTGGTTGTGTAATTTTTTATTTCCAGCAACAATGTATCAGAGTTCCAGTTGTTTGGAATCTTCATCACCACTCAATGTTTCAGACACCTTAGGAGTGTGAAGGGACATCCAATGTAGTTTTTTTTTTTATTTAATTTAATTTTTTATATCTTTAATTTAATTTAATTTAAATTTAAATGTAGTTTTAACATGCATTTCCCTAATGACTACGGGTGTTGAGCATCTTTTCATGAACATGTTTTGTTTGAGCATTTATATACTTTCATTGGGGAAGTGTCTGTTCAAATATTTTGCTCATTTTTTTTAAATAGGCTGTTTGCTTGCTTGAGTTGCTTAAAAGCAGCTTTACTGAGGTAAAATTGATATAAATAACTTAATATTTCAAGGCACAATTGGTACGTTTTGATATGTGTGTACACATGAAACCATCACTACGATCAAAATAGTGAACATATCCATCACTCCATTACTTCATGCTTTTTTGCCTGGACTCCATGCAAACTGTCAACCCCTTAACTACTAGCATCCCCAAGCAGCCGCTGATATGCTTTTTAAATCTAAAGAACTCTTCATATTTTAGTGGTTGCTTTTGTTGCTTTTACATGTATGACAGGTTATAAACTCTACCATAGAGAGTTATTATTTTTGTTTAAAAACCAATTCTATTTTATTTATACCCCTTTGAATTTTTACTGGGTTTTAAGTATTCATCTTTAATAATAGTCTACCTTCAAATTATGTTATACTACTTCTTGTGTAGTATAAGAAACTTATAACTGTATACTCCAAATTCCTCTCACCTATCTTCTGTTCTAGTTTTTTATCTCCCATACTTTGGATTTGATGTGTTTCATCATTTTTGGAAAATTCTTGGCCATTTTGTGCTCAAATATATCTTCTACCTAATTCTTTCTTTCTTCTCCTTTAGGATTCAATTATACAAATTTTAGACTATTCGATAATTCTAGGATCCTCTTTCTGTTGTCTTTTTAATTTCATTTTTTTGTCTTTGTGCTTTGATTTATGAAATTTCTATTGTCCTATTTTCCAGTTTACTGATTCTTTCCTTAGTTGTGTTGAGTCTTCTTTCTTTTTTTTTTTTTTTAAAGGTTATTTATTTATGGGGGGGGGCGGAGACACAGGCAAGGGAGAAGCAGGCTCCATGCAATGAGCCCAACATGGGACTCAATCCCGGGTCTCCAGGATCATGCCCTGGGCTGAAGGCGGCGCTAAACCGCTGAACCACCCGGGCTGCCCTGTATTGAGTCTTCTAATGAGCCTGTCAAAGGCATTCATCTTGGGACTCCTGGGTGGCTCAGCGGTTGAGCATCTGCCTTCGTCTCAGGGTGTAATCCTGGGGTCCTGGGATTGAGTCCTGCATTGGGCTCCCCACAGGGAATAAATAAAATCTTAAAAAAACCCAAAACAAAGGTTTTCACCTTGTTACCATGCTTCTTATTTCTATTATTTCCACTAGTTTTTTCCATCTATTGGCTAAAATTCTCCTCTCAATACATTTTGTCCATTTTTTAAACTAGAGCCACTGATATATTTTTAATTAACATATTGCTACATTATTGGTTTCAGAGATAGAATTTAGGGATTCACCAGTTGCATACAACACCCAAGTGCTCATCACACCACGTCTCTTCCTTAATGCTGCGCATCACCCAGTTACACCATCTCCCACCCACCTCCCTTCCATTAACCCTCAGATTTCTATAGTTAAGGGTGTTTTATGGTTTGTCTTTCTGTTTTCATCTTATTTTATTTTTTCTTCCCTTCCCCTATGTTCTTTTGTTTTATTTATTCAATTCTGCATGCGAGTGAAATCATACGGTATTTGTCTTCCTCTGACTGACTTAAAGCCATTGACATATTAAGAGCACATATTTTTATTTATTATTTATTAAGATTTTTTATTTATTTACGACAGACACACACACACACACACAGAGAGAAAGAGAGAGAGAGAGAGAGAGAGAGAGGCAGAGACACAGACACAGACACAGACACAGACAGAGGGAGAAACAGTCTCGGTGCAGGGAGCCTGATGCGTGACTCGACCCCTGGTCCCCAGGATCATGCCCTGGGTCGAAAAAGTGGCGCTAAACCGCTGGGCCACCAGAGCTACCCAAGAGCACATATTTTTAATTCCCTGTCTGATAGTTTCAATATCTGTTTTCATCTTGGGTCTGGTTATGCTTATTCCTTCATCTTTTCACAAGAGATTTTTTTTTCTTCTGAGTGCTTATATATATACATAGAACAGTAAAGACCAAAGTAAGCAGAATATATCTCTAGAAATGGGCAAGGCTTTTTCTTCTAAGTCATTATTGCTGGAGTTTGTATCCAAGTACTCAGGAGTGAGCTGATTTGTGTTTGTGTGTTGTTGCTATGATTATCTTCTGTGCACAACCAACTGCAAATCTCTCTACCATCACCTTATGTATATGGTATGGGTTGCTACAGAGTTACGTTTCTTCTCTACCTTCTACTTTTGTCCTTCTTTGTGCCAATGCTTAAGAGGGGGTTTTGCCTCCATCTTGTTAACTTTCTTTTAATGGAAAACTGTGAGTGTTTGCTACTCTTTATGGCCTAGAGATGGAGCAAAGGTGATTCTGTATATCCTAGCCCAGTCTTAGGTTTTAGGCATGCCAGCTGTCTTTGGTTCACAATGGGGAGCTTTCTCAGTGATCCTGCTTCTCTTCTATGTGGCAGCCAAATTTTGCCATGGTGGGTCTTATGCTTGAAAATTTTCAGCCTCTCTCCAGCAATAGGAGACCATTCAGTGTCTGGGTTTTCTATTCTTTCTCCAGGGAAACAGGAACGTTTTATTTTACCCTTTCCTCAGATTCAAAGGGCCTTCATCTATACCCTAGAAGCAATAGGTTTTCTGCCCTTTGCCTACTGGGCTAAGAGTTTTATTCCACAGGGGAGAGGCATCTGATGGAGCTTCGGGATTTCTTCACAGCAGTGGTTGCACACTTCCCAGGTCTATAGTACCAAGAAAGGATTTCTTTGGTCTCTTGCCTTGCCCAAAGCCTTTTCCCTTGGTGCCCAGTAAGTGTCGGTTGAAAAGAACCTGCAAGTGGACCCTCCTTTGGTCAGCAGTTCCCACATTCTGCTACAATTTAGCCAGAGCTCACTTCCTTTCTCTTTAGAAGGGCCTGTCTTTTCTTAGATTTCAGGTCACTTAGTTGCTTTGTGATATTAGTCCTGTGATGGACACAAGAAGAATGATTATTTGGGGGGTTATATGACTTTCTATTATTGCTGGGTGTGATTAACACTTTCAGAACCTTTTTAATACACTCCCATAGATATATATGTCTTTAAAGCATTAATAAAATATTTTATGTTTGGGATATACTTGATATATTTTCCTTTTTCTTTAGAGATAAAATATTTGATATGCATAGCCTTTGGTTCTATTCCCTGAGCTGCTTTGAAGCTTCTTTTTGAAAAAGAAGTCTATGACATTCTACAATATTAACTGTATGAATGATTTGGGGTGGTGGAAATGAGGAGACTTTTACTAGCCTGTATTCAACTAGCTGTGGCAAGCTGGAAACATCTGGGAAATTACCAGAAGAATAATTTATAGACACAGAAACAGACTTTTGGGCATTCTAGTATTTTTTGTCCACAAAAGTATAAGCATTGAAACTCTGCTTCAAAGTATAATATGAATTGTGTTATTGGGAATGAGGTGGCAATGTTACCTATATATACATTAAGCTAACCTTGAAAACAAATAAAGATATTTACTAATGACTTGAATGAAGGAGATCCTATGCAAATAGTTCAAGCAACAAAATTATCATAAATGATTTATTCTCAAGAAGTGGCTATGATAGATATGTCATATGTTAACCCTTTAGTGAGTGGGATTGCTCTGAATGGTTTAGATTTCTTAGTCCACTGATGGTAATGTGCTTGGAAAACAATTTTCCCTAATATCAGCAATTTCTTCTGTTATATTATAGAAGAAGTATTTTATTATTTTTAACTACAGTAGGCCAACAGGATATTGTATACATTCTTTAATGAGATTCCCTGGCAAATCATTAGTATATGACCAATGTACATTAACCTACCTTTGCAGAAAAATAATAGGTTAATAATTTTGACAGTTTGACTTCTCATGTCAAGTTTTTTTTTTTAAAGATTTTATTTATTTATTCATGAGAGACACACAGAGAGAGAGGCAGAGACACAGGCAGAGAGAGTGACAGGCTCCATGCAGGGAGCCCGATGTGGGACTCCATCCTGGGTCTCAAGGATCACACCCTCGACTGAAGGTGGCACTAAGCCATTGAGCCACCCCGGCTGCCCTCATGTGAAGTTTTTGAAGATGAAGCACTAAATGCAACATTATTTTAATCCTTTTCTGGAAGTCTATCATTGATGTAGAATAACACAAAATGATGCACATTGTAGGGGAAATAAGATATACATTTAATATAAATATGTGTGTGATGAAAATATTAACTTCCAGGTAATGAAAGAGTATTCATATTGGCATTAGAACTCATTTTTTTTCATTTTGTGGCTTTTAAATTGTGATGAAGTAAAGAAATTACCCTTTTGATAGTACATTGAGTCCCTTTGAGGAATAACTACTGCACTCTCATAGTGTTATGTTTTTTATTTTTTTAAAGAAAAAACTGAACTCTTCTTTCTTCCTTCCCTTTATCGTTCTTAAGTATGCTAGTGGAGATTTACGTTTTGGAGTTGGTCAAGTCAAATAAGACAATAGTTGAAGTTTTTAAAATTGGTTTGTAGATTTTATTAATTTTGCTCTTTTTGAGGCTGCTATTAATTATTTTTAAATATTTGAATTAATTGCATTTATCATAAATTAGACCCGAGGCTTACTTATGCATTCTCATGGAGGATGCAATTAAAAATATGAAAAGAAACAAAAACAACAGCTAGGACTTCTGCAAACTCAGCTTGCTTAATGGTTCAGAGTACTGTTAATAAAATCAACATAACTAATTTGTATTTCTGAGTTCTGAGTGGATAAATAGATATTAAAAAAGGAAAAATCTTCTTTGTGATCAAGTGAAATAAAAAAAGCAAGATTCCCTTTACAAATGTAAAAAAAAAAATGACTTTAACTCAGGGCATTTCTGTAGAAGCCAAAGTCTATATCTCAGAAATGTGTCTATAGCCAGGATTCTTATCTAGGACTGGATTGTGATTTGATTCAGTAGGCAAAATATTTATAGAATGACAAAAATGAAGTTATCTCCTGTGTATTATATGCTACTAGTATCCTTTGATCACTGTGATAAACCAAAAACAAGCAAACAAACAAAAAAACATTCTACAGATTTCCAGTGTACCCCTTGGGAGCAATACTGTTCTGTTTAGATCCCCAGGCTTACCCAACACAAGGCCAAAGAACTATTGAGGACCAACAACCTCAAATTTTTGAACTTGAAAAGCAGATATACTAGCTGTGACTGACTGACTTAGCAGAACTTGGAAAGCTGACCTGAAGCCGGCAGTCAGGAAAACAGATAATTAAACAATAAATAAAAAGACTAAAGAATTTGTGACCATATGTTTCTCTAGGATGGTGGTAAATGTAGGGCCAAAAGCAAAATTGTATGGGAATCTGTTTTAAATTAAGTCTGGAGGGAGGCACTGACAAAAAGAAAAAAAAAAAAGAAATGAATATCTCCACCTGAATGAGACATCTCTATTTCTAACTGTTGATTTCATTTGATTTCCAGAATCCTGGCAGCCAGTATTGTACCATCTGAACAGTGGCTTGAAGGATTCTTCTCAGGGTCTCTCAATAACCTAAGAAGAGCTAAAAATAATGATTTAAGGGTTACCTGACAAAACCAGTCAGATAACCATACACTGAAAAATCCCTGCTTCACTTTTATAAGCAAGCCCCATTCTAGAGCTCAGATTCTCAAATTAATTCATACAGCCCCATGCTTACAGAGGAGTGGGAAGTCAAGTATTACTTTGTGCCAAAGCTAGAGACTCAAATAAACAAACCAGTGCAACCTGGGGGGAACGAAAGAGAACTAGACTGGGGTCAGAAGACTCCAAAAAATGATCATTCATATCCTTATCAAAGAAAAATACTACATCCTTCAAGTGGTTGTTATAAAAAGGAAGACCAGAGTGGGGGCGAGGCAAAATGGCGGGGGAGTAGCGTCCCCAAGTCACCTGTTCCCACCAACTTACCTAGATAACTATCAAATCATTCTGAAAACCTATGAATTTGACCTGAGATTTAAAGAGAGAACAGCTCGAGCGCTACAGAGAGAAGAGTTTGTGCTTCTACCAAGTACAACTCGTTTTTAGCCACTCTGCACTGAGCAAAATGACTAGAAAGAACTCACCAAAAAGAAAGAATCAGAAACATTAAACAGAGTTACAGAGTTTGGATTACAATTCGATGTCAGAAAAGCCCATTCAGAAGCACAATTATAAAGCTACTGGCACAATTATAAAGCTACTCTGGAAAAAAGCAATTAAGGATTCAAGAGGCTTCATGACTGCAGAATTTAGATCTAATCAGGCCGAAATTAAAATCAATTAAATGAGATGCAATCCAAACTGGAGGTCCTAACGATGAGGATTAAAGAGGTAGAAGAAAGACTGAGTGACATAGAAGACAAGTTGATGGCAAGGAAGGAAGCTGAGGAAAAAAGAGAAAACCAATTAAAAGATCATGAGGAAAGGTTAAGTGAAATAAATGACAGCCTCAGAAGAAAAAAAAAAAACTACATTTAATTGGGGTTCCAGAGGGCGCTGAGAGGGACAGAGGACCAGAAAATATATTTGAACAAATCATAGCTGAGAACTTCCCTAACTTGGAGAGGGAAACAGGCATTCAGATCTAGGAGATAGAGAAGTTCCCCCCTAAAATCAATAAAAACCATTCAACACCTTGACATTTAATAGTGAAACTAGAAAATTCCAAAGATAAAGAGAAAACCCTTAAAGCAGCAAGAGACAAGACATCCCTAACTTACATGGAGAGAAATATCAGATTGACAGCAGACCTCACCACAGAGACCTGGCAGGCCAGAAAGGGCTGGCAGGATATATTCAGGGTCCTAAATGAGAAGAACATGCAGCCAAAAATACTTTATCCAGCAAGGCTCTTATTCAGAATAGACAGAGAGATAAAGAGCTTCCAAGATAGGCAGAAACTGAAAGAATATGTGACCACCAAACCAGCTCTGCAAGAAATATTAAGGACGACTCTGTGAAAGAAAGAGGAAGTCCAAAGAAATGATCCACAAAAACGGACTGAATAGGTATTATGATGACACTAAATTCAATAGTAACTCTGAAAGTGAATGGGCTTAATGGTCCCATCAAAAGGTGTAGGGTTTCAGACTGCATAAAAAAACAAGATCCATCTATTTGCTATCTACAAGAGACTCATGAGATCTAAGGACACCTAGAAGGTTGGAGAACCATTTACCATTCAAATGGCTCCCAAAAGAAAGCAGGGGTAGCAATCCTCATATCAGATAAATTAAAGTTTATCCCAAAGACTGTAGTAAGAGATGAAGAGGGACACTATATGATACATACCATCCAACAAGAGGACCTAAAATCATGAATATTTATGCCCCTAATGTGGGAACTGCCAAGTATATCAATCAATTAATAACCAAAGTAAGGACAAACTTAGATAATAATACACTAATACTGGGAGACTTCAACATGACACTTTCTGCAAATGACAGAGCTTCTAAGCACAACATCACCAAAGAAACAAGCTTTAAATGATACACTGGATCAGATGGATTTCACAGATATTTACAGAACATTACATCGAAATGCATCTGAATACACATTCTTCTCAAGTGCACATGGAACTTTCTCCAGAATAGACCACATACTGGGTCACAAATCAGGTCTTAACTGCTACCAAAGGATTCGGATTGTCCCCTGCATATTTTCAGACCACAATGCTTTGAAACTTGAACTCAGTCACAAGAAGAAATTTGGAAGAAACTCAACACGTGAAGGTTAAAGAGCATCCTGCTAAAAGAGGAAAGGGTCAACCAGGAAATTAGAGAAGAATTAAAAAGATTCATTGAAACTAATGAGAATGAAGATACAACCATTCAAAATCTTTGGGATAAAGCAAAAGCACTCCTGAGAGGGAAATACGTCGTAGTACAAGCCTCCCTCAAAAAACTGGAAAAACTCAAATGCACAAGCTAACCTTGCACCTAAAGGAACTGGAGAAAGAACAGCAAATAAAACCTACACCCAGCAGAAGAAGAGAGTTAATAAAGATTCAAGCCCAACTCAATGAAATAGAGACCAGAAAAACTGTAGAGCAGATGAACAAAACCAGGAGCTGTTTCTTTGAAGGAATTAATAAGATAGATAAACCATTAGCCAGCCTTATTAAAAAGAAAAAAGACTCAAATTAATAAAATCACGAATGAAAAAGCAGAGATCACTACCAATACAAAGGAAATACAAACGATTTTAAAAACATATTATGAGCAGCAATACAGCAATAAATTAGGCAATCTGGAAGAAATGGACACATTTCTGGAAAACCACAAACTACTAAAACTGGAACGAAGAAATAGAAAACCTGAACAGGTCAATAACCAGGGAGGAAATTGAAGCAGTCATCAAAAACCTCCCAAGACACAAAAGTCCAGGGCCAGATGGCTTCCCAGGGAAATTCTATCAAACTTTTAAAGAAGAAACAATACTTATTCTACTAAAGCTGTTCTGAAAGATAGAAAGTGATGGAATACTTCAAAACTCGTTTTATGGGGCCAGCATCACCTTAATTCTAAAACCAGACAAAGACCCCACCAAAAAGGAGAACTATAGACCAATATCCCTGATGAACACAGATGCAAAAATTCTTGACAAGATACTAGCCAATAGGATCCAACAGTACCTTAAGAAGATTATTCACCATGACCAAGTGGGATTTATCCCCAGGATGCAAGGCTGGTTTAACACTCGTAGAGCAATCAATGTGATAGATCATATCAACAAGAAAAAAAACAAGAACCATATGATCCTCTCAATAGATGCAGGGAAAGCATTTGCCCAAAACAGCGTCCATTCCTGATCAAAACTTTTCAGAGTGTAGGGATAGAAGGAACATTCCTCAGCATCTTAAAAACTACCTACAAAAGCCCACAGCAAATATCATTCTCAGAGAGGAAACACTGGGAGTCTTTCCCCTAAGATCAGGAACACCACAGGGATGTCCACTCTCACTGCCGCTATTCAACATAGTACTCGAAGTCCTAGTCTCAGCAATCAGACCACAAAAAGAATAAAAGGCATTCGAATTGGCAAGGAAGAAGTCAAACTCTTCCTCTTGCAGATGACATGATACTGTACATAGAAAACCCAAAAGGCTCCACCCCAAGATTGCTAGAACTCATACAGCAATTCGGTAGTAAGGCAGGATACAAAAATCAATGCCCAGAAATCAATGGCATTTCTATACACTAACAATGAAATTGAAGGAGAAATCAAGGAGTCAATCCCATTTACAATTGCACCCAAAAGCATAAAGTACCTAGGAATAAACCTGAACAAAGAGGTAAAGGATCTATACTCTAAAAACTACAGAACACTTCTGAAAGAAATTGAGGAAGACCCAAAGAGATGGAAAAACATTCTGTGCTCATGGATTGGAAGAATTAATAATGTGAAAATGTCAATGCCATCCAGGGCAATTTACACATTTGATGCAATACCTATCAAAATACCATGGACTTTCTTCAGAGAATTGGAACAAATAATCTTAAGATTTGTGTGGAATCAGAAAAGACCCCAAATAGCCAGGGGAATTTTAAAAAAGAAAACCATAGCTCGGGGCATCACAATGCCAGATTTCAGGTTGTACTACAAAGCTGTGGTCATCAAGACAGTGTGGTACTGGCACAAAAACAGACATAGATCAATGGAACAGAATAGAGAATCTAGCAGTGGGCCCTGAACTCTATGGTCAACTAATATTTGACAAAGCAGGAAAGACTATCCACTGGAAAAAGGACAGTCTCTTCAATAAATGGTGCTGGGAAAATTGGACATCCACATGCAGAAGAATGAAACTAGACCACTCTCTTGCACCATACACAAAGATAAACTCAAAATGGATGAAAGATCTAAATGTGAGACAAGATTCCATCAAAATCCTAGAGGAGAACACAGGCAACACCCTTTTTGAACTTGGCCACAGTAACTTCTTGCAAGATACATCCATGAAGGCAAGAGAAACAAAAGCAAAAATAAATTATTGGGACTTCATCAAGATAAGAAGCTTTTGTACAGCAAAAGAAACAGTCCACAAAAGTAAAATACACCTACAGAATGGGAGAAGATATTTGCAAATGACCTATCAGATAAAGGGCTAGTTTCCAAGATCTATGAAGAACTTATTACACTCAACAGCAAAGAAACAAACAATCCAATTGTGAAATGGGCAAAAGACATGAAGAGAAATCTCACAGAGGAAGACATAGACATGGCCAACAAGTACATGAGAAAATGCTCCGCATCACATCAGGGAAATACAAATCAAAACCACAATGAGATCCCACCTCACACCAGTGAGAATGGGGAAAATTAGCAAGACAGGAAACAACAAATGTTGGAGAGGATGTGGAGAAAGGGGAACCTTCTTGCACTGTTGGTGGGAATGTGAACTGGTGCAGCCACTCTGGAAAACTGTGTGGAGGTTCCTCAAAGAGTTAAAAATAGACCTGCCTTACGACCCAGCAATTGCACTGTTAGGGATTTACCCCAAAGATTCAGATGCAATGAAACGCCGGGACACCTGCACCCCGATGTTTCTAGCAGCCATGCCCACAATAGCCAAACTGTGGAAGGAGCCTCGGTGTCCATCAAAAGATGAATGGATAAAGAAGATGTGGTCTATGTATACAATGGAATATTACTCAGCCATTAGAAATGACAAATACCCAATATTTGCTTCGACATGGATAGAACTGGAGGGTATTATGCTGAGTGAAGTAAGTCAATCGGAGATGGACAAACATTATATGGTCCCATTCATTCATGGAATATAAAAAATAGTGAAAGGGAATTAAGGGGAAAGGAGCGAAAATGAGTGGGAAATATCAGTGAGGGTGACAGAACATGAGAGACTCCTAACTCTGGGAAATGAACAAGGGGTGGTGGAAAGGGATGTGGGAAGGGATGTGGGCAGGTGGTTGGGGTGACTGGGTGACGGGCACTGAGGGGGGCACTTGATGGGATGAGCACTGGGTGTACTATATGGCATACTATATGTTGACAAATCGAACTCCAATAAAAAAATACAAAAAAAATTAAAAAGGAAGACCAGAGGCTTAAAAAGAATTAATGAAAAGTAAGAAAGTGAGAAGAAAAGTTAAAAAAAATAGAAGGTAAAGTGAGAAAATTGCCAAGAAAGTAGACTTAAATGCAAAGAGGAAAACAATCTGCATGAAAAGGTGAGAGGCTCTGATCTTCTCAGCAGTTCCAGGCAGTGAGAACTAAATGGAGAGAAGAAAACAATCCAGTGAGCTATTCAAGAAGACTAGACTGAAAAGCCTTTCCTGGGTTATGTGTGGTGCTGTTCTGGGGGGCAGGTGGGTCTCCACGGGTCACTTGAGGCAAGTTCATTCCAGTGATACTGCCCAGGACAAGTTATAGGAATTCGGGGCAACTCTCAGTCCCAATTTACTAGAGACGTTTTTTTTTTTTTAATTTTTATTTATTTATGATAGTCACACACAGAGAGAGAGAGAGAGAGTTAGAGACACAGGCAGAGGGAGAAGCAGGCTCCATGCACCGGGAGCCCGATGTGGGATTCGATCCCGGGTCTCCAGGATCGCGCCCTGGGCCAAAGGCAGGCGCCAAACCGCTGCGCCACCCAGAGATCCCTTACTAGAGACTTTGAAACAAAAGGGATTATCTTTTGAAGCCTGAATGACTACCTCAGACGGCTTTAAGTCATTCTGATGTGCTCAGAATGGAGTCCGGTGTATAACAAGGTGTGGTGGACAGTTGGTAAATAGTCAGTGACTTGAGGTGTTCCATGCTAATCCTATACTGTGCCTGACTGGGAGTGGGTCTCAAGGGCTGTTGTCTCTGGATATTCCTTTCTGGGGCTATATCTTAAAACGAAAGAGAGTTAGATTTAAAATTCATGTCAGGCATGGCAACAGTGTTTTTCTAAATTAAAAAAAATCAGGAATTCTCCTACTTGCAGATAATTTTTTTCTGAATTGTAAATTTATTTTATGAGAGGTTTTACAAAGGGATACAAATTAAATGACTTTTAATTTGTTAAAAAGAATAAAATTATATTGAATTGGCTATGCTTCAGAAATTCTAGGGTACCTGCAAGTAGCCTTAGGTTATAAATGCAAATATATTTCATTACAATTTTGTTCTACAATCAATGCATCCTTCATAAGTAAGCTGAATAGAGCCAGACTGTGTGATAAATAGCACTTTCAATCAATGGCACCTGAGGTCCTGTATCCTATTGGAATCTTTTAGATGGTTGAACTTTTTGGAGATGGCTTCATTATTTGGCATCTACCTGTGAAGATTTGGGTCATAAGTATAAACTTCCATAACTTTGGATCAGAAGAGGCTACAAAACCTCTTTCAGACACGCTGAGAAAGGACCATTTATAATAGTGAATAATAGAGGACACTTTTGGCTACTTTTGGGGGAAATCTGAAAATTAAATACTTGTAAGACTACTGCTTGGAACAAAAGGCTTTATTTTTGTAATCAAATTATAAAAATGTAATAAATCAGAGAACTACAAAGATACAATATGTCAATTTAGGTCCCTCTGCCAGGACTATGTCCTAAACCTGTTTTCTGTCTTACCTTTTGCTATTTGAATGTATGTATCACTATTTATCAGTGTGGCTCTTTCCCTACATTTATTTTATGTGGTGATGATTTTTTGTGTTCTCGGATATTAGCTAGACTTGGAAAATGAAATCTAATTTGGGTCATGGAGCCAAACAGACTGTATATACCTTTACATTTTTGAGATTCTAGTGTTTACCATTTCAGATGATTCTTTAGTTCAGAGCACTTGGGTATTTTTTTGTCTATTTGGCATCTTGGAGCTTTGGAAAGGAATCAATTGTTAGTATTTTCCCAATGAATCAGATTTGCTCTGTTCTTCTGATTCTACTTGTAGGTATAGCCATAGTTGGTCAGCCATGCCGATGCTGTTGGGAATGCAGAATTAGGTACATGTTTTTTTTTTGGGCACAGTTGAAGCAAGGAGTATTTTATTGCCATCCCGGTAGATTTAAGCTTCTTATCCTTTAAAGTCACCCAGACTTCTGGCTTGTCATCTCTTTCAAATCTCACTACTTGTGCTTCCTGGTTTGCCCTTTCATTTTAGATTCATTTTGTATCTCCTTGGTGCTCGGGGAGTCCAACAATGGCAGCACCAACTGCTGGAGAGTGAAACATTCCATCTAACCATAGGGATTTCATTTTGCTTAATGCCAAATTACTTATTCAATATGGTGTGGTAAACAAAATGTAGTAAAGCTAGGAGAAACTACTCTTATCTTTGCTAATAAACACAACTCATATTTAAAATTACTTCTAAAATATGTCCTTCTTCTGTAATCTTATACTGGCTGGCATTCTCTGAAGAGAATCTAATCACCCAATATGATATATTTCCTTTGTTTTTGTGTTAAGTAAACATTTTGTTTAAAATACTCCTTAACATTTCTTATCCACTTAAAATGTCATTTTTCTGCGACGCCTGGGTGCTCAGCAGTTGAACGTCTGCCTTTGGCTCAGGGCATGATCCCAGAGTCCTGGGATCAAGTCCTGCATTGGGCTCGGCATGGAGCCTGCTTCTCCTCCCTCTTCCTGTGTCTTTGCCTCTCTCTCTGTGTTTTTCATGAATAAATAAATAGAATTTTTTAAAAATGTCATTTTTCCTTTATTTCTCCTCCTGAACTATTTTTAAGACCTTACTATATGCAAAGAACTAATTGGCACAATTTTTAACCTTGAGAAACTTATGAGAGAGTGTGGGGAACAGATGAGTGGAAATAACTATATGACAATACAAACTGCTAACCTTTATGGAGGTTCATACTATGTACTACACATTGTACGAAGATCACAGGGAATCTCATTTAATACTGCGAATAACACTGTGAGGTAGGTTAATGTTGCTATCACTCTAACAGATGGAGAGATAGATTCAGGGACTTTGGATTTTTGGCCTATGTTGAAGAAACTATGTTTTCTAACTTCAAAGCAGAGAGAATTTTACATGATGACTCACAATGTTTCCAAAGGCAGAAATGTGGACTGATGATAATACATATCCTAAAAAGTGATACAGATCAAATTCACTGAGGACACAGAGAAGAGATATGGATAGGTGGGAAAGGTGAGATCAGGAATGGATTTGTGGAGTAGCTGGTAATGAAATGGAATCTTGTATGACATCAGCGTGTTAAGATAGTGTGTATGTTTTGATGTATAATTAACCTTCCTTAAAAATGGAAGCACATAATCAGTGTGAGACTAACATTGCCAAAGAAAGTATTAGCCACCAAATATTTCAGTATGAAAAACTATTCAATATATTTTACAAAAAAAAAACAACTTGCAAAAAGATGTCCTTTGAGATGATAACGGAAGAGAGAGTAGGAGTCTTTACCTTGGTGAATAAAAGATTGAGATTTGTTAATGTGTCGTTTGGATTGTCATTGTAATGAGAAAAGACAATCTACCTCACTTTTAGCTCTCTACATGTTCACTAATAAGTTTAAAGGCACATTGGAGTTGAGAAGTTGATGCTAGTAAAAATTAATTTTGTTCACTTGATACAATTGAAAAATAAAAAAACTTTGGAAAAAAGATCCAATTTATTAAAGTCTATAAGGCTTCATTAGAGATTGGGCTTATTGCCTTGGTTGGGGGAAGAAAAGGGATAGTATCTGGCTATAAGATACATATAAAAATATATTAAAATATATAGTATTAAATATAATAATATAAAATATATATGAAAATTCATTTAATGATGTACTATATAAAATAATAAAAAGAAATTAATTTTATTAGCTATGATATTTGCTTTAATTAACTCATTAGTGTTAATTGTCTAATGATTTAAACATATCAGTACAAGACAAAAATTGAAAAACATTAAATGATTTATAGGTAATTTGGAAGTATATTGGTAAAAACTTGAGTGATAGCCAGCTATCTCTTTTACTGGAAGAGTAGTCTGTGGTTCACATAAAATAATTTATTAAAATTTTTAGTTTTGTATATTACTGACATACACAAAAGAAAATACAATAAAATAGTATAATGAACCGTATGTTCCCATTACCTAGAGTCAGTAGCTCTCAATCTTGTTGCCAAACGTGTTCCATTTATCTCCATCCCTTAATTTTTATTTATGCTAGAATCTTTTAAAAGAAACTTCAGACATTCATGCTGTTTAAATACTTCACTATATGTTGCTAACAACCGAGAGATTTTTTTTAAATTTTTATTTATTTATGATAGGCACACAGTGAGAGAGAGAGGCAGAGACACAGGCAGAGGGAGAAGCAGGCTCCATGCACCGGGAGCCCGACGTGGGATTTGATCCCGGGTCTTCAGGATCGTGCCCTGGGCCAAAGGCAGGCGCTAAACCACTGTGCCACCCAGGGATCCCCCCGAGAGATTTATAAAAATGTAGTCACAATGCCAGTATCACATTTAGAAAGTCAGTAACATTCTTTCAGCTAGTAACTAGTCCATACTCAAATTTCAACTGTTCTAAAAATGTCTTTTTTACAGGTGGCTTATTCAATAAGAGATCCAAACAAGGCCTAAGCAGTACATTTTATTTGGTTGTCTCTTTAAGTCTATAACAGATCCTCCTCATTTCTTTTTTTTTTTAATTTTTATTTTTTTTTCCTCCTCATTTCTTTAGCAGAAATAAGATCAGAAGTAAGAATTGTCCTTTAGAATACTCTATATTTTGGATTTGGCTGTTTATTTCCTTGTCATATCAAATAACTTGTTTCTTTACCCTCTGCTTTTCATAAATGGTAGCAATATGTAGAAGTTCGATTATATTCCGGATAAGATGACTCATTTTAAATTTATTAGATGACTCTAAATTTATTAGAAATGCTTGCAAAAGACAATTGTCAGTATGTTATAGAATTATTTAGTGTCTCAGGTAAGTGAGTCTATACATACAGTAAAAATGATGTACATTTTACATATAATAAAATAGACAGTTCTCAAGTATCCAATTTGATGAGTTTTGACAATACTATAGTCCCATTTACCCACTATCCAAAACAAGCCATGGTACATTCTCACCACCCCAGGGGGTTCCTTTTTGCCCCTGTCTGGTCAGTCTTCCCTCCCAAAAGTAACCATTCTCTGATTCCATTCAGCACACCCTAGTTTTACTAGTTCTTGGATTTTATATAAACGGCTTCTTTTTCTCAAGAAAACACTTTTATGAATCATCCTTATTGTTGCATGAATTGATAGTTCTTACCTTTTTATTGTCGAATAGGATTCTGTTGTATATTCCTCAATTTGTTTATCAATTCTGCTGAGGAACATCTGAATTGTGTCCAGTTTTCGGCTGCTGCTATGGATATTCTTTTCTTTCAGCTTTATTGAAGTGTAGTTAAAAATGAAATTGTAATATATTTAAAGTGTACAAATGTGATGATTTGATATATATACACATTGTGAAAGAATTCCCACCATTGAGTCCATTAATACGTGTCCATTCATTCATTCATGCATTCACTAAGAACAATTAAATTCCACTCTTTTAGCAACTTTTAATCATACAGGGGCACCTGGGTGGCTAAGTAGGTTGGGTGCCAGACTCTTGGTTTCAGTGCAGGCCATGATCTCATGATCTCAGGGTCGTGAGATGGAGTCATTCCCCCAGCCACACCTGGATGGCCCTGAGCTCAGTTCAGAGTCCACTTGAGAATCTTTCTCCCTGCCTCTTTCTCTCCCTCAGCAACTCACCACGTTCACATGCTCTCTCCCCACTCAAATAAATAAGTAAAGTCTTTAAATTTTTTTTAATTAAAAATATAGTAAACATTTTTTGGGGGGGCATACACTTTCATCTCTCTTGGGTAAAAACCAAGATATAATCTCTAAGTTATCCTTCTGGAATTTAAGAAAATTTGCCTTATTGTAAGGTTGCAAAGATATTCTGTAAGATTGCAAAGTTCTAGCTTTTATGTTTAGGTCTATAATCCACTTTGAATTGATTTTTGGGTATGGTGTGAAGTAGGGGTCCAGGGTCTTTTTTCATCCAGACATCTATCTGTACAGTCTTTCCAGCACCATTTGTTAACAAGACACTGCTATCCCCAAAGAATCTTATGCTTTTGTTGAAAATCAATTGCTTGTTTACATGTAGATATATTTACATCTCCGTATTCCAATAATAAACTGTCCTGATTAGTTTAGCTTTAGAGCAAGTGTTGAATTCAGAAGGTGGAAAATTTTCAACTTTGTCTTTTCAAGGTTGTTTAGACTATAGTTTGCATTTCCAAATAAGTTTTAGAATCACTATATCAATTTCGTCAAAAGATGTTGCCAGTACTTGGTTACTTTTGTGGGATCTATAGATCAATTTGAGGGTAATGAATACTTAATAATATAAAGTCTGCCAATCAAGAACATGGTATCTCTTTCTGCTTATTAAGATCTTTACATTTCTTAGCAAAGCTTTATAGTTTTCAAGACAGATATAATAAATAACATTTGGTAAATTTATTCCTAAGTATTTGATTTTTTAATGCTTTCTAAGTTTTTTTTCTAAGTTTTTTTTAATTTCAGTTTTCCTTTTTAAAGCTAGTATAGAGAAATAAAACTGATTTTTGTATTTCAACCTTATATCTTGCAATGCATTAAATTTACTTATTAGTTGTAATAGTTTTTCCCCCCTATGAATTTCTTAGGGTTTTCTTGTACTTAGTCATATCATCTTGGGAATAAAGAACACTTTTCTTTTTATTATCTTTCTAATATCAATGCCTTCTGTTTATTCTTCTTGCCTTATTGCAATGACTACCACTTCCAGTAAGTACAATGTTAAAATAGTGAGAATAGACATTCTTATACCTCTTGGGGAGAAAGTAGTCAATATTTTGCCATTAAATTTGTTTGTGACTGTATGTTTTTAATAGATGCCCCTTATCAGATTGAGAAAATTCTATTATTTTTAGTTTGCTGAGAATTTTATCACAAATAAGCATTAAATTTTGTTAAATACTTTTATCGTTTGTTATATGATTTCTTCTTTTTTATGTTAATGTGATGAATTATATTGATCTGTGATTATTAAATCAACTTTGCATTCCTTGTATATAAGCCATTAGTTATGTAATGTATCAACCATTTTATATATTGCTGGGTTTGATTTATTAATGTTTTGTTGAGGATTTTTATGTATATTCATAAGTGACTTTTATCTGTAATTTTATTTCCTTAAAATTTTTTTGGTAATATCCTTGTCAAATTTGTAATTTGAGCTATTGTGACCCCATAAATGACTTGAGAAATGTTTCTTTCCTTCTCCTCTATTTTGTAAGAAGTTTTGTGTAAGCTTGGTATTATTTCTTCTGAAATGTTTAGTAGAATTTACCAGTTAAGCCATATGGATCTCAAATTTGTGTATCTGTGTGTGCATGTCTATAAAATTTTAATTTTATTTCTCTTATTATTTATGGGGCTTTCTATTTTTGTGTGTATCCATTTTGGTAAGTTGTATTTCTTAAAGAATTTCCATTTCACCTATAGTCAATTTAATGGCATATAATTTTTAAATTATTTTCTTATTTTTCTTTTAATAACTATAGGCCTTGTAGCACTATTGCCTCTTCCATTCTAGAAATTTCTATTTTCTCTTTTTTCTTGGCTAATCCTGCTAGATTTACAAAATATATTAATCTTTTCAAAGAACTAACATTTATGTTGTTTAGTTGGTGTGTTGTTTTGTTTTCCATTTCATCAGTGAGATCAAATGAGATCATTTTCCTCAAACATTTCTTCTTTAATCAGGAGTTCAAATCAATAAATTTCTTTCAAGCATTGCCTTAGCTACATCTTACAAATGTGTATGTATTGTATCTTCATCATTACTCAATTTGAGTATTTTATTTATTTTATTTTTTAAAGAGGTGTTATTTATTTATTTGAGAGAAAGTGTGAGAGAGAAAGAGAAAGGGTGAATAGGGGGAGGGGCTGAGGGAGAAGCAGGCTCCTCACTGAGCAGGGTGCCTGATGCAGGATTCAATCAGAGGACCCTGTGATCATGACCTGAGCTGAAGGCAGATGCTTAACTGACTGAGCCACCCAGGTGCCCCATTGAAATATTTAAAAAATTTTCCTAGTGGTTTATTCTTTACCTCATGGGTTGTTTAGATGTGTGTAATTATTTTCTAAATAGTTTGAGGTTTTCCGTATATGATTTTTAATTTAATACTGTAATAGTCAAAGAAATATTCTGTATGATTTCATTTTCTTGACAGTTTTTAGATTTCTTTTATGACCCAGCACATGATTTGTTTTGCTATCTCACGTGCATTTTAAAATTTGTGTCTCAGAGTTGTTGGATGGAATGTTCCATAAATATTAATTTGTTCAATTTGGTTGGTAATATCATTCAGAGTTTCTCTCTTTTTACTTACCTTTTATTGTAGTTGGTTCTATTGGTCTAGCAATTAAAATCTCTATCATTGTGAATTTATCTACTTATCCAGAGGGATGTTAAAAATCTCTATCATTAAAAAAAAATCTCTATCATTATTTGTTTCCTCATTATACTTAAAGTGCACATCTTAAAGACATATAGTTGAGTCTTACTTTTTAAATCCAGTCTGAAAATTTCTGCCTTTTTCACAAAGCACATTTATATTCAATGCAATTATTTATATTATTGGGTTTAATTCATCATTGTGGCATTTATTTTCTATTTGTACCATCTGATCTTCCTTTGCTTCTCTTTTTTGCTTTCTTTTCACTTAATCAAATACTTTTAAGAATTATACTTTACTTCCTTAATGGGTTGTTTTTATTACTTTTTCGTGTATGTTCTAGGGAGTATTATATTCATCTTTTACTTATCACTGTCCACCTTCACATATTAGAAGCATTGTAGAAAACTTGCAACAGCATAATTCTATTTAATCTCCCTCTTATTCACAAATATATATTGTGAATATGTATTTTATATATATTTTACTTTTTTATATCTTATTATCTTATTACTTTTTCTTTACATTGTCAATAGTCCTAAATTAAGTATAAATATATATGCAAAGGCACCAATTATATTTAAGTATACTATATATTATAATTAGAATTTCATATATAAAATATATTTAAATATATAACAAAAATATAAACATATAATATGTACTATGTAATATAATATATACTTATATAGTAAAATATAATGGATATAATTAATTATAGATAATAGATCAGTAGAGTTCTAACAGATTAATAATAATTATGATAATATAACATTACTTTCTCCTACTTATATATTATTATATTTATATGTAATATATATTTATATGTATTGTAATATACTTACAACTACATACTGTAATATATAAGTATGTTTTTATATATATTATATTTATATGTAATATATAAGTATATTATATTTATATGTAATATATAATAATAATATATAATATATTTACATATATATGTAAAAAGCTCATATTTATCCACATAGTTACTCTTTCTGGTGATTTATATTTTTTCCTTGAAGATACAAGATACATCTAGCTTGTATTATTTTCTTTAATACTAACATTTTCCATGAGCATTTTGCATAGATTATTTATTGATATAAAACCTATTTGTCTATTTGAAATGTCTATTTAGTTTTTATTTCTGGGAGATATATTTGCTATATACAGCATTCTGTTTCTGCTTTCAGTACTTTAAAGTTGTTATTCCATTGCCTTCTGGCTTTTTTCCCCTAATGAGTATTCAGCCATTATTGTTATTATTCTGTTCTCTTGCATGTAAGTTGTTTTTTTGTCTAGATGTCATTAAGATTTTCTCTCTCTCTTTTTTCTTTTTTGTTCTAGCAGTTCTACTATGTTGTGCCAAGAGTGTATGGGTTGATATATTTCATTAGTTTTGAAAAATTAGCAGCCATGATCTCTTTAAAATAATTCTCTGCCCCATTGTCTCTCTTTCTTTGTCTCTCCCTAGAACTCAAATTATATATATGCTAGATAATTTGAAATCATTCAATAAGTCTTGGATTCCCTGTTCAGTTTAGATTTTTTTTTCTTTTTGTATTTCTGTTTTATTTCTATTGTTGTTTTCCAGTTCAGTGATCTTTTCTTCTGGTGTGTCCAGTATGCTCTTGTGTCCAATGAATGAATTTTATACTTCTTATATTATTGTAGCATTTCTACTTAGCTTTTAAAAATAATCTTACATGTCTTCTGAAATTTTCAACCTCTTCCTTCCTCAGTTTTTACTAGATTCTGTAACAGATTTACCAGAATTATTTTAAATTTCAGGTTAGCTAAATTCAATATTTGGGTTATCTGTCAGGTTGCTCCTGTCTCTTCCTTATTGGTCACATTTTCCTACTTCTTCACATGTTTCAAAATTTTTATTCAGTTTTAATCTATGGAAGTCTTTTGTGTCAATAACATTAGAAACTACCAGCAAAGGTCTTTCCCCTTCCGCTGTCAGATTGCTAGGATTGGTGCTCAGTCTAATCTGCAGTTGAGCTGAACACAGGCTTTGTGACAGATTTAGTTAGATCCAATTTGCCACTGGCTTCAAATAGTTTGAAGTCAGGATCAGCACTGTATTTTCAGTAGGGCTTGAGATATGAGCACCAGTAATTCTGTAGAGATACTTCTGTATTTAGAACTCAATCCCTAACTCTTTGAGTTACTGGAAGTTCTTTTTGCTCTCCAGACTTGTCCTGACTTTTTGTATCTGAGGTTCCGTCTATGTCTGTCTATGCAGGTTCTCTAATCTAAGGTTCTGTCTATGTCTGTCTATGCAGGTTCTCTAATCCATTGATGCACCTAAAGGATTGCTCAGTTTCTTACCCCACTCCCAGCCTTCAGTGGGCTACTGCTCCCAAATCAGTGAAAGACCCAGTGAATATGTCCTGTTCAACTCAGGAAGAAGTAGCTGTTCTACTCTTTCCCTTCCTGCAGCCTGCAGCATTTAGTGGCTTCTGCCCTGTGCTTTGATGAAGTCTCTGTGTGCCTGGGGGAGATGTTTCTCAGTTTTCTTTTCTTGCTCCGAGTCTTTAGCATTGTCTCTAACCACTTAGTGATGGCCTTTTGGAAAAGAGTTGATGAGTGGGTACAGACTCACTCTGTGATGAGGGCTCTTTGGGACTGCAATCTGTCATACTAACCACATGTAGCTATTTATTGTTAAAGATTAAGCTGGTTTCTCCTTACCTCCGTCTACTATTGTTTGCCCAGCATTAAAAGCATCTATATGACTCTGTCTTAGGAAAGACTTGTCCATTTAAAAATTTAATTCCCTTAGTTTTTTTTCCTTTTTTTAAATCACCAGCTATCTAATGTTCAAAAACTCTAATTTTCTACTTTTACCTGTTTTGTTTTGATTTTTAAGGTAAGGATGATGGTTGTATTGTTTCCTATTGTTGCTGTAAATAATTAACACAAATTTAGTGTCTTCTACAATGTAAATTTATTACAGGCATACTTCAGAGATATTGTAGGTTTGGTTCTAAACCATTGCAACAAAATGAATATCACGATAAAATGAGTCAAATGAATTTTTTGGTTGTCCAGCACATATAAAAGTTATGTTTACATTATTCTGTAGTCTATAGAGTGTGCAATAGCATTATTCTACAATAATGTACATACCTTAATTTGAAAATGCTTTATTGCTAAAACATGCTAACTATTGTCTGAACTTTCAGTGACTTGTAATCATTTTGCTGGTAAGATATCTCGCCATTATGTTGATGGCTACTGACTGATCAGGGTAATGGTTGCTGAGGGCTGAGGTGGCTGTGGCAATTCCTTAAAATAAGACAATAATGAATATTCCTGTATCAATTGACTCCTCCTCTCATGAATGATTTCTCTGTGGTGCTTTTTGATAGCATTTTACCCTCAGTAGAACTTTCAAAATTGAAGTCAATCCTTTCAAAGCTTGCCACTGCATCATCAACTCAGTTTATATATATATTTAAATCTTTTGTTATCATTTCAACAATCTTTGCAGTATCTCTACCAGCAGTAGATTCCATTTCGAGAAACCACTTTTGTTGATCATCTATAAGAAGCAACTTCTCTTCCATTACAGTTTTATCATGAGATTGTAGCAATTCAGTGATATCTTCAGGCTCTACTTCCAATTCTTGTTCTTTTTGCTCTTTCTACCACCACATCTGCACTTATTTCCTCCACTGAAGTCTTGAATCCTTCAACATCATTCATGAGGATGGGAATCAACTTCTAAACTCTTGTTCATGTTGATATTTTGCCCTCTCCTCATGAATCAAAAATATTCTTAATGGCATCTAGAATGGTAAATCATTTCCAGAGGGTTTTCAGCTTCCTTTGCCCAGATCCATCTGAGGAATCAGCTATAGTCTTATGGAATGCATTTCTTAAATAATAAGACTTGGAAATCAAAAACAGTCTTTGATCGGTGGGATACAGAATGGATATTGTGTTAGCAGGCATGAAAACAACATTAATCTCATTATACATATCCATAAGAGCTCTTGAGTAAACAGGTGCATTGTCAATGATGAGTCATATTTTGAAAGCAATCTTCTTCTTTTTTTTTTTTCCTGAGCAATTGTTCTCAACCGTGGGCTTAAAATATTCAGTAAACCATGTTGTAAACAGATGTGCTGTCATCTAGACTTTGTTGCTGCATTTCCAGAACACAGGCAGAATATATTTAACATGATCCTCAAGGACCTTAGGAATTTTGGAATGGTAAATGAGCACTGGCTTCAACTTCAAGTCACCAGCTGCATTAGCCCCTAAAGGGAGTCAATCTGTCCTTTGAAGCTTTGAGGCCAATAAAAGGCTGTTTTACCTACATTGAAAATATGATGTTTAATGTAGCCACTTTCATTAATAAGCTTAGTGAGCTCTTCTAGATAACTTATTGCAGCTTCTACATCAGAACTTATTGCTTCACCTTATGCTTTATGTTACAGAGATAGCTACCTTTTCTTAACCTCATGAACCAACCTTCCAATTTCTCGTCTGTAGCTTCCTTATATCTTTCAGTCTTCATAGAATTGAAGAGAGTTAAGGCCTTTCCCTGGTTTAGGCTTTGGGGAAAAGAAATATAGTGGCTGTTGGTTGGATGTCTTATCCAGAACACTAGAACTTTCTCCATATCAGCAATAATGTTGTTCCACTTTCTTATCATACATGTGTTTTCTAAAGTAGCACTTTTAATTTCCTTCAAGAACTTTGACTTTACATTCATAACTTAAAAAATAATTTCGTACAAGAAGCCTAGCTTTCAGCCTAGCTCAGCTTTCAACATGCCTTCCCCACTAAGCTTAATCATTCCTAGGTTCTGATTTAGAGTGAGAGACATGCGACTCTTCTTGTCTCTTGAATACTTAGAGGCCATTGTAGGGTGATTAAGTGGCATAATTTCAAAATTGTTATATCTCAGGGAATAGATAGGCTCAAGGAGATGGAGAGAAGTGAGAGAATGGCTGGTTGGTAGTGGAACATTCAGAACACATACAACATTTATCCATTAAGTTTGCCATTTTATGTGGGTGTGATTTGCAGTGTCCTGCCCCCATTACAATAGTAACATCAAAGATCACTGATCACAGATCACCATAACAAATATAATGGTAATGAAAAAGTTTGAAATATGCAACAATTACCAAAATGTGACTCAGAGACATAAAGTGAGCCAATGCTTTTAGAAAAATGGCACCAAGAGACTCAATGTTGCCACTCACCTTCAATTTGTAAGAAAAAAAATGCAGTATCTGTGAAGTGCAATAAAGTGAAGCACAGTAATATGAGGCATACCTTTATTTTACATTTCTGGTGGTCAGAAGTGTGAAATGTTGAATGCAACAGGGCAGTATTCCTTCTGGAGGCTCTAAGGGACAATTCATTTCTTAGCCTTTTCTAGCTTCTAGAGGCCACAGCCTTCCTGTGCTCCTGCCTCCTTTTTTCTATCTTTAAAGAGCATCCCTTCCCTTCCTGCTTCTTTCATCACCTCTCCTCCTTTCTCACTCTGATTCTTTCCCCTCCCTCTAACCACAAGGACCCTTGTGATTACATTGGATCCACTTGGATAATATGGGCTAATTTCCACATTTCAATAGCATTAATTTGATCAAATAGGCAATTTCTCTATGCTGTGTAGGATAATATGTTCATGGATGTCAGAGATTAGGACATGGACATCTTTGAGGGACTATTATTCAGTCTGCTACAGTGGTCTATTGCAACTTCCTATTTCCTAACAAAAATTGGACATCAAGATATCATTTAAAATTATGTTTTATTTCTAAGAACCCTCACAAAGAAAACTTTTATAAATAAATGTTTCCTCATGGTTTACAGCTAAATGTTTCTTCTTTTTCATGGTAAAGCAGAGGAAAATCTAACAGGCTGCAGTATTCAGGCCTGTTACAAATCTGTATTGTTAACTTATCTTCTTTGACTTTCTGATAGCTCAAACAGGGACTATTATCCTTCGCGAATCTACTGTGTTCAATGCCATAGGAAAAAGTCCTGATTAAGAATAACATGGTAGGAACTCAATAAACAAGGGTTCCTTCAACTTCATTTTCCGTTTTCTTCAATATATCAAAGTAGAAGAATAAGAACAGAAAATTAGAACTGCAAACATGCAGTGGCAACAGCGTCAAAGTTGAGAATTCCCTTTTGAAATACTTGCCAACTATTGTTTTTGGCCTTTACCTTGGTGAAACTGAGGTTTATCTTGTAGATACTCAACCATGTAAAAGTTCACAGTTATATGCCATATGACTGGCATCTTTTTGTTTTGTCTACTGTCTTGAGAATTCTTGTTTCCCAGTTCAGACTCAATATCCCTACATGGTAGAAATATGTCTAATGCTACATTTCTCCAACCTTTACTTATTTCCATGGTAATTGGCCCCAGAAGAAATAAGATCTTGTGTTGTCATCAGAGTAACTTGGCAATGGCTGACAGAGTGATATCAGAACTCCATATACAAATCTTCCTTTTGTGGGCAGTTTTACCCCAAATGAGTGTCTACTCAGTACAATTAGTCATTTCAGTACCCTATATTTTAGAACTATTCATATGTTGGTTTATAAATAGCTGGCATAGAAAAGTGGTTTTGGTTTAATAATGGCCTCTATTTTAGATGACACTAAGTACCCTGTTATTCCTGGGAAAATAAATAATAATATACCTCTTACAAAATGCTAATCCCATTCCATTATTATTAGTTCATCCTATGGGATAGGGTTGAGACAATGTGACACTTAAGTAAAAGCATGAGTGGTAATTACACTTTAAGATGTCCCATAATTAAAATAAAACCTTTAGAAAAGGGAACATTTTCCATAGTTGGTTTATAACATCTCTTGCAAGTTTTCACTATGTCCATTTTTACATTTCAAGTAATAAAGGCCATGTGACAATATTGTGTATCACCAATGTCGAAGCACAATTGCAATTGACATGTAGCTTTTACTTTCCTCTTTTCTAGAACAAAGTCCATGTACGGGAGCACAGCACTTCCAGCTACTGATACATCACGATAGTCAGGCTAAAGAACACAGATACGACAATCTGCCTGGCTGACTTCTGCTACACCTTGGGAATCATGGACTAAGTCTCAGCAGTTAAGAGCTGTGCACCTACACACCGCAGAGTGCTCTGATTGCAGCAGGTAGGTGGCTTGGGTAAGGGAGAACTTGAGAGAGGCAGGAGTCCAACATAATGCGATGTGTGATTTACTGGAGCTTGTGGGGACACGTGCTATAATTGTATGGTTGGTACCATGTCTGATTGTTGTGTCTTTCATATCCTCTGGAGGTCAACCCCCCTGCAACTGACAACCCACTGGAGCTTTTATTGTGAGTGCAATCGAGACATATGAAATGAATAGCAACTGATTAATCGAAGCTAGTTACATTTTTGGAAAACAAATCAAAGTGATTTGCATGAATCACAGTTTGTTACATAATACATTTTGAGGGCACAAATTACCTTTTTAAAGCCTAAGACACATATATACACAGTGGCACAAACAGAAATATAATAAACTGGGCTATAACTACATAATTCACATTGAATACTGGATGCCAAAACGGATGTGAAACAAATGATTTTCCAATAAACTACTCAGGCAGAGCCATATCTGTTCTAAAATTTCAATTGAATATTATTTATAAGACCAATAATTCTTCACAATTGTTAACCATGGGATGATGGAACAATGTGTTTTACATATTAGTTTGGGGGTTTTGTGTATTCCCAGGTTGGGAACTGATTTGTAGTCATGTCCCAGAAGATAGGGTAAATAAATAGTAAGTCTGAGAGAAGTACTTAGGTGGAAGAAAACTTACAGGGTGAAATCATTATTGCCTTTTTCTAGTTTGGAATAAAAACTGCAGTAAAAATAGTGTAGTCAGCATTAAAGAAAATATCATCATAATAAATTTCTCTGAATCTGATATCTGTAGTAGATTTTAAGAAGAGTTTTTTTTTTATAAATTAATTTTTATTGGTGTTCAATTTACCAACATACAGAATAACACCCAGTGCTCATCCCGTCAAGTGTCCCCCTCCGTGCCCGTCACCCATTCACCCCCACCCCCCGCCCTCCTCCCCTTCCACCACCCCTAGTTCATTTCCCAGTTAAGAAGAGTTTTTAAAATATTTTTTCTTCAACTTATTATGTGCCATTCTTCTTGTTAAAAGCTCGACTATTAAAAAAAATAAAAAAATAAAAAAATAAAAGCTTGACTATTAAATATTAATACAAATAAAAACTGGATTTTAACCTTTGTTAATAGCTACTTTTAGTATTAGCAGTTTCTCCTTTTTGGTTTGGCCTTAGGCATAATATATATATATCATATATATATATATATATACATATATCACACACACACACACACACACACACACATACACGGATGATGGGTATTAAGGAAGACACTTGGGATGAACACTGGGTGTTGTTTGTAAGTGATGAATCACTAAGTCCTACACCTGAAACTAGTATTACACTACACTGTATATTAACTAACCAGAATATTAATGAAAACTTGGAATAAGAAAAAAAAAAAAGAAATGACTTCAGTTTTCTTGTCTCATGACTCCTAACTACAAGTGTAAATATCCTTTGAGAGTATGTTGGGTCCCTTTCTTACTCCCCCCCCCATTTCTTCCTTTATTTCTCCATTTCTTTAGACAAATGTGGAGCAAAGCACCTTTTTACATTTCTTAAGTGCAAAATCTTCCTTCATGTAACAGAAATTTATCTAAGTTAATGATAAATGTAAATAATTTCTAAACATCGCATTAATTCACTGCAGCAGAAAGGACCATTCATCTTCAGAATTTTGGGATTCCATGTTCTCATTTCTATGCCTGCCATCTTGCTCCTGTTAAAGTGTCCGCTAAGAACATTTCCATAGGGAAATTCTGTGTATAGACTTCAAATGATATTTCATTTCTTTCAGAAGGAATTACATATTCTGTAAACCTCCTAAGTCTAGTATATGATTACTAAATTTCTAAGGAGGCCACCAATCATTATTAGTAAGTTGAGAATAGAATGGTGCATAGTTTCATTCCCAATTCACTACATTAGCTCTTGTCAACTGGAAGTGCATCACCAGAAAAATAGCATGTATTCCAAGAGATGTTTGTTTGACCTTCACTGAAGCTTTTAATCTCTATTTTTTGTATGCATTTTATCCTTTCTTGACGAAGATACATAGTTTATTTTCCTGAATTTGAAAGGAAAGATTTGAAAAGAAACCAAAACATTTAGACAAAAATACTTTTCTTAAGTGAAGTTAGAATTTGGGGGAGTTTTTGGCCAGTAAAAATATTAGAAAGTCAGAGATTTTTTTTCCCCCTCACAAGTGGCTACAGGAGCACCTGGGTGGCTCAATCAGTTAAGTGTCTGACTCTTGATAACAGCTCAGGTCTTGATCTCAGGGTCATGAGTTCCAGCCCCATGTTGGGCTCCATGCTGGGTGTGGAGCCTACTTAAGAAAAAAAAAAGTGGCTATGTTATATGAGCTAGAAAAATCACATTGATAAGTTCCCGTTTTTTCTTCTTTATTATTAATTTTAATTGTTGTTATTTAGCAAATAGTATTATATTACCTTCAAGTGTTCAATATACTGATTTAGCAATTCAATACATCACCCTGTGCTCGTCACAACAAGTGCACGCCTTAATCCCCTTCATGTATTTCACCCATCCCCTTACCCACCTCCCTTCTGGTAACCATTAGTTTGTCCTGTATAATTAAGAGTCTGTTTCTTGGTTTCTTTCCCTTTTTTTTTTCCTTTGCTCATTTGTTTTATTTCTTTTTTTTCCATTTGTTTTATTTCTTAAACTCCACATATGAGGGAAATCATATGGTATTTGTCTCTCTCTGACTGACTTATTTTGCTTAGTATTATACTCTCTAGCTCCATCTGTGTTGTTGCAAATGGTAAGATTTCATTCTTTTTTTATGGGTGAATAATATTCCATTGCACATATATACCGCATCTTCTTTATCTGTTCACCAATAGATGAACACGTGGGCTGCTTCCATAATTTAGCTATTGAAAGTAATGCTGCTCTAAATATAGGGGTGTATGTATCCCTTTGAATTCGTGTTTTTGTATTTTCCTTAGTTATTTTAATGCCATGATATTTCATAATAGGCAAAAACACTGACGATTTTTTTTACACTTAGCATTGATGCTTTTTAATTTAAAGGCTTTTATGCATGTAATTTTAATATATAATCATATATTGAATATTTTTTCTAGCTAAATGCATTTCCAATTTAATGGTGTAAGCATATTAGGAAAATAAGTCTCATTTAATTAGGGTGGCCCAAGACAAAATTGTGAACTAAGGGGGATTTATCCTAGGTATTTTCTTAATTCCAGTTTTCTCATTTGAAAAACTGTTGAGGGATGCCTGGGTGGCTCAGCAGTTGAGCATCTGCCTTTGGCTCAGGTCGTGATCCTGGGGCCTGGAGATTGAGTCCTGCATCAGGCTTCCCACAGGGAACTGGCTTCTCCCTCTGCCTCTGTCTCTGTCTCTCTGTCTCTGTCTCTCATGAATAAATAAGTAAAATATTTTAAAAAATGAAAAGAAAAATTGTTGAATGTACATAGCATTCTAATCATTATGATATGAGTAAAAGATTGAAGTACTTTCTTTAATCTTTAAAAGTTCTCAGTTAGCCAGGAAAAGTGAAGGAAAAGTGGCATGATTTAAAGAGACTTCCTTCCATAAGGACAGAACTTGTGCAGAGATGGAATGCAAGAAGAGCATGACTTGCAAGGATCCAGTTGGAATTATGTATCCTCTTCACTGAATCTACTAACTCCAGGGACACCAGTCCATTGGCTTCCCCTTTCATGGCAGACTAGGATCAGGACCTTGCTGTCTTCTTCCCTTTCTTCACAAAATGTCACTCCATTATAGCTATTTGTGGGAGGACACTAACGCCTTTGTGTGAATATTTGCCATTGACTTCTAAGATACTGTAGACGCTATCTTCCCTATCCCCAAAGAGGGCAATGCTCTAATGGTACAAACCTTTGATGGTAGAATTTCAGGAAACAGTGGCAACAACTTGCTCCAGAGATGTTTGGGGGATCTTTCACAGCATTCATCAGAGATAGCCATTTATCTGGCCACGAATAAGCCTCACTCTGATTTCTAAATGAAATCATCTTCATAGAAACCTTATCTGAAGAAAAAAAAGAAATATATCCAATTGTGAGTGACACCCTCTACTGCTGTTTACTTTGTTAAGTACAGAACAACCACTGACTCTGGTGATTCTCTGGGTAATACATATCCTGAGATGTACTAGTGACAGTCAAGACAATAGAGTAATGGCTGGAGTGGTTTAAGACAGAGTATCCTGTCCCCTGAAAACACGGTAGGATGGCAGGCATGTATCTTTCCAGTAACACACCTATGAGTTAAGATGCTTCCTATTGTAGGTCATAGGGTCTGGTGCCAAGAGGGCTCCTGATTCTGGCTTAGGCTTGTTTTACACAGTATTGGGAATTAAACTTGTTAGTTCCAGTCCCATCTTTTTCATTAGATATTCATTAATAAAAATCTAGTTGCCCATTATTCATCACATCATAACCTAGTGGATGGCAGTTAATTCACCTAAAGTTTTCACATTTGATAACTTCTTCATTCGTGCTAATTGGGTTACTTGGATTTTTCCATCAATCATGGCATCTCAGGTTCTGGCTCCTCTGAAAGAATCCATTTGTGAGACATATATTACACTAGACGTACACAGGCAAAATCAGTGTAGGATCTAATTTCGTGTCTGCTTTGATTGAGTGGAGGGCAAACTTAGCCCCCCAACAGATTCTTTCTCAAAAGAAGAAAATAAGGCTGAGAGGCATTGCCTTTACCTCAGCTCACTTTACTCAAGACTCCACTGATTCCCAGTGGCGTTAGAAAAGATTTACAGTCAAGGGGATTTTGAAGGAAGATTCATTGCAGGGAGCAGTTGGGGGCAAAGGCACGGAGGGTTCTGAGCATTGGGGGGAGCCGAGCTCTGCTCTGGCACTTTAGGTGGGATTGTGATTTTGTTCCTCGTGTTCTCCTCTGTAAGGCCCAACAGGTACAACAGATGTTGTCTTTGTATCAGCCCAACTCTTCAATGTGATCAAAGTCTGTGGGTGGAGATTCTTGAGGTCTGAGGAAGTCTTCTGCTGGCTTTCTCTATTTTGCTACAAATATTTCCTGTTTTCATTCACCTAAAGTCTCCCCTTTAGAGAAATGCTGTGCTCTTTTAATCAAAGTAACTGATTTCTCATTCTAACTGTAATCTGAAATTCATGCTCTGTCTCTCCTCTTATTGTAACATAATTTAAAACACAAAACAAAACCAGACACCACACAGCAGAGTTGAAAAAGTAAGAATGAGTGATATACATTTTGCTTTTCTTCTACTGCGATTATCAGCAGCAATGCTTACAACTAAGATACGGCATATTTCAGTGAAAGAGAAACTCAGCACAGGACATAGGCTCAGGCCGCCTTTGTCCACGACGCATGGTGAGTCATCTTAGCACAATGTGATTGGCCTATAACTACAGCAGCATCTGCTCACTGGGCCGAATCAGCAGTCATCCGACTGGTTCATGTATCTTCAAGGTCAAGTAAATAAGCCATTCCTACAGCCCCAAATTTCTCCTTATGCCAACATGCTGCCAGGAGACTAAGTAGGTCACAATAGGACCAGATAATAATTCATTTCAGGTTTCCAGGTTGCTAAGAGCCCCAGCTCCTATGTATGGCCCACATTCTCTTCAATCTTGCTCAGCTATTTTCCTTCTGAGGTCTTGCTCTCAGATCTGCATATATTTACATGTTTTAGCCTGTGAGCTTTTTAGCTACAAATTATATAAAATAGAGGTCAGCCCTCTGCCAATGTAATTTTCTTCTTTCCATTTGCTTACTCTCAAAAATAAATAAAAACATGAATGGAAAGAATAAAAAAGTGAAGTCTTTCTATAGAGGTCTTTTAACTCTGACAGTCAAGACAACTATTGTTTTAACACTGCTATCTCAGAGTGCTGCATTTTATCTCTGACTTCCAAAGTGCTTTGCTCCAAGCTGGTGTTTTCTCTACTGTACTTAGAGGGGAAATGGTGCTCCTCAAACAGTTCAAAGACTTATGATATCTCTCAGTGAGGCTGGCTCTCAAGACAATTTATAGACTTGGAAAAATTTTCTGGACACTCTTAATTAAATCACTAATAGTATGCTCTGGAATTTGGGCTATTCTCAGCTCAGTTTTGTTAGTAATGTTGTGATTAGTGAAAAATCACTGGGTCAGGCCTTTCTGCTTTCAAGGTCGCTGTGGTTCTTAGCCCTATAATCGTATTTCTAGAATGGCTTTTTTCTTTTGAACTTATGTTTAGTTTTATATTTTAATCTGTTTCATGTTATCGTGGTTTAAATAATTTTCAATTTCAGTTTCCTTCAATATCTCTCAAGCTTCCCAAGCATTCCTGGTCTTGTTTCCATTCTAAAAACATACTATTAAAAATTGTTCATAGGTTTGGGAATAAAGAAGAAATACTACTAACATATAAACTCAATAATATTGCATCTCTTACACTGACGTGCTGCTGGACTCTACATTTGTGTACATTAGAAGAAGCTCGTTTTTCCTCAAGACACTTTCCTATCTTCCAGAACATTAGTCCTGATAAATAAATCTACAGTACCTAAGAGTGGCTCTCTTTGGAGTTGGTCAGTGCCCAATCTGTACCATTGTACTCAGGAGACATGAAGAGTCTTTAATTTTACCTAAACATTGTTGACCTAATCATAATTGTATGCTTTCACGGAAGGAATGCCATCTTTATAGATTAACTCTGACTGCTGAAACTTGAAACTGAGCTTGAAGTTCAATGGCAGATAGGTTGCACCAACCATTAAAATGGTTGTTAGCTGGGATGAGTAAAACAGCTCCTTCTCTTAGGATTGTAACGTAAATCTTTTTTTTTTATCCATGGAAAAACAGCAGAAGCATGAAGCCAGTCTCTTCTGAAGAGAACACCTCCAGAAAAAACAAGACTCTGATGTTAAATAGGGAAGTCTGTAACATAAATCATGCAGTACAGTGCATGATTATTGGGCACATTATAATCTGCGTATGTACAGTATTTTAAAATACATCTGATGATTAATAAATCATCCTTGTGTAATGACATATGGATATCAGAAAAATGGTTCTCTGAGTACTGTTAAAATCTGCAGAGTAGAATATTGGCATGCTTCCAAGACTTGATTCATTCGCTCTTTCCAAAATCTAAACAATGATGGATCAAATGTTTACCTGGATTAATGGTTAATTATTCTATTAATTCTCAGAAGACCATAATGTGAGTCATAGGTTTGATCTAGATTTAATGCCATTTTGGTTGTATCCTATTAAATGTTCATCTTTTACTTTATGAACAAAGTATAAACATAGAACCCCATTGCCTAGACTAGAGGATAAAGTCCAAACTCTCTGGCAAGGCATACAACAAAACTTTCCTGGCCAAGTCTACTGTTGAGGCTTTTGTTGGTGTAAGTGAATGGGAGAGGGGTGTGGGCTCTTTCCTGAGGAGGGGCCTTCAGAATCTGTCCCATGATCATGGGTAAAAGAACACAGGGGAGCTAATGTTTTTGTCCCAGGTAAAGATATGCTCAGGGATAAATGCACTGCTTTAGAACTGAATCTGAAGGGAAAAGCCTGCCATGGAAATAAGATTAATTCTTCCCATACCTTCCACCTTTTGAATATGTTCTTTTTTTTTTCTTTAAGATTTTATTTATTTATTTGAGAGAGAGAGAGAGAGAGAGAGAGAGAGAGAGAGAGAGAGAGAGAAGGAGAGAGAGAGAGAGAGCACAAGCAGTGGGAGCAGCAGAGGTAGAGAGAGAAGCAGACTCCCCACTGACCAGGGAGCCTGATGTGGGACTCAAACCCAGGACCCTGGGATCATGACCTGAGCCTAAGGCAGCCACTTCACTGAGTCACTCAGGCACCCCTGAATATGTTAAGGTCCAATGCAAGCCTCTACTTTTTCTCTCTCTGAACTTTATACAAAATTTGATAGTAGTATGTATCTTAAAGCATTATAATTATTTATTTGAAGCCTATCTCCTCTTAAAGACTATTGGCTTCTGAGATCAGGGCAATTTTTCTTTAAGTGTTCTATCCCCATGGATGGAAACTAAGGTACTTTCAGTAGAGTTTGTGGAATAAATAAATAAAAGTGATTATTGAGATCTATATCCTGTCCTTCCACATACAAAATAGTCCCTGTCATATCAAGCCCCAAGTATTTATAGCCATTTTCCAGGTGCCAAAGATTCCTACTTGCAGGTGTTTTGGGAATTCAATGGCTTGTGAATGAGATACAGATTTTATCATTGATGAATTTACAATGCAATATGAGAACATATATATATATATATATATATACACACACACACACACACACACACACACACACACACACTCATGAAATCAGTAGGAAAAATACAAGGTAGTGTGTAGTATATGCTGACTTATTTGTTACAGACCAAGTTCATAGTGAGTAAATACCTCAAGTGAGGAATATTTGGCTTGAAAGTATTCCTTCCGGGCATGTAAGTATCTCAGTGGTTGAGTGTCTGCCTTTGACTCAGGTCATGATCCCAGGATCCTGGGATTGTGTCCTGTGGGGAGCCTGCTTTTCCCTCTGCCTATGTCTCTGCCTCTCTCTCAGTGTCTCTCATGAGACATAAATAAATAAAATCTTTAAAAAAAGAGAAATTACTCCTTCCAGGAATTCCCTTACTACTGAAGCCTTACTTCCCATGGAGTAGATAAATGAAAGAACTGCATACTATTAACCCTGGAATGAGAGCTTGAGGACTTGAGAAGATGAAAGTTGAAGTCACTCACAACCTTGAGGTTTCTCAAACTATGAGGCAATAACCACATTGGGATGAATAATGAGTGTTGCTCCAGGAAGAGGGAGAATGTGACAATGTCTGCTGTTCGAGAGTTATCAGGACCTGGGTCTCCAGAAAGCCAAGCTGGTGGACATTTGCACTGGCTTCTGATTTCCTTTCTTTTCATTTTGAGACAATAGTGTTAGAAAATTTTCAAACTAAGATGAAGTTTTTCAAACATAATCTTTTCTCCTTAATGTCCAAAATAGCCTTAGGGCTAATTTCATTTTTCTTCTTTTCAAGTGGATTGTGTAAACAAACATTCCACTCTTTCTTCCTGGTAAGGCTAAATTGCTAACCAGAAATCCCACAGCCTTCAGTGAGCCATTGTGACGCAGCATCACTAGGACGGAGCACTAAGTCATTATTTTGCAGCTAATGTAAAACCGTATGAAAATAAATGTGTTTCTACCACCTATAGATATGCTAGCTTAACCAAATACTGGGTTTTTGTTTTGTTTTGTGTTCATAGATAATTACTTTCCAACAAGGTTAGCCTAGAAAAGAAAAAAAATAGAGTATTATGCATTCGTAGTGTTGGGATTTCTATCATTTTCTTTCAACTTCTATTTCATAAGGATTGAGAAAGCCAGCACATGACGAAAGACTGCTTTTTAAGAAAAACATTTTAGTTCGGCATCATGTGGCATCACTCAGATCCAGTGCCATTTGCTGAAATGATGTGTATACTCATAGTTTTTCCTAAGTGTGGTAATTAAAGGAGGGAAGAGCCATTTATTTCTTTCTTTTGATTTTTAAAGTTGAATTTACTTTTGTGTGAGTGGGAAAATGAGAAAATATATGAGCAAAATTGTTTTTTCCCCCTTCTTTCCATTTGTACCTTGTCTAGTATTTAGCCCAGCTAGTAAAATAAATTTACTTCATTTTCAGATTATCAGCATATATAAACCCAGTAAGGAAATATGCCTGAAGCAAATAGATACCATATATACTTATACAAAGATGCAAATACAGTTTAGAGACTTTGTCAGCTAATAAATTACAAAACTGTTTGACAAAGAAATTTATGGTTTTGTTAAAATACCCTTATATATATCCTCATATATACTCCAACTCTTATTGATGGATATTTCTGTAGAATGTCATTTTCTCTCAGAGCTCTCTTTAGCCAGTAATTATTGCTGACAACAATCTAGGCCCTGGCACTGTTTGCGGTCACCTCTGGCTGCTAAGAGGAGCAATCTAGACCCTAGTACACTACAGTTAAATTAAATTATCATAGAGATGCAATATACACTGCTACACTACCCTAGCTGTGCACCCAGAATTGAAAAAAGATTGATAGACTACAGGAATGAATCAACAAATAACTAGGTGGGTGGTACTGTTAGATACTTCTACAAATATTGATGTAGATAAATAGAATATGGCTTAAAGATTCTGTTTTTGTGAAAAAGGGTACTTTGTTTGTTTTCCACTATAACTACCAGCTATCAAGTGATAATGGCAATGTGTTCATGTTTCCCATATATGGGCCCACAGATACTTGGTGTAAGACTTGCCTCCATGTAACTACCATTAAATCATATGTAACATTGTATGTCAACAATCCTTCAATAATAACTAAAAAAAATCATCATAGGATAAGGTCACAGGCTCTGTGTACTTAAGATCTGATTATGTCTCACTCTGGGAAAATGCTGTAAAAATGACCTATTGGAAGGTGACCAAAATAATACAAACCTTTTGCTTAACCCTGGAATATGGACATGCAGCTATGCAAAAGAAGGGACACAGTTGTAAGATACACTGGGATGTGTCTATAATCATAGCTACCATTTAATGTATTGAATTATAAGAAGTAATTTCATGATGGCACTGATATTTTCGTATTGGATAGATAAAACATAAAAAATAAATTTAGTTTGGAAGACCAAATAAGTCTTTTAATAAAACCAAATTAAAGAAGCTACTTAGCTATTTAACATTTAACTTCTCATGTGCATATGTAGTTTTCATGCAAGACTAAACAGCAATGGAGTGTATAAGGCACAATAATTTAATATGTAGATGGTAAGCCTGGCAAGTGAAGCGATCAGAGAAAAATATAAAACAGGAACCTTTAGCCATCCAAATCTCTGAAATATATGGAGAACTATTTTGTGTTTATGATTGAGATTATTACAAAGTCCTCAGGTGTGATGGGTATTTTAAGTATGATATATATACTGTTTTCATTAGATTTCAAGAAATTCATCCAGATGGTAAAAGATGATGGGTAATGATAATCATAAAATGGACAGCAAACAGTTATTAAAAGCTTGGATTAGATGAGCTAAATCACACCATTTTGAAATAGGCATGTGTCATGTAGAGGCAGTAAAATAAAAGAATAGAGCATAGGATCTGATATAATGATAAATTATAAAATGTCAGGTATCCCTGCCTCATCTCTACTTACATTCCTATTGGCATATAAATTTTTTGCTATCGACAAATAAATCAAACATTAACAGCAGGTATATGTCAAAGCAGCTTTGAAGAAACCATGCTGGTACCGTTGGCTAATAAGTATAGTCACAATTAATATTACCTCCAAAAGATATGACATGATAATGCTCAACAATACCAGTTACTAATTGCTTTTATTATTAGAAAAGAAAATCTTTTCAAATGGAGAAACAGTTTGGAATAGAGTGAATTCAATATGAGTGCCCAAATTATTGGTGATCAACTCATATAATTAAGATAATTGAACTACAGAGGGCTTAGCCATTATCCAACCCAATTCCTTCATTTTACAGCTAAGAAAAATGAAGCTCATTCATTCATTTATTCATTCAACAAGTATTTATTGAGTGTCTACCAAGGGCTAGTCATGTTCTAGGTATTGGGGTTGGAGCTAAGAACAAGATGCGTGAGAGTCTTTCTCTATGGGGTTTGCATGGTTGATTGGAAAGTCTTCTTTGAGAAGATTGTATTTAAGCTAATAGATGAATGATAAGGAGCCAGTTGGCAAAGATGAAGAGCATTCTAGGCGGAAGTACCAATTAAAGAAAGGTTGTAAGGTATGAATAAGCCATGAAATGAATAACAGGGGAGCGAAAAATCTCACTGTGGCTTGAGCATAATGAAAATACAACCATGAAAGAAGAGAGAGATAGGCAGGGATAGGAAATCATGTTAGCTTTATAAGCCAAAGTAGAGGATTTGGATTTTTTTTTCCTCATGAGAACTATTAAAAGGTTTTAAGAGTGAGAGTGACATGGTATGGGTGTAGAGTGAAAGGATAAGATGACTGCTGTGTTGAGAATGTATCAAAGAAGAAAAGAGGAGAAGAAAGGCCACTGGCTAGAATGCCATGACATGTATTCAAGGCAGGCATGGCGGTTTAGCCTATCCTTGTAATAGTAGAGAAACAATTGTTTGCTTGTGGAATTTGTTTTGGTGCAGAATCATCAAGGTTAGATGAAAAACTGGATGCTGAACAAAGTATAGAAATCAAGGATAACTCCTAGAATTGTAGCTTGAGTTGCTGTGGAGATGGTGGTGCTGTTTATTAAATTGGGAAAAGGATAAGGAAGAGAGGCTTGAGGGAACCTTTGATTTTGGGGGGGTGTGTTTGGCATGACTAATAGATAAATGTGTGGGAATATGAGGTAGGCAGTCAGATGTTAAAAGTCTGGCTTATGGATAGTATTTAAAACAATGTGACTTGAATGAATTCAAAGAGAAAAAAGCATGTGCATACACAGAAGAAATGATGGCATGATAGAGTATGAAGAGAGAGCGAAGTGGTCTGAAAAGGAGAATTAGTATCCCACTGGGAAAAGTAGGAGATCATGAAATAATGGAAGCCAGAAAAAAAATGTTTTCAAGGAGATGGAAATTGTTACCATGATAAATGCCACCGAGAAAATCAAGTAACATAGGAGTGGAAAACGAACCATTGTCTGTGGCTACATAAAAATCTCTGTTGCCATGTCCAAGAGCACCCAGATCATAGGTACACAAAATTATTTGCAATTTTTCTATCCCTATGCACAAAAAAACGGAAGTCTGTGTCTTGACATTCAAGGACGTCTATGTGTTAGTTGTATATTAAGATTGCCCCCTTTTCATTGGAATATTGAATGAATAAGGTTTTATATTAGCTTGCCTTTGATACGTCTATCAATTGAAGTTTTACTTGCATGCTCTCATAATTCAATATATATTTTCTTCAAAGTATGACAAGAATCAAAATGACCACATCTCCTTTAAAGATGGGAAAGATTGAAGCAAAAGTAATGGTGGTAAGAACTTTTCATAGGTAGTTGTTGTATATTAAGTAATTAATAAGATCCCAAAATATAAGTTATGACTCAGGGATTTTATTACCCTCCCTTTGGACTCAGGCAGAATTATTCTCTCAAAAACATCTACTTCCGGAGCTCTCGGAAATAAGTTGGGTATCTTTCAGGCAAAGAGGAAGGACACATGGGCCTGTTGTTTCCTGGAAGACTGCAAGAATCACTGAAGCTTAAAGAAGAGAGAATTTTACCTGCAATTTTCCCATTCCGTGCTAATCCATCTTCCAGTCAAAAATGATGAAAAACTGTTGGTGCTAAAAACGCCAAGATGATTCAGAAAATCTCCCTGTTAATTCTTATACTAGGGACAGCAGTAAGGTGAAAATATTAGTTACTTTATTTGTCAAAATGCAGCTTCATTCAGAGATCTGGAAACATATCCAATTCTGGTGATAGCTGAAAGAACTATGGCCTGTGGTTTAGGCTCAAAGACCTTAATCTGATTTATGATGAAATTAGTTTTCTTGCAACTTTTAAACTTTTAAACATTTTATTTATTTATTTTAAAAGACTAGATTAGTTGCAGGTGTACAACATAGTATTCAACAATTGTATGCATTAAAAAGTGCTCATCATAGGAAGTGTATTTAGAATGAGGGGTAACTAAGAAGTGCTGGGTCCCTCTGGAGTTTTGCTAAACTCTATCTTCATTACTTCATCCTTAAGATGGTTTATAACACTCCAAATGGATTTAGATGAGGATGTGTATGTAGAGGTCTTATCCCAACATCTGGTATATAGTAAATGTTAAATAAAAGGACTATTATTTTTCAACTTTTTATATTCCTTTGGGAGGGCAGTCTCACACAAGGTAAATCTCACATCACCAGAGGAGGACAAGTGCAAACACAGATGGCCATTACATCTGGAATTTGCAGAGAGAAAATCATGCACAGGGTGGATGGTCTCTAAATCCCCTTAATTCAAATGTACATGGATGTTATGACTTTGTCCTCTAGCCCGTGTTATCACTACTTTCCTGTGAACCTGAGAAGAACACAGACAGTTGAAGGCACGATTTAAAAATAATTGGTGAATCTTCCTTGGTCAATCAAGCGTGGGTCTGAAAACAGGAACAAAGTAACTGGTCCCACGTGCTATATGTCATTATCCTCGGACTCAGGAAAGTCGCTCAATAGTTATTTTCTTCTCTGTGTTTTCGAACTTTCCTTCCTGGGCAACACTCTGTGATTATGCTCCAGATACCAGATGTTTGAAGTAGTGTATGTTCCTTCTTCTGTCTCGATTTTACATCTGGAAAGACAGTGTGACAAGTTCATGGGCTGACACAGAGGGAGAAGGGGAGATGAGAGAGAGGGAGAGATGCAGTTAGAGTTGGAAGAGAATAAATAGAAGCGAGGGCAAGCTCACGAAAGAAGCTATTTCCAGAATTAGAATTAGCATGCACAGAGCTCTGGTTCCTTAGCTCCAAGCTATGCTGGCTACTTTGTTCGTTTTAATGTACTAATTTATTTTTCTCAAATTTAATTTACACTTTTATGACATTTAATGGGCGACTAACATCAAAAGCCCATATGACTCATTCCTATGCATATCGAGGTAAGATTTCGAAGTATTGAATAACACAAAGGATTTTCTGGAGGTGAGAGGAAAGGACTCAGAACTGGCTTCCGTCTTGCCGGAAAGCAGCACCCCTAACAAGTTGGTAAGTGGTGATATTGCAGCCTCCTGGAGGGCACTCGTTACAACATTCAGGTTCCCCCCTCAATTCTAGAAGCCTCTTGGTGCTGATGAATCAATACCTATATGACAGGGAACAATGGGGCCCAGCAATGGGGAAAAGGGTGATAATTTTTTCATATTTGTTTTGCAAGAGATAAAATGAAAGCCCAGAAAGTGAGGGATTTGTGATCACTGAAGGCTAAAGTTGTTTGTTATCCTGAGATTAGACAGACATTTAAATATTAGCTTTATACTCAGTATACCCAGATCCTGGAACTGGAAACCCCGGTTAGGTTCAGAGGGGAAGGGGTAATTTTCTCAGCATCTCTCACTGAACTGAACTGTTTGGAACAATAGCAGAATGAGCCCCACTTTTGCCAGGTAGGTGACTATTTGTCTGGCCTTGTGTGCGGATAGAACCACCTCATGTGATTTATGGAATACTAGCAGGCATCTCATCAATAAGGTGGACTTATTTGGACTATACACCAACCAGATTCTTTCTAGAAAGAATTTGGGGCAAATCTAATATAACATCTATGATTTGGAGTCAAAAGCCTTTGAGGTTTCTTCCTTTCTCCTTTTATCTTTGAGAAAAGAATGACACACAGGCTGCGTGATAGGCACAAAGAGATACAAAGCAGTATGTTAGGATTGAAATGATGAACAATATTGCACTAACTGGCAATAATGCAGTATGCAAAATTGAAACAAAAATATATAATTTAAACCAAGCACGTGTGGTCAAAAATTGCAGTGCTTGATAAAAACAGACTTTTCCCTTAAGTAATGAGTCTAGAGGATGTATTTACTGGGCTATCAAAACAATCAGAAACATCATAAGGCATAACATTTGTTTGCCTTCTCAGGAAAGTAACTGTGCAAGCTTATGGATCATCTAAATTAGACTTTACTATTTTGATGTTCTTGCCATTTGTTCTTTTAAATTTCCAGCCTAAGGGGTGTATTCTCCTCTCAATGTGCATGTGTAAGTCCCATTAAGGCTAATAGGAATTTGGTGCCTGAATCCAAAGAAAAATCTACCCTTGGGATGGCATTTTGCACATGTAACACACAAGAAAAATAACTAAAAAAAAAAATCCATTTCTCTTCATCCAAAGTGCATAAACAATTATATTAATTAGAAGTACGAGATAAAGTACTTGCATGTGGAATCTTAAACCCATTTAATAATTTGCAATTTTATGCAATTCTCTCACTCAAAATTGCTTTCCTCAAATATGCTTTAGGTTGTCTCCGGCTTTGAAGAACCTTGTGACGAATAGAAACCAAGAGATATAGGAGAGGTGGGAGTACATTTCTCGACACGGGCTTCATTTATTTATATGCTGCGGCACACGCACTCATGATGTTTCAAACTTATTTCCACCAGATTCAAAATAAAACCTGGAACACAAAACAGCTCGCCCATATTTTCTTGTTTAAGGCTCTATCTCCTGAGCTTTCCTTTGTATCTCAGTTTCTAGCCACCTAAGAAATTTTCAGGCAAGAGGAGGTATTCAAATGAGATGTTAATTTAAAAAAAATGTTACATCCTTCTGTTTATTTTGGTCAAAAGGAAATATTGGTTCTTGGAGTTGCATTGAAATGCAGATAAAAAACAGTTTTTATCTTTATACATCTTTCGGGAAAGAAAATTCTACCTCAAGAAATTTCTTTAACAAAGAGAACATTATTTCAGACTCTAACATTTCTGTCTGCCGATTATCATTAGTCATAAGCTAAGCCCTGCACTAAATGTCTAGTGAGCACAGATAATGTTCATTTTGTCTGGAAGACAGGTTGCCGCCTGTCAAGGAGCGATGGAATAAATGACAGGTTTTGACTCTGTGCCTTGCAGGCATATTAGGCTAAGAAATCGCCAACATGATGAAAAATTATTTTGTCAAAAATTTGTAGGTCACCCATCATTGTCTAATGTATTCTGTGATTAATTGCTAGCATAGATCAGCATTATGTCTTTCCAGTGAATCGCTTAATTGTTGCCTGCTTCATGCTCTTAATGTAATGATGAGGCATCTGCTCCTTTCACATGTGCTTTTAAATGCCAGCTTTTGCATCCAGGTTACAGGGTTGGTAATACTCAACTTAAAGAACTAGTTCAAATTAAAACTTCGGGACCGCCATCTCTTCTTGCTTTTTATGGGAGTGTGCGTGAAAGGCTGAGTGTTAGTGTTAATGTATGTAGATTTTATTTCTGATGAGTGATTATTTGACTGCTCATTTTACGAAGATTTATGGTGTGCTTTCTATCTCCTGACTGCAGTGCTACTCTTATCTTTAATAAAGGAGATGAGGACATTAATCAGCCATTGTCAGGGCTCCTGACTAAGACATTAAATGTACTGTATGGGATAGGTAAACACGCTCCAGATCCTTCTCTACTCCACTAGATCAAGCAAAAAAACACTCATTATATTTATCATAATTTCACATCTGCTGTTTTTGAAGCAATGTACCATGAGGCCATAAACTGTATTACAACTGTGCATAAATTCAACTGATTTGTGGCTGGAGTAACTAATTCCTAAAGTACATTTTAGAAAAACAAGCAGTGAGCCCTGAAATTGCAATTCCATAAAGGCACTAAATTACTGACTGCAGAATCAAAAATTTGCTTGATGTGATTCTGCAGTGACCATTTTATAAAAAGTGACAGTACGCCTGTGATTGAGTCAATAAAATAAGGACGAGTGAGCTGTACACTCAAACAAGATTAAAGAGAAAGGGAATGACAGAGGACAGACTCATGGTGTACAAATAGGGAAAGCAGAATGTTTCCCCCAAAATGGCTTGAGGATGCAACTATTAATAGCAACAATATTGATTTGTCAGTAATCTTTTCCTTATTTTGGAGGTGGAAGAGAAAAAAATTTAATTTCTCCCTTTTATTCATTTCACAGCATAATTGAGAACATACATAATATTTAGCGGAATGGATTTTGAAATAATTTTTTAATTGTGGCATTAGTTATTGATTTAAGCTTGCCATAATATTCTCCAAAATTGTAATGGATAATTATTTATGGGTTATTTATTTGTTTTATGGGTTATTGTTATTGGTTTTCAAGAGTGCATATCTAAGCAATCTCTTTGTTTGGGCATCTCGCCATGTTTGGGTAGCAAATTGTGTGTGTGTGTGTGTGTGTGTGTGTGTGTGTGTTTATGGGAGGGAGAATGGAATGCATATTTCTAGGTGTGTTTTTACCTCTATGGGTATGCTCAACTTCATTTTTTTCACAAACTTGATCAGTACCTAAACTTGCTATAATGTCTTCTCCAAAAGACAAAGGAGAAAAGGGACTAATCTTTCACAGGGGACAAGAAATACCAGAAACACCATTGTTTTTGAAGACAGAATGCACTTGACATTTGTTAAGATGAAAACCAAAGGCAGACCTGCCACTCGGAATCCTGAATAGAGGTGTGAGCCCACAGATGAGACCTGCTGAGGGCGGCGACCATGTATGTTCTCCTGGAAGTAAGAAGTGATTATGTGATTATTTATTGACTGGAAAAAGCAATTTAAGAGAAAAATAAATGAAACTGGGCTTTCATTGCTTGGGTTTCTCAAGATAGCCATCGCCTTTCACCAATTATTTCATGCATTTCTGCTGCTGAAGCTAGAAGTGCCACTGAGTGCTTTTGTTTCATTTGACTATGATACATATGCATTCTTTGTTTAAGATTATGTGTTTGGAAGCTCCTTCTCATCGATTGTGGGCAGTTTCTTGCTACCTAGGGCAAACTGTGTAGGGCATTTACACAGAACATATTTTAGGGTGATATAATCCTATTTGATTTTATTGACAGAAGAATATATTTGCCATATTTTGTCCCTTTCCCTGACCACTCTTCTGGTCAACTTTTATAACTGTAAATCTGAAGCTGGCACATTGAATATTGCTCTATTCTTTACTCATATTATCAAGTCAAAAATGGTTGTGTTCATAAGGCATTGTATGGTTTCTATCTAATGGTATCAATCTGTGCATCACAGAGCGTTTCTTTTCCTGACATTATTACTTTACTGAAATTAAGCTTGAAACAATCTGATGTCAGATACTGTATATCTACTTTTATTGCCAGCCTTTCTGAGCCCACCATATTGCCAGGACTGCATCTCATTTTAGATGGGTTTAACCAGATATATATTCTCAAGTTTATTGAGAGTTGGATAGATTACATTTCCCATTCTCAAAGAGCAGGCTGGTCCTGTTAGTGCATTTTATAGAACAAATGTAAATTCCCATGCTGCAGTTGACAAAAATTCATGGTTCTTTTCTTAGTGTCAAAAATAAATCCAGCATAGCATTGGAGATGAGTAAGTGTGGTATAGAGAAGCGGGCTTCAGTTCACCCTTTCTGATTTAGCAGCAGTTCCGATGTACTTGAGAAATCTGTAAAAGTTCAATTATTACGGTCTAGGCAAAGAGATTTGCTCACACAACAGAACTACCGTACTTGAGAATGAATTGTAAGGAATGGATGAAATGCAAAGCACTTTCTGAGCACAGAGAACCCCTTTACCTCCCACTTCCTCTCCCTGCCTTGCCTTCCCCCATCTACTTATATCTCACACAAGATGCTTTCGTGAAGGCTTTCACTGTAGTTAAAATAAAATACAAGCATAAGAAATTGCTGAATCACTCCATTAAAATGCAATAAAAATTAGTCTTTTATTCCTTTTGGGAATTTAGATATTTAGGAGGTTCAGAATAAGCAAAGAATAGCTATCAAATAAATTTATTAGCAGCTTGGCTTGATCACTTTGTCAAGATTGCTTACATATGTATGTCTCAGAAGGAAAGGCATATTTGTATGAAAAAGTGTTTTATAGCTAAACCAAACATAGTGAATCATGGAAAAAAATGCTCTCTCAAATTCCACGTACTTCATCAATACAACACACGCTCGGATTGCGGACTGTCTGCTTAAATGCCAAGAGTGTGTCCTTATAAACAAACAGCATCTCTTTCTCTGTTTACATTCATTGATTTGATTTTTTTTTTTCTGATCAAAGCTAGGAGTTGCCTCTAACTATCCATCAAAAATCGGTGTTGCTTTTAGGGAAAATAAAAGTAGGAAAAAAAAATCAACTGTATTCTGTGGAAAGAATGCAGCCTGACTACTCCAAGAGTCAGTCCAGGTATGTCTGCTCTTTGCATTTCTTTTTGGTCATGTCATTTTGCTGTTCCAAAGCTTGAGCAATAAGGGGATTACCACCACTGGGAGGAGTTAAGACCTACATAATTCCCAGCAGTAAGGATGTGACCAGTCTTTCTTAAGGAGGAAGGTCTGATTCCTTATAGTCCCATTTACTCTTATGGCTTTTCCTAATCAGCAGATCATAAATAAGGTGGGATCTTGCGGAACTGCAGATTAAGCTCCTCTGCCACCTATCAGTGAGATAAGGACAACCTTTGGTTACCAGGGGAGGACACATCTGGATACAAACATACGCACACACACAGTACACATAAAACATATTACACAGATAGGGTGCATCGTTATTACTTTGTAATCATCCATCTATCATATTTACAGTGTGGTGGTAAAATAAATTAAAAATAAAAAAGAAATAATTATTTCAAGTTCGTGAATTTGAATGAGTGCTAACCTTCACAGTAGTGCAAAATAAAATCACAGGGCCCATTCAGGAGACATGGTACCTTGTGAAAATCAATCACCAGCGAACATATATTTGCTGTAACTGAGGACTGTATCTTACATTATCAAGCAAATTCATATGATAAATATTTTTAGAGTATTTGCTACATATCAGGCACAATCCAAAGCACTATGAACTTGTCAAATCGTACTGGTGATCATACTATTCAAGGAGAAAATAATTAGAATACAGGGAAAAAAATGTCTGTTTCAAAGACATATATATAAGAGAAACTATCATGACAGTGCAATCAATGGAACGCTAAATTATATGAGTGTGGAAAAAAGCTATGAAATTGGTAACAACACTTAAATATGCTATAGCTACATTCATTTGCTTATTCATTTACTCATTTAACAAATACATATGAAATACCTATCATGGGCATCACTGGGTTAGGCTCTGAAGCTGTAACGGTGACCCAGACTAAATCCATGCCCCTCCACTGCTCACAGGGAAGTGGAATAAATATACGGTGGGATGATAATTTATGAGAGCAATTAAACTGAGCTTGATGAGTCAGAGAAGGCCTCCTAGAGGAAGTGACTCACACTATGGACTATGAGCAGTTGGCTAGGTGAAGAGTGAGGAGGGCTCTGGGGAGAGAGCGTGGTCCCTGAAAGAGTTTCCAGTGGAGGGAATAGAGTGCATGAAGGCCAGGAGGTGAGGGACAGCATGGTCTACTGTAGGAACTGGGAGTTCAGTCTCACTGAAATGTAGGTTGAAGTAGGGGGGAGAGGGCAAATAGGTCATGCACAGTCTCAAGAGCCATGAAGCAGGATATATTCTTTGGGGGCAATCAGAAACTATCAAGGGCTTTAAATAAACAAGGAAGTAATCAAATATTTATTTTAGGAAAATTACTTTTGGTTGTAACGAAAGGAGTAGTCTCCAAATTCTTTTTCTGCACACCATCAGTAAAGCTTTCTAGAGATCTATTTTCTAATATATGATTTTCTTTCTTTCTTTCTTTCTTTCTTTCTTTCTTTCTTTCTTTCTTTCTTTCTTTCTTTCTTTCTTTCTTTCTTTCTTTCTTCCTTCCTTCCTTCCTTCCTTCCTTCCTTCCTTCCTTCCTTCCTTCCTTCCTTCCTTTCTTTCTCTTTTTCTTTCTCTTTCTTTCTTTCTTTCTTTCTTTCTTTCTTTCTTTCTTTCTTTCTTCCTTCCTTCCTTTCTAAACAATATACTATTTCAACTGTACTGTTATGTTTGTTTTTAAAACATATACAAAATTAAAGGTTTAATGGAATGATCTAATTTTGAAGTATGTTTTTAAGAATTTAAAGACAGTATTTCAGTTTGAATCACACCATGCCTCTGCTTTAAAACTGTAGACATTTGTTTTTATGCAGTGGGTGTTTAGTTTTGATATGTGTCCCTGGCCCTCACTACAAGATCTTTATCATTTATCATCATCACAGTAAGACCTTCCTGATAATCTTACTTAAAATCATAAACCCTCCCTTGGCATTCCCCATCTCCTTTCCATTTAATTTTTCTCACAATACCTTTGGATACTCTATATAACTTGTTTAGGTTGGTATAGACCTTCTCCACTTCCCATGAGTGCAGGGATTTGTCTTTTTGTTCACTGCCATCTTATGGGCCTAGAAAAGCGCTTGGCCTACTAGAGGTGCTCAGGAAATATTTGTCACACGGATAGGGTGAAAGTCATGATTAGTAGTCATGGACATAAATCTATATTTCAGAGTCTTCTTGATAATTTAAAACATTTTACCTGAATTTTTGTTAGACCAGCTTAGGCCATAATTATTTTTTCTTGTAGTATGAACGATGAAGCACCCAATTAGGAGTAAGAGAGTTACTTGCATGTGCTTGCATGACAATACTTTTTCTCCAGGAATCTTTCCAAGTCCTGTGGCCATCCTGTGAGGACTGGTTTAGTGAAAACTAGACAACATGATCTGGAAGCCTGTCTAATTAGGTAGATACAAACAATATGTACTGGGTTAGGCTGGAGCACTTGAACCCAATGAGGACCCTTCCTTGACATTGTAGCATTGTCAATTCACTCAACTTACTCTCCTGGGGGACATGTGTCTGAAGAAGGTTGTCAGTGTCAAGCTCTATATTGGTTCAATATTGAGGAATATTCATATTTTTATTTACTTTTTTGAATTTTATTTTTAGATAAATATAAGTAGAATTTCTCATGTGTTCTCTCAGTTCAGTAGTTCACCTTGAATACTTTGAAGAAGTCTGGGAGAGGGAGTGGATTCTGGAGGGCCTGGATAAGCATAGCAGAATGGTTAGGAAAGTTGTCCTGGTTTCCTGCAGCTTCACCTGAGGAAGTCCATGTGGGCAGGCTCCCAGTTTTCAGCTTGGAAAGATTCAACAATTTGGAGGGAATGTAAATTCTATTTTTTTAATTGTCCAAATAGAGGTCATGTCTCCCCCCCATATTATATCACTCTTGTCAGTGTGTGAAACGCCAAGATATGATATGATAGCGATATGATATGATAGATATGATAGTTATCCTTTCCAGAATTGCTTGTTGTTAACTGTCTCTACTGAATACAAAGTCCAAATAAATAGCCTGAAGTTATAGGTAAGGCCCCAGTCATGTATATAAGGATTTGCTGATAGTGAGGATTATTTAAAATCAGAATGTGTTTTTAATAATTCCCATTCCTATATTTGGTGTTTGTGAGAATGATATGGGGGAGAATCACATATTTCCTGCACTTGTTAAGCAGGATTTGTCCTGCTTAACACATTTCTTTGGGTCCTTTCAAAATTTGAGTGAAGGAGATGTTGATTTTGTCTTAATAAACATTGCATATATGGGGCACCTGGGTGGCTCAGTGGTTGAGTATCTGGCTTTGGCTCTGGTCATGATCCTGGGATCCTGGGATCAAGTCCCACCTCTGAGTTCCCACAGCGAGCTTGCTTCTCCCTCTGCCTATGTCTCTGCCTCTCTCTCTGTGTCTCTCATGAATAAATAAGTAAAATCTTAAAAAAAATTGTATAGAGACCAGTGTCTTAATTCACTTCAACTGCTTGAAGTACAGTTGATATTCTAAAGTAGATGGGCAAAGCACGTCCTACTTTTTAAATTGCTTGTATTATATTTATTTTTAAACCACAACTTCTTCCTATTTCTATACCACTTGTTCCAGGTAAACAGCAAACAGCTGAGTGTATCTGCTTAATTTCAGCTGATGTGGACCTTGCTCAACAGAAAGAACAATGCCAAGAAGTAATATTTTTAAAATTGTGACTTAATATTAAAATTTTTAATATTTTAAAAATTCAGCAGGGGTTGGGCAATGTGTAGTTTACCTCTTACATGGGTTGCATATGTAAGCCAGAGTTGACTGACCACACATTTCTTGAAATAATATTCTTGCATCCTTATAGATTGATGCCAGGTCCATGAACAGACTTGCTGTTAGTTCCTTAATCCAGCTCCACACAGAGGGATAGTTTTAATGACTTGTTAAATTCCCTTGTCGCCTTGAGACTTAATTACTCAAATTCAGGGAAGAAAATCTAATTGAATCATTTCAATAAGAAATCATGATTTTCATCTAAATTTTAATTTCATCTACTCCAATGAATTATACTGAGGTTATTATAGTATCCTTTCAACCTCACCAATAAAGGCATCTCTGTGTTCACAAAGCAGGGCAAAATCCTTATATGTGGTGAGGTCCTTTCAAAGTCGAAGGCACTCTCTTGCCTCGTCTTCTCTCTCCTTGTGCCCTTCGATGCTCTGTTTGTCCAGTTTGTATGTTAATCATGTACATATATGCATGAAATGGCACCAGGACATTGAACTTCATGTGAAGTGAATATGAGGTTATGTCTTAAGTATGTGATAAGGGATCTGGGCAGCACAGAGCCAACACATCCATTCTGGCCATCCTGGTGATCAATCCTGTATGCCCAAGTCCGGAGTCTGTGTTCCTTACTCATAGGATGGCCAAAGTGAAGAACAAAATGCCTCAGGATTCCATTTATATCATTTAGATGGGCACAATCTTGGTCAACATTGAACATGGACTTTGTCCCAAAAAACTCCCAATAGGGTGTTATAAATCACAAATTCAAAGGGCAAGGAAGAGAGAAACGAAGAAACAAAAACCTCAAGTTCCTAATTCCCACAACAAGCTCATGATTATATTCACGTATGGTCTTGTGATTTCTAACATCTTCCTCCTGGGAGAAGAGGTACTATTAGAACTTGCACCGAAATTTCACAAAGAAAAAAAAATCCATTAATCAGATGGTAATTAGCATGTATCATTAAATGTTATAGAGTGAGACAGGAAGCCCACTTCTTAACAAATGGCTCATTCCATTTTTCCTGTACTGTCAGATATTTGGCCATTTCTCTCTCTCTCTCTCTGATTCAGTTCTTTGCTGTGCAGACTGCAAAATATAATAACTTCTAAGCAGTGTGTAAAACAAAGTGCTCAATTCACTTTATTAAAATATCCAATAATAATTGATTTAAAGGCAATAAAATGTGTTCATTAGAGGGTTTATATTCAAGAAATATTGAAAGTATACCTAAAACTGTCACTTTTATTGTGAATGAACAGGATAATATAATTTGAAAAGAGTGTGATCATACTAAAGATTTGTCCTGCAGCATTATCTGATAGCTCGTAAAGTGCTGAAATTTAATATGATGCTTTCAGTCAGTTTAATTGAAATTTAATTGCCACTTTGGGCAGAAGGTTTAGATCTGATCAATAAAATATTAAAGATTTTGTGCTTTCGCTTGGAACAGCTCCTTTAGCAATGCATCAAGAGGACCCTATATTTTCGGAAATATTTGTTTGTTATAGTTCACACAGTACTCAATATCACTTTCTAACCTGAAAGTTTTAATGTGCTGTGCAGACAAATAGTGGAAATAATAAAGCAATAGTTGATCCATTTAATTACAACACGATGAAAGAAATAACGGTCACCTTCAGATTCATGAGAAAGGCATTAATGTAAAAGAGCAATAAATATTTTGAAATGTCAAACCTCAGAAAGACAGAGTCCAACTTGAGCTGGGCTGTAAATCAGACTGAGGGAAGGACCTTGAAAAAAAGATGGTTCTTTGGTATTTTAGAAATAATTACTAATACAAAAAGGGTAATGATGAAACTATAAATTACATTAAAAAGGGCCATTAGAAGAGGATTAGTTTATAAAGCTGAGAGATGGTTCTTAAAATTGTCCTGCTGGTTATTTCTACTTTTCATTTTATTCAGGAAACCCTGCTCAATTATCTGATTATTAATAAACTAATTGATCACTACTTTGCAGCTCAAATACTAAAGTTAACTTTCTCCTTTTTGGGGCCTCCCATGGGACTTCCACATTACTTCTATTTGAGGAAGGGGGAGAGGTGGAGATTTCTCAAGTGATATGAACAGTAAATGCGAGACTGACTTTAGGTTAAGCAAGATCCCTATTAATAAGTCTTAAAATTTTAAGTCTTTTTTTTAGATCACTATGTTCCAAAGGTGACTCTGATATTTGTGTCATTATAATATTTTCCTGACGGTCCCTTTTTACCTACAGAATGCTTCAGAATCTCCGTGTTCAAGCAAACACTCAAGGACTTTACTCACCAATCTCCTAAGAAAGTCAAAGTTTAATATCATGGCACATTGTTCTATTAGGCTTAGTACATCTCTAAAGACATAAGTATATTTTTTTGTTTACAACCATATTCAAACAAGACTAATTATCTGTGATGACCAAAACCACTCTTTTTCTTCTCTAGCCATCTCTGTCCCAGATTTCCCTTGGTTAACCACATGCTATCCTCATAGTTTTTAGTTTTACAATCTTATTAAAATAGGCCACTTATTTTCTTTTGAAGTAGACAGAGTATTTTTCACTGTGACCAGTCAGAAATTGTTATTTTGTGACATCTAGGCTGGACACTATCCTAGGGCCTGGGAACGGTAGCAGTGCCTAAGAGAAACATTCCTAGCTTCTGGAAACTTAGGTTCTAGTGGAAGAGAACGACAATAAACATAGACAAATAAAGAAAATCCTGGAAAATACTACAAGTGAGATAAGATAGGTTAATGTGGGAGAGGGTAATGGTGTGTGTGTGTGTGTGTGTACATGTGCATATGTGCTCTTGAGCAGCTTTAGCTCCTTCTCTGAGGAGGTGACATCCAGGTTAATACCTAATGATGATAAGGACTCAGCCTCTTAAAGATTTAGCAAAGCACCTTCCAGAAAAAGGAAAGATAGGCATGAGCCTGATTTTAGGGTATATAAAGAATACCAGTGTGGTTCTCCTGCCGTAACCTAGGGAAAGATTAGGAGCATATCAGAGAGGCAGACAGGGGCCTGGTCATATGGATCACGTAGTCTTATAGAGTTATAAGTTTTGATTTTTACTTAAGTATAATGTAAAGTATTGGGAATCAGAGGCAAGCAGATGGTTATGGAGTATGTGTATATGTGTAGGGGCAGGAGTCGAGTGACATGAAATGAATTATGTCTTGAATAGCTTACTCACTGCTCTGTGGAGGTTGGATCATAGAGTTAAGTATGGTGGCAGAGGGATAAAATCATAGGCCATTGCAACACCCAGGCAAAGTAGTTGGGCCAGTTGTAATGATTGATAGGTTGAGCATTGGTTAAAATTTAGGTGAACTTTAGAAGGTAGGACAAAGAACTCACTGATGGATTGAATATAAGTGTGCTGAGGGTAAGAAAGAATTCAAGATCGACTTCCAGGTTTGACCCTGTGCAACTGAGTAGATGGCTGAGTGCAATATAGGAAAGACCCAGGAGAGTAAGAACTACATTTTTGGAAAACCCAATAATTGTGCTTGGCTTTTGTTGTTTGAGGTGTTTGGCTGAGCCACCCAAGTGCCCCCATACATATATCTGCACATTTTACGGAAGCCTGGGCATGGATCAGCTAATAGATATAATTATCCTGGGTCTATAATTAATATGCTTTATTCTACTGGTGATGGGTAGTGAATCAGACATCTTACCAGTCACTCAGGCAGGCTCAATTCTAGCTACAATTTTAACATATTAGTGATAATTTTAGGGTCAAGTTAAAGTTTTGGTGTTTTCCTTTTTTTTTGGAGATTTCATTTATTCATTTGAGAGAGAGAGTGCGAGGGAAAGCATGAGCAGGGGGTGGAGAGGGACAGAGGGAGAGGGAGAAGCAGACTCCCCACTGATCAGGGAGCCCAATGTGGGGCTCGATCCCAGGACCCTGGGATCACGACCTGAGCCAAAGGCAGATGCTTAACTGACTGAGCCACTGAGGTTCCCCTATAGTTTTTTGATAAATACCAGCAACCAAGTTATCCACAGAGCATAATGTTAGTAAACATCTTCATAATGCTTTTTGTGTATTTTCTTTAAAAATAATATATTCAACATGGTATTCATTGAGTATAGATTGTGTAGTAGGAATTCTGGGACTGGGAACATAGTTTTCTAATCTTAACAAAGGTAAAAATAGTAATGTATTTTATAGTTTTGTCACTCAGCGAATATCCATTATATTGCATCATGTTATGGTCTAAATCACATTTTGGAAATACATTAATGAATATATACATTTGGTGTGTTTTGGAGGACTCTGGTCTGCATCTGGTTAACAACAGCCCATGGAATTGCAACAATAAGCTTTGTTACTTTTTTTTTGAAGAGTATGCGAAAATGGAATTTACATCCTGGGATATTATTTCAACTTTTCACCAGGAGAGTCTACATGGTATATATAGCAAGATGCGGAGGCACCATCTCATGTAGAAAATGATATGTTTGGGATTGTATAGACCTGGGTTTAAACTCAAACACTACCATTTACTGTGTGGACTCAGACACATTATTTAGTTCTCTGTGCCTTATTTCTTTCATGGAAAACGATTGTGATGACAACGTCTTGTGAGGTTTTCCACCATAATTAAATAAGACATTGCATATTATGAAACTTGCACTTATATTGTGGTTCGTGCTGCTCTTGTTTTCACAGAGCAGGGAAGCCCCTGACAGGATGATAAAGCAGTCCAGGAGCTTTGTTACTGTCATGGCTCCAAGGACACCAGCAACATCTTTGGTTTGTGGTGCGAGGTGCGTTGGTTGGAGGCCACCTAGCCTCAGCCTGCCAAGAGGTGGGAGACAGATGGGGTAGGAATCACTCTTTTCTTTCCTTTTTTTTTTTCCTTAAAAGATTTTATTTATTTACTCACGAGAGACACACACACACACACACACACACACACACACAGAGGCAGAGACAGAGGCAGAGGCAGAGGGAGAAGCAGGCTCCAGGCAGGGAGCCCGATGTGGGACTCAATCCAGAGACTCTGGGATCACGCCCTGAGCTGAAAGCAGACGCTCAACCGCTGAGCCACCCAGGCATCCCAGAATCACTCTTTCCTAATGAGAACAATGCAAGGCATGGATAAACTTAAAATGATTCGTTTCAGCATTAGCATGATTTCAGCTTGGATTTTACTTTTGATATCTGCTGGCAGAGAATAAATATCTTCCAACCTTTGCCTCATGAGACCATAATGTCCTCTTTTTTGTCTATCACTCTATCGACTGAATTAGTCCATTTCCTTGTCCATCTCTGTCACTGCCCTCTTCTTCAGAGGCTGCAGACTGACACTATCACTGAAGCCCAAAAAGCAGCATTTCTTTTATTTAGATTTGGTCAAAGAGAAGCTACAGCCTTTTCTCGGAGCCTGCAAAACTCAAATGACTCAGATCTCAGTTGAGAAAGGGACAATGGGTGCCAGTGAATTAGGGTAAACAGTGGAAAATCTGCACCTCCCTTCTGCTGATTTGATTCAAGACTAAAACTTAGTTTCCCCATCTGTAAGACAAAGATATTTTTCTACCTTGTTATCCCTGAGGAATGTGAAGAATCTGAACGGTGAATGGTTTCATCCTAGTGGCAAGAAAAGAATAAATTGCTCACTTAATAAATTGCCAGGCCACTTGGGTACTATTTAGTAGATTACCTTTTCCAGAGCACTAAATGATAGTAAATGGCAAATGGCAGCAACTGGAAGAGTTAATGTGGCTTTGATCTCTTGAACTGAAAGACTCTGTAGTTTCCTTAGAATGAGGTGGAATTATTTCTTCCCTTTTATCTGTGGCCCAGTAAACCTTCAACAAAGGAAGACATTATTACTTTTCCCCATTTTGCCCGACCGTTAAATAAGAGGGATGTTGCAGCTCTACACACATATACCCACACACACCAAAAGTGGCCATTATGATCTTGAAAAGAATTCTTTCACCGTATCGTTTATCATTCAATTAATTAAAAGTACTTACTGAGTCCCGACTATGTGCAAGGGTTTATGCTACATGCCAGGAGGACCCCATGTGGGTGACCGAGCCTCTGCTTTTTAGGTGCTCAAAAAGAGGAGAAAATGTAATCTTAATCTCCCATTCCTGTCTAAAGGGCTGGCATTTCCTGTACCAGTCTGCATCCTAATACCTACAGCTGGTCATGTAGATGGTGGCACATGTGGACCCCAGGAGAGTGCCGGAGCCTAGGACAAATGTATTTTAAATCGTGGCTTCTCCAGTCAGGGACTGATGAGGACCAGAAACAATATAAAAGGTATCTGTTTTACTTGGTGGGATCTTCAAAGAGGGTTCCCTTGTGCAGCAGACCTGTTCCTAGGAGCAAGCACAAGGCACAGGGCAGACCATCCTCTGTGCACTGCTGCAAAGTATATTCACCAGACCTCTAACAGTTATACTCTTAGGACCATGCTAGATGTCCTTGCCATGGCCAGATGTGGCAGGTGTCAACTGGAAGGAAAGGGTGCACTTCAGAGGACAAGATTATGGTTCTTCATCAGTGTCCCTGAAAAGACTATTTCCTCAGATTCTGGGAGAGCTTCTCAAGTCGTAGATGTTAAAGAGAACCAAATTTCAGAAGCCAGCAAGGCAGGTGGAACAGCAGGAGACGGAATACCCTAATTTCAACTGAGTTCTGGTGGGTATTCCTATTGGCACTGAGCTGCTTCCACCTTGCCTGGGTATTCTGAGTGGCAAACCTTGTCTTCCTAGCTTGAAAAGTAATATATACACATGGTAGAGCAAATATAAACCCCAACATAGATACACACATATACGCATAGTTTAAAAAAATCAAAAACTCAGTTCTACTACTCAGGGATAACTGCTCTTAACACTTGGTATATTTTTCCTCGTATTTTCTAAATTGGAATCATATTGTATATTCAATTCTGCAGCCTGCTTGTATTCATTTAGGAACATACTAAACACATTTTCCCGCATAATTAAATATTCTTTGAAAATATCATTTGAAATTACTTCCCAGTCCCCTCTTATTGGGCATTAAGACTGTTTCCCAGTTTCCCTCTACATAAATAATACTTCAATGAATATTTTTATTTGTAATATCCTTTGCCTATTATTTCTTTAGATTCCTAGAAATTACATTACTGACATTTCATAGGGTATAATTTTTCAAGGCTTTTGATAGATTTTGTCAAATTGTTTTCTGGAAAGATTGTAACATTTTACACTCAGATCCATCCGCAGATTTTATAGGGTGCTGATGTTGGGTTCAAGAGCCCTAAGAACCTGCCCCCCAACACCACCAAATCACACAATTCATTGTATTCTTGAGTTGTTATGATTTTTTAGGATAGACAGAGCTATTTTTCTTTTCAGAATGAATTGGGCTTTACAACATTGTGTAGAGGAGAATTTAAATACATGAACAATTGTGCATTTTGTATTTCAACCAGTTAGAAGTGATAAAAATGTAAAATGTCACATGCATGCCCATTTATAAGAAGAAAAATTTTATATCTAAGGATAATTTTTGTATGTTTTTCTTAATCTGAATAGGATAAAAGCACCAATACTTCTATATTCACTACATATGTATGATTTTGCTGCTATATATGAAAAATTGGTATAAGGCTCATCCATATTATATACCAATATTATCACACCATTTACTAATATTTTGTACTTGGTTTCAACTCAACATATTAAGCATGTTTTTCTGATTTTGACAAGTTCTTATTTAACTAATTTTTAATGACTGCATAGTATGCTTCTTGAGGATATGCCAAAATCTATTCAAGTAACCACCAATGTTGAACATTTAGTCTAGTCTCAATTCTAGGCTCCTGTAAACATGCTTATAAATAATCCTTTCATATCCCTTTAATTATTTTATTAAATGCCCAGAAGCACAATTTCTAGGTCAAAGGCCATTTATAATTTTAACTTGTTTGAGAACGACTTAAGGACAACCAGAAACAAAAAGTAAGTTTGTACCAAAATATATTTCTGTGGGCAATGATAAGAGCACATGGAAAATTTTGGAATACATCATTTTAAATTTTATTTCTTATTTTATCTTTTCATAGCTTGTCTCTATTAGTTTTCTATCATGAGTCTAACCAGTTGCTATCAGTTTAAGGGCTTTGGACAACTCACATTTATTACCTTACAGCTTTGTATGTATGGTGTATGGTTTTACAGAAGTCTCCTGTAGGTCCCACTGAGCTAAAAATCAAGGTGTCTACAGGCTATATTATTTTCTGGAGACTCCTGGTAGGAGCCATTTCTTTGCTCTTTTTAGCTTCTGGAGGTCACCTACATTCCTTTGCTCATGGCCCCTTCCCTCCATCCTTAAAGCTTGCAAAGGCAAGTCAGGTTCTTCTTATGTTGCATCGTTCTGATTTCTTCTGTCTCCTCTTTTACTCTGTGGGCTCTTGGGATTACATTGGGACCACCTGGGTGATCCAGGAGACTCTTCCCAGCTCAACACATAGAACTTAATCACATCTCTGAAGTTCCTTATGCCATGTAATGTAACGAATTCCCACTTGGGGGGACTAAGATGTAGACATTTTTGGGAACCATTAGTCTTGTTAACCACACTGTCCTTGTTCCTCTTATTGCTCATGTCCCTGTGTCTTTTATTACAATTACACTTCAATTTATTTTTCCTTATATTTTCTAGTGTGGATCCAAAAATAGACATCTTGCTTTGGATATTAGTATGTATTCATTTAGGTATCAACACTTAATGTGGTTCTCCCTTGATCATTTGCTAAGCAGCATGATATTTTAAGATTGGCAAAGACCATTATTTTATTTTGTTCCTTAACTTTCAAGCTTCTTTCCTCCAAGGGTACATTTTTCATTTCAAAGCCACAGAAACTGGTGTCACTTTCTTTCTGTACTGATAACACAGGATTAAAATTGTTGCACCAAATAGTCTTTTATTTTTCCCTCTCCTCCTAATTTATCACAAGCAGATATTCCACCAGAAGTTGGGAAAAAAGATTTCCAGCTGATGGGCAGCACCTCTACCTTGTGGAAGATTCATTGCTCTGCACATTTTGAATCTGCTGACAAGAAACTTGGAGCAGAAGTAATCAGAGCCCTTGCAAGATTGATTTTTGTCCCCTGCTGGCATATGGCATAGAGGTGGAAAGGCACTCATCTCTCAAACTAATCTTAACTATTTAGAAGCCATTATTGCAGGATTACAAATCATCAGAATACCCCTTTTTTCCCCAACAACGTTATTTATTAGCAAGACCTTCAAATTAGTCTTGTGTCTTGGCTTTACACTATTCTTAAAATCAACCTTGATATCAGTTTTGTCTAAAAAGCATTGCAGTTGGCACCATCACTTTAATTGCACAAACGTTAAACTAAATTCCATTTCCAGTTCACATTTTAAAAATAATTCAAACCAAAATGCAAATTGATTCTGGTCTTCAGTTTGTAAGAAATGCTTAAAGTCAACTTGTCATGAAGGAGAAATTGAATCTATTACCTGTACTCTTCCAGGAAGGAAGATGTATGGAAAGGAGAATAGTGAGATTTATCTGATGTTTGGCTGATATATGGGTATATAAAATCTTAAGTAATACTGATAATGTCACACAATATTGCAACATATATTTTCAGTTGAACATTATAAGACAATAAGGCATAAATGGAAATTAAAGGGAAAAATCTGAATGGTTGTCAGGGAACACTTTTTCATTCAGAGAATCATAAACATATGGAATGGTGTGTCAGGCAAAGTTTCCAAGATGAGAATATTAGAGTAATTACAAAATGGATTTATATTCTGAGAATTGAAGTGCACACAATGAGAAAGAGCTTTGAATCAAATGATTTTTAACTATCTCCCCCAAAAAAACCTCCTCATGAAAATGCATTTCACAAGTATTATCTAAAACTGTGAGTTATCAGAAAGACAGAGATGCTTAATGCTTTAAGAAATATCTATTTCAAAAGAAAAGAGAGAGAAGGTAAGAAAAAAGAAAGAAGGAAAGATAAAGGAGATTGGAGGAGGAACCAAGCTGGTGTGAGGGAAGACTTAATGGAAAACTGTTTAAGTGAAATGATGTATTAATTCAATTTCACAAGTCTTGATTAAAGGCTGAAAACTTGGTCAGTCACCTTAAAGGTTTTTTGAGACCCAGTGGGTGATATTTTTAGCAGTTATCTTACATGCACCACAAGTCTTGTAGCAAGAGTAGTTGCTGTTTATATCTGAATTCAGTCTACCTTGGATCTCCATCTTTTTCTTCCCTATTTACAACAATTATTACTATGATTGCATCAAAATATTAGACAATCCTAAACATAGTGCATACTGCTCCTCATTGAAATTATTGATATGGAGCCACAAGGCAGATATTCTGTATTTATTACTGCAGTTGGGGGCTCTAACAGTTTGGTTGGTTGGTTGGTTGGTTGGTTGGATGAAACAGAGGTGGCTCAGAGTAAGTGAGCTGAAAATGCCCATCTGCCTAGGTTTAGTATAGAGGAAAGAATTCAGAAAACTTAGGGAGATTGGAAGCTTAGAGACGACTTGTCACTTAAGACCAACTTACTCCACCCTGAGAAGAACAGAAGACACATCTTTTACCACAATGGGGGGGAAATACATTTGTGAGGGGAGTACCATCATCCTTAAAGAGCTCTGTGGTCATCCTTGTCCGGAGGCCATACTATACGGTGGGAACTGTGGCCACTAAGCTGGGAAGCCTCAGTGCAAGGAGAGTGACTAACTGCTGCTCAAAATGTGATGTCACTGCTTGAGCAGGTTTGTATATCCTGTGGCACCTGGTAGACGGCTGTTGAGCTGGCAATTATTTTAGCCCTGACACCTGTTAGTAAAGACCACCAGAAGCTATTTGCTTTCAGCTGGCAAGGCCAGCAATACATCTTCACTGTCCTACTTCAAGCATATAAACTCTCCAGCCCTATGTCACAATTTAGTCCATAGGCATGTTGATCACCTCTCCCTTCTGTAAGACATTACAGTGGTCCATTCTATCAATGGCTTTATGCTTATTAGACCCAGTGAGCAAGAAGTAGACTCTACATAAGACATGTGTGTGTCAGAGGATGAGAAAAAAAGCCAACACAAATTCAGGGACCTTCTGGGTTCCAAAGTCTACCATGATGTGTACTTTAAATATCTTACAATTTTTATTTGACAATTATACCTCAATAAAGCTGAAAACAACAACAACAACAACAACAACAAACCTCAGGGGACCTCTACCTGAACTTCTAGAGTGAAATTCACTCTTGAGGTCCAGTGGTGTGGTGTATGCTGAGATATCCCTTCCAGGATGAAGGATAAATTATTGCCTCTGGCTCTTACCATGACCAAAGAAGAGACAGAATACCTAGGAGGCTTGTTGGGTGTTTGGAGGCAACATATTCCTTGTTAGGGTGCGTTACTTTGGACCATTTACTGAGTCATGTGAAAAAGTGCTTGTTTTGAGTAGAGCCAAGAGCAAGGGAAGGCTCCGCAACAGGCATAGGCTGTTGTGCAAACTCTTCTTCCACTAGAGTCTAATGGTCCAGCAGATCCAATGGTGCTTGAGGTGTCAGTGGCAGATAGTGACAGGTGAGTCTCTGTAAGTGAAGGCTTAGGATTTTGAAGCAAAGCTCTGAGATCCTCTGTACATAATTACTCTCCTTATGAGAAACAAAATGCTTAACCATCAGCCACCAAGTTACCAAGCAACTTAAGCTGCCCATTATGACGTCTGATGCACCACACTGTAAAGCTGGGCAGCACTCCATCATCAAATGGAAGTGGTAAATAGAACCCTGGACCTGAGCAGGTCCTAAACATACAAGTAATGTACATGATGTGGCCTAAATGTCTATGGTCCCTACTTCTGCCACACGACCTTCTTTCTCCCAGGATGCACCTATGGGCTCATGGAGAGTTCCCTATGACAGTAGACAGAGGAAGAGAAGACTCAGGCTTGGTTTCTGGATGGTTCTGCATGATGTTCAGGCAGCACTTGAAAGTCAATAATAGCAGCAGCACTATAGCCATTTTCTGGGACATCCCTGAAGGATAGTGGTGAAGGGAAATCCTCCCAGAGGGAAGAACTTCAAACAGTGCCCCTGGTTATTCATTTTGTTTGGAGGGAGAAATGACCAGATATGCAATTATATACTAATTCATGGGCTATGACCAATGGTTTGGCTGGATGATCAGGGACTTAAATATGATTGTAAAACTGGTGACATGGATATCTGGGTAAGAAGTATGTGGATAAATTTCTCTGAATTAGAGAAAACCTGAAGATATATGTGTCCCATGTGAATGCAAAACAAAGGGCGAGCCTCTGAATAATGAACTGGATGGAATGATAGATGTGAATAGCAGCCAAGCTCTTTCTCCACTTACCTCTATCATCACCCAGTAGACACATAAACAAAGTGGCTATGGTGGCACAGATGGAAGTTAGACATGGACTCAGCAACTAGCATTCACTGAGGTTGACCTGGCTATAGCTACTGCTGAGTGCCCAATCTGCCAGCAGCACAAGACCAACATGGAGCCCCCAATATGTCACCATTCCCCAAGGAAATCAGCCAGCTACCTGTGACAGATTGATTACATTGGATTGCTTCCATCGTGGAAGAGGTAGAATTTTGTTCTTACTGGAATGGACATTCTGGATATAGTTTTATCTTCCCAGCATGCAATACTTCTACCATCTGTGGATTTACTAAATGCCTTAAGCACCATTACAGTATTCCACACAGAATTGCTTCTGATCAAGAAATTCACTTCATAGCAAAAGAAGTACAAGAATGGGTCTATGCTTGTGCAGTTCACTTGTCTTTCCAGGTTTCCTCACAACACTGAAGCAGCTGGTTTGATAGAGTGGTGGAATTGCCTTTTTGAAGACTGCCAGCTGCAGTTCCTGGCAGCAGCTTGCAGGGCAGAGGCAAGGTCCTCCAGAAGGCTGTATATGCTCTGAATTGTCATCAAATATATGGTGTTATTTCTCCAACACCTCGGATTTATGGGTCTAGGAATCAAGAGGTGGAAATGAGAGTGGCAACTCTCACTATTACCCCTGGCCACACACTGGTAGAATTTTTGCTTTTTATATCTGCATCCTTATACTTTGATAGTTTAAAGGTCTTAATCCCAAAGGAAGGAATGTTTCCACTAGAGGATACAACAATGATCACATTGAACTGGAAGTTAAGACTGTCATCTGACTATTACAGACCCCTTATGCCTCTGGATCAACAGGCAAAGCAGGGAGATACGGTGTTGACTGGGGTGATTGATCCTGACTAAAAATGGGAAATTGGACTGGAACTCCATGACAGAGGTGAAGAATAATATTTCTAGCATATAGGCTATCCCTTAGGGCATTTCTTGGTATTACCATGCCCTATGATGGAAAGTCAATAGAAAACTATAACAATCCAGTTCAGGCAGGGGAACTAAAAAGACCCTTCAGGAATAAAGATTTGGCTCACCCCAAACTGGGAAAGAAACCATGACCATTTGAGGTTCTTGTTGAAGGCAAAGGTAATATGGAATGGGTAGTGGAAGATAGTTACGAACACTAGTTATAACCATATGACTAATTATAGAAATGAAGACCGTAATTGTCATGAGTATTTTCTCCTTATTTGTTATGAATGTTTGTCTTTGTGTATAATTTCTTTGTTTTATTCCCCTTCTTATCCCTTTATAATGTAACATAAGATGTATTTTTCTTCATATCAAAGAATTTAAGGATTGTTAACTTTACATCATAGTATTTAACTTATAAGATACCACGGAGAAGAGTAAACATCAACTCAAAACTTTGCATCCCCTTTTGGGGAAAAGGTTAGTGTGTTTTTAGTTGTATACAGAATAGTTGTGCCATTTTAGACAGAATTATGACCTTGTTATTCTCTTTATCAAGAGATTAAGTATGGTTTAAGAAGATCTGTATGAGTGTCAAATCAGTAAAGGGTGGGCTTGTGATGGTTAATTCTATGTGTCAAATGGGAGGGTATTTTTGGATGAGATTAACATGTAAATTGGTTTTCTCCATAATGTGGGTGAGGCTCATCCAATCAGTTGAAGTTCTGAATATAACAAAAAGACTGACCTTCCTGAGCAGGAGGCAGTGGTCCAGCAGACTGCCTTCAGACTTTATCTACACCATTGAGAGGTGAATGGGTTACCTCCCACAGCAAAAGAGATTTTCATATGTGATCATGACACTTGGGAAGATGATCTTGAATTATCTGATGAATCTAATACAATCAAAAGAGATCTTATAAAATGGAGTAAAGTAAGTTAGTCTCTAGCCTGCTGGCCGGCAGACAGGGCCATAGCATCAGCTTTCCTGGGTTTTGTAGCCTGCCAGCCCAGATTGCAGATTTTGGACTCTATTATAACACATGAATCAATTCTTTATAATAAAATTCTTTCTATGTATGTACATACCCGTTGGCTTTGTGTCTCTGGAGAATTCTAACACATGCTCTAATAATTTACTTCATTTTTGGTTTGGATACTTACAATAAAAATGATTGTCTTCTGACACAATGGTTTCATTTTTCACTCATTATATTTTAAAAAATGATATGAAAAATATTTAAAGAATTCCTGTAGATTTAAAACATTATCTTTAGAAATTATGTTACCTTATGATTGATCAAGTGAAGATATTTACATAATCTCTAGATAGAGAATTTCTATTAGGAATTTTTTTAAATGTCGAATGGAAATATGTGAAGATAAACACAAACTTATTTAGGAGACTTATGTGATAGAAATGGTTTCATGACAAACGAAAAGTAGAATCAGACCCACAAGTACAGAGAACAAGCAGATACTTGCCAGAAGGGAGTGGGGGGGGGGAGATGGATGAAAAAGAGTGGGGGTATACAGCCTTCCAGTTATGAAATGTGTAAATCATGGGCATAAAGGGCACAGCATAAGGTGTAGAGTCAAAAATATTGTAACAATGATGTATGGTGATAGATGGTGGCTACACTTGTGGTGAACATAGCATGATGTATAAACTTGTTAAATCACTATGTTGTACACCTGAAACTGAGGTAACATTTTATATTGACTCTACTCATATTAAACAAATGATAATTGATTCATTAAAGAATAGTTTTATGAACCAGAACAGCTGCTTCCAATTAATTAATTAATTAATTAGGGTTCAATTTGCCAACATATAGTATAACACCCAGTGCTCATCCCATCAAGTGCCCCCCTCAGTGCCCATCACCCAGTCACCCCAACCCCCTGCCCACCTCCCCTTGTTCCACTACCCCTTGTTCGTTTCCCAAGTTAGGAGTCTCTCATGTTCTGTCACACTCTCTGATATTTCCCACTCATTTTTTTCTCCTTTCCCCTTTATTCCCTTTCACTATTTTTTTTATTCCCCAAATAAAGGAGACCATCAAATGTTTGTCCTTCTCCGACTGACTTACTTCACTCAGCATGATACCCTCCAGTTCTATCCACATCGACGCAAATGGTGGGTATTTGTCGTTTCTATTGGCTGAGTAATATTCCATTCATCTGTCCATGGACACCAAGGCTCCTTCCACAGTTTGGCTATTGTGGACATTGTTGCTATAAACATTGGGGTGCAGGTGTCCCGGGAGGCCCCCGAGGACACCTGTTTCACTGCATCTGTATCTTTGGGGTAAATCCCCAGCAGTGCAGTTGCTGGGTCCTAGGGCAGTTCTATTTTTAATTCTTTGAGGAACCTCCACAGAATTTTCCAGAGTGGTTGTATCAGTTCACATTCCCACCAACAGTGCAAGAGGGTTCCCCTTTCTCCACATCATCTCCAACATTTGTTGTTTCCTGCCTTGTTAATTTTCCCCATTCTCACTGGTGTGAGGTGGTATCTCATTGTGGTTTTGATTTGTATTTCCCTGTTGGCAAGTGATGTGGAGCATTTTCTCATGTGCTTGTTGGCCATGTCTATGTCTTTCTCTGTGAGATTTCTGTTCATGTCTTTTGCCCATTTTATGATTGGATTGTTTGTTTCTTAGCTGTTGAGTTTTTTTTTTTTAAGATTTTATTTTTTAATGAGAGAGAGAGAGAGAGCGAGAGAGAAAGAGAGAGAGAGAGAAGCAGAGACACAGGCAGAGGGAGAAGCAGGCTTCATGTAGGGAGCCGGACGTGGGACTTGATCCTGGGTCTCCAGGACCAGGCCCTGGGCCAAAGGTGGAGTGAAACCTCTGAGCCACCTGGACTGCCCTTAGCTGTTAAGTTTAATAAGTTCTTTATAGATCTTGGAAACTAGCCCTTTATCAGATATGTCATTTGCAAGTATCTCCTCCCATTCTGTAGGTTGTCTTTTAGTTTTGTTGACTGTTTCTTTGGCTGTGCAAAAACTTCTTATCTTGATGAAGTTCCAATAATTCATTTTTGCTTTTGTTTCTCTTGCCTTCATGGATGTATCTTGCAAGAAGTTACTGTGGGTGAGTTAAAAAAGGGTGTTGCCTGTGTTCTTCTCTAGGATTTTGATGGAATCTTGTCTCACATTTAGATCTTTTATCCATTTTGAGTTTATCTTTGTGTCTGGTGCAAGAGAGTGGTCTAGTTTCATTCTTCTGCATGAGGCTGTCCAATTTTCCCAGCACCATTTATTGAAGAGACTGTCTTTCTTCCAGTGGATAGTCTTTCCTCCTTTGTTGAATATTAGTTGACCATAAGGTTCAGGGTCCACTTCTGGATTCTCTATTCTGTTCCATTGATCTATGTGTCTGTTTTTGTGACAGTACCACACTGTCTTAAGGACCACAGCTTTGTAGTCCAACCTGAAATCTGCCATTGTGATGCCCCAAGCTATGGTTTTCTTTTTTAAAATTCCCCTGGCTATTCAGGGTCTTTTCTGATTCCACACAAATCTTAAAATAATTTGTTCCAACTCTCTGAAGAAAGTCCATGGTATTTTGATAGGGATTGCATTAAACGTGTAAATTGCCCTGGGTAACATTGACATTTTCACAATATTAATTGTGCCAATCCATGAGCTTGGAATATTTTTCCATCTCTGTGTCTTCCTCAATTTCTTTCAGAACTGTTCTTTAGTTTTTAGGGTATAGCTCCTTTACCTCTTTGGTTAGGTTTATTCCTAGGTATCTCATGCTTTTGGGTGCAATTGTAAATGGGATTGACTCCTTAATTTCTTTCTTCAGTCTCATTGTTAGTGTATAGAAATGCCACTGACTTCTGGGCCTTGATTTTGTATCCTGCCATACTGCGGAATTGCTGTATGAGTTCTAGCAATCTTCGGGTGTAGTCTTTTGGGTTTTCTTTGTACAGTATCATGTCATCTGCAAAGAAGGAGAGTTTGACTTCTTCTTTGCCAATTCGAATGCCGTTTTGGAATTAAGGTGATGCTGGCCTCATAAAAGAAGTTTGGGAGTATTCCATCTCTTTCTATGTTTTGGAACAGCTTTAGTAGAATAAGTATTGTTGGTTCTTTAAACGTTTGATAGAATTCCTCTGGGAAGCCATCTGGCCCTGTACTTTTGTGTCTTGAGAAGTTTTTGATGACTGCTTCAATTTCCTCCCTGGTTATTGGCCTGTTCAGGTTTTCTATTTTCTTGTTCCAGTTTTGGTAGTTTGTGGTTTTCCAGAAATGTGTCCCTTTCTTCTAGACTGCCTAATTTATTGGTGTATAGCTGCTCATAATATGTTTTTAAAATAGTTTGTATTTCCTTGGTATTGGTGGTCTCTCCTTTTTCATTCATGATTTTATTAATTTGAGTCTTTCTCTTTTGTTTTTAATAAGGCTGGCTAATGGTTTATCTATCTTATTAATTCTTCCAAAGAACCAACTCCTGGTTCTGTTGATCTGTTCCACAGTTCTTCTTGTCTCTATTTTATTGAGTTCTGGTCAAATCTTTATTAACTCTCTTCTTCTGCTGGGTGTAGGTTTTATTTGCTGTTCTTTCTCCAGTTCCTTTAGGTGCAATGTTAGCTTGTGTATTTGTGTTTTTTCCAGTTTTTTTGAGGGAGGCTTGAGTTGTGATGTATTTCCCTCTCAGGACTGCTTTTGCTGTATCCCAAAGATTTTGAATGGTTGTATCTTCATTTTCATTAGTTTCCATTAATACTTTTAATTCTTCTCTAATTTCCTGGTTGACCCTTTCATCTTTTAGCAGAATGCTCTTTAACCTCCATGTGTTTGAATTTCCTCCAAATTTATTCTTGTGATTTAGTTCTAGTTTCTAAGCATTATGATCTGAAAATATGCAGGGGACAATCCGAATCCTTTGGTAGCAGTTAAGACCTGATTTGTGACCCAGTATGTGGTCTATTCTGGAGAAAGTTCCATGTGCACCTGAGAAGAATGTGTATTCAGTTGCGTTTGGATGTAAAGTTCTGCAAATATCTGTGAAATCCATCTGGTCCAGTGTATCATTTAAAGCTCTCGTTTCTTTGGAGATGTTGTGCTTAGAATATCTGTCCCTTACAGAAGGTGCTGTGTTGAAGTCTCCCAGTATAATTGTATTATTATCGAAGTATGTCTTTACTTTGGTTTTTAAATTGTTTGATATACTTGGCAGCTCCCACATTAGGGGCATAAATATTCATGGTTGTTAGGTCCTCTTGTTGGATAGATCCTCTAAGTATGATATAGTTTCCCTCTTCATCTCTTACTATAGTCTTTGGGATAAACTTTAATTTATCTGATATAAGGATGGCTACCCCAGCTTTCTTTTGACAACCATTTGAATGGTAAATGGTTCTCCAACCTTTTATTTTCAGGCTGTAGGTGTCCTTAGGTCTAAAATGAGTCTTTTGTAGATGGTAAATAGATGGGTCTTGCTTTTTTATCCAGTCTGAAACCCTGCATCATTTGATGGGATCATTTAGCTCACTTACATTCAGAGTAACTATTGAAAGATATAAATTTAGTGTCATCATAGTACCTATTCAGTCTGTTTTTGTGGATCATTTCTTTGGACTTCCTCTTTCTTTCACAGAGTCGCCCTTAATATTTCTTGCAGAGCTGGTTTGGTGGTCACATATTCTTTCAGTTTCTGCCTATCTTGGAAGCTCTTTATCTCTCCTTCTATTCTGAATAAGAGCCTTGCTGGATAAAGTATTTTTGGCTGCAGGTTCTTCTCATTTAGGACCCTGAATATATCCTGCCAGCCCTTTCTGGCCTGCCAGGTCTCTGTGGTGAGGTCTGTTGTCAATCTGACATTTCTCTCCATGTAAGTTAGGGATGTCTTGTCTCTTGCTGCTTTAAGGGTTTTCTCTTTATCTTTGGAATTTTCAAGTTTCATTATTAAATGTCAAGGTGTTGAATGGTTTTTATTGATTTTAGGGGGGAACCTCTCTATCTCCTAGATATGAATGCCTGTTTCCCTCCCCAAGTTAGGGAAGTTCTCGGCTATGATTTGTTCAAATACACTTTCTGATCCTCTGTGTCTTTTGGCACCTTCTGGAACGCCAATTAAACGTAGATTTTTCCTTCTGAGGCTGTAATTTATTTCCCTTAACCTTTCCTTATGATCTTTTGTTTTTCTCTTTTTTCCTCAGCTTCCTTCCTTGTCATCAACTTGTCTTCTATTTCACTCAGTCTTTCTTCTACCTCATTAACCCTCATCATTAGGACCTCCAGTTTGGATTGCATCTCATTTAATTGATTTTCAATTTCTTTTTTTTTTTTTTTTAAATTTATTTATTTATTTATTTATTTTTTTATGATAGTCACACAGAGAGAGAGAGAGAGAGAGAGGCTGAGACACAGGCAGAGGGAGAAGCAGGCTCCATGCACTGGGAGCCCGATGTGGGATTCGATCCCGGGTCTCCAGGATCGTGCCCTGGGCCAAAGGCAGGCGCCAAACCGCTGCGCCACCCAGGGATCCCTGATTTTCAATTTCGGCCTGATTAGATCTAAATTCTGCAGTCATGAAGTCTCTTGAGTCCTTTATGCTTTTTTCCAGAGCCACCAGTAGCTTTATAATTCTGCTTCTGAATGGGCTTTCTGACATCGAATTATAATCCAAATTCTGTAACTCTGTGGGAGAGAGGACTGTTTCTGAGTCTTTCTTTTGTGGTGAGTTCTTCTTTCTAGTCATTTTGCTCAGTGCAGAGTGGCTAAAAACAAGTTGTATTGGAAAAAGGAAGGAAAGAAATAGAGAAAAAGGGAAAAACAAAAATAAACATACAAAAAACAAAACAAAAACAAAAAACAAGGAAGGGTACCCTGTGGTCTATATACTATAAGTATCTCGACTTCCCCTGGAGCTTTCCAGCGCTGCTTGGTCAAGAACTTGCTCTCCCCTATCCAGCTGGTCTTCTGGGGGAGGGGCTGCCGTGCTGATTCTCAGGTGTGTGCACCTGGGGGAGCTGCCCCGCCCCTTCCAGGTGCTCGGCTCAGTGGGAGCTGTTTATCCTGTGAGGCCCCTGCTCCCTGGCGTCCCCGCTCCGCCCCAGGCACAGGGTGACACCAGGAGGAACAACAGTGGCGGGGGCCAGCTCTCCAGCCCTGGAGTCGGCTCCCGCAGTAACTACCGCAGCTCTGGTCCGCACTGGCCTGGATGCTCCAGGCGCGGCGCTGATCTGCATAGCTCGGGGCTGCCTGGGGGCAGGAGAGTCCTTGCTTTCCTGTGCCCTCCTGGCCTCCGCCTGGCCTGTCCGAGAGGAGCGCAGTTTCCTGGGCTGTGTCCCCCACGCCCTGGGCTCCGGGGCCTGCGCCGCTGGAATCACGCTCCCTGGGCCCGCAGCCCCCTCTGCCTGGAGCCGCCGCCTGGGCAGTCGCCTGAGCTGCTCCCAGGGCCCCTCCTGGCGCACACTCCAGCCCTTTACCGAGCTCGGCCGGCGGGCGCACCCCCTCTGTTAGTGACCCCGGGAACCTGGAGGCTCCCCTGCCCCTCCTGGGATCCTGCCCAAGCTCCCTGCAAGCGCCTTTCCATCCGGGAGGATTGGTAAAGCTCCTGCTTCTCTGGGCCTGGGCTTTCCTGTCCTGGGGGCTCTCACTGCGGTCTTAGCCCGGCTCCTCGTGGCCCTGCCTCCCTTTAATGCTTTTCTATTTATTTTTTTTTTCCGTCTTCCTACCTTGATAGAAGCACGAACTCTTCTCACTGTAGCATTCCAGCTGTTCTCTCTTTAAACCTCAGGCTGAATTTGCAGGTTTTCAGGATGATTTGAAAGTTATCTAGGTAAGTTGGTGGGGACAGGTGACTTGGGGACCCTACTCCTCCATTTTGCCCCGCCTCTTGAAAGTGCTTTTTAGCTGCTTTCCTTTTACAGGTGAATATATTCTATAACTTTGGTTTTGGTGCTGTGTTAATCACATTTCACAAAGCATTGGGGTCTTGGAGTTGTTCCTTATTAAAATAACTTTATGTGTGGGTTTAGCATTTCTACCAACAAGACTGTAAGTTTTGGAGAAGTAGAGAACTTGGCATACTTTTTCTGCTCCCATATCAACTAAAGTTGTGGAATAATATGGCAAATAAAGCAGAACACAGCATTGATTATGTAGTGTAATACATAAATGCAGCAAATGCTCAATAAATACTCTACTGGTGGCTTTACTATTGACCACTATGTCTTGACTTCCCAGATTAGTCAATCACTTGGATAAACTGAATCAACTAACATAAGATTAAAAATAAAATACACAGTAAGGAAAATGAGCCTACAGAAAATAATTATTGCTAGAGACAATAGAGGTCAATCACATAAATATAAATTGTATTCATGTTCTACAGTTGCTTTAACAAATTACCACATATTTAGTGGTTTAAAACATCAGTGATTTTATTCTCTAGGTCAGAGTTCTGAAAATGGGTCTTACGGAGCTAAAATCAAGGTGTTAGCTGGACTATGTTCCTTCTGGAGCCTCTAGGGGAACATCCTTCCTTTGTCTTTCCTAACTTCTGTAACCTGCCTGCATTTGTCGGCTAGTGCCTCATTTCCAACAACGGCATTTCTCTCATCTCGACTTCCATTGTCACATTTCCTTCTTTGACTGATTTCCCTATGTCCCTCTTATAAGGACCCCTTAGAGTCACTGAGATCATTCAGGATAATCTTCCCACTTAATATTCTTTTTTTTTCCCTCACTTAAGATTCTTAACTTACATATGAAAAGTCTTTTTTGCCATGTAAGATAACATATTCACATTTTTAGAGATTAGAACATGGATTGCTGGCCACGTACGTCAATATTTACTAGAAGAGTTTGGCATTTTTTCTTAATAATAGGAAATATGTATGTTTTTTTATTTTGCCAGATAAACTTAAAAGTCTAAGAAATCTGGATTAAGTATGTGTGGAGGATTCCACAATGAAATGTGTTTTGATGTTTCAACAGCAGATGTATCACCCAGGGACACTCTCCTTAGGAAACAGCAGGAACCTCCTCACTGCTCTCTCTTCTGGCTTGAAATTCATCTCTTTACCAGCTGCCAACTTTAAACTGTAGTGAGCCTCTTAGTTTATGGTCCTTTCAAGCTAAAATCTGTTACACTAGTAGAGAAATTGTAATACCTACGTAAATCAATAATTGCAACGTATGTGATTTCATAGCTTGCTCAGAGTGTTATTAGCTACAACATTTGTGTTTAGCATGTTTAGCCTATCAAACAACATATACAATTGAACCCACTTACATACTGCTTAGGTATATCTTCACTTTTGTGATTTGTTTTTTATAAAGATACAACAATTTTTGATTCTGGAATCTTTTTTTACATTAGGAGAATTCTATGTTCATTTTTTTAATAAATTAATTTTTATTGGTGTTCAATTTACCAACATACAGAATAACACCCAGTGCTCATCCCGTCAAGTGTCCCCCTCAGTGCCCGTCACCCATTCACCCCCACCCCCCGCCCTCCTCCCCCTCCACCACCCCTAGTTCATTTCCCAGAGTTAGGAGTCTTTATGTTCTGTCTCCCTTTCTGATATTTCCCACACATTTCTTCTCCCTTCCCTTATATTCCCTTTCACTATTATTCATATTCCCCAAATGAATGAGAACATACACTGTTTGTCCTTCTCCGATTGACTTACTTCACTCAGCATAATACCCTCCAGTTCCATCCACGTTGAAGCAAATGGTGGGTATTTGTCGTTTCTAATGGCTGAGGAATATTCCATTGTATACATAGACCACATCTTCTTTATCCATTCATCTTTCCATGGACACTGAGGCTCCTTCCACAGTTTGGCTATTGTGGACATGGCTGCTAGAAACATCGGGGTGCAGGTGTCCCGGCGTTTCATTGCATCTGAATCTTTGGAGTAAATCCCTAACAGTGCAATTGCTGGGTCGTAGGGCAGGTCTATTTTTAACTCTTTGAGGAACCTCCACACAGTTTTCCAGAGTGGCTGCACCAGTTCACATTCCCACCAACAGTGTAAGAGTGTTCCCTTTAGGAGAATTCTATGTTCAAATAATCCAAGTTAATTGTAAATATTCTGGAAGATTCTTTAGGTTTTCAATGTGGTAACATTTTTGAGCAAGGCTGGAAAGCTCTTACTAGAGCCTCCCCTCTCCTCCCATCACAGATATAAATAAAAGTTCTCATTAGAACTTTTGCTGGCTCTAAGGGAACCTAGTTTCCAGATTTAGAAATTTTATTTTCTTAATTTTAGTGACCATTTCTATATCAGTTTTAAATAAACTCTACACCTAACATGGGGCTCAACTTTCAACATTGGTATCAAGAGTCATGCGCTTTACTACTAAGTCAGCTAGGCACCTCTATGTTTGTTTTAAAAGTTCATCATACTAATGTTTTTTTCTCTACACCATCTAAAGTTTGCATTAGAATAGTCATTTATTTACTTATCAAATATTTTTTAAGTACCTGTCAACTTGGGCCTGTGTGAAAAACTGGAGATTCATGGTGATTGAGAGAGACATGGTATCTCCTGAAAAACCTATAGTCTAGTAGGAACAGTTATCAACAATCATACAAATAGCACATCAGTATGAATACAATTAAGTGCTGCTGAGGAAAGTGCAGATAGAACATATGCTAGTAGGTTTAGCCTAAGTCAGGGGATAAGAAAAGAATGCCCTGAGAAGTACTTTTAGGCTGAAGTGGGACAAGCAAATTCTGTTTGAGGATACTCTCTTCAATAAGTTATTTTTCCCTTATACCACACGCTATATGATTAAACTTGAATCTTCTTTTCGTTTTTTTTTTTTTTGAGAAATAGAATTTTCTATGGCTTTAATGAAACAAAGACCTGCTGCCACTCCCTGACTTCAGGACAGTTCTGTAGTGTCCTTTGTTTCTCCACACCTTTGTTCATCTTGGCCTTGGAAGTGCAGGTAAAGCTTGATGAGATACTTGTATTTGGACAATTATAATTTGACAATTTAGCCTCATTACCTTCACTTATTCTTCTTGAATAAATTTAAGCTTAGCTTCATGTGCCTGATTTTCAAGGAAGGTTTAACTGCAGCTCTCATTTTAGCCAAATAACAGATTTTGTTGACAGTGCATCCTGACATGGTGCTACCTGCATTCTTTCATTAGAGGATCCATTTCCAGGAGGCAGGGAGGAGAACCAACCCAACCTATTTTCATGCTTAAGTGTGGCTTTACTTCCTTCACTGAGATTATCTCACTCAAGTTACTAATCAGAACTCGATAATCCCACTCACAATGTTATGCATACACTTCTCAAGACTTATTTCAAGTGATTATATGCATCTCCTCATAATCTAAATTGGTAAGCTTTTCACTAGAAACTCCTGTGATATGTGCTGTCATTGTACAAAGATTTAAATGGATAGACTCAGAGAAACCTTCATCCTTCATTGTGAAAGGGCATCCACTGCTCTCAATATTGGGAGACACAGTTATTTCCTTGACACACTTTAGAGCACTCTCTGGCTCAATTTTGCGATCATCTGGAGAGACACTGTGTTCACTGCTTCAGAGCCTTGGCTACAAAATTAGATAGCCTGGACTCGAATCTTGGCCCTGCCTCTATCAGTAGTAACATGGGTAAAACTGGTCAACCACTCTGAGGCTCTCCCTGTTTTCTCATGTCGGTTGATCTACCTGTCGGTTTCTTGTGGGGAATGAATTAGGTAAGGCACTGATAGTATCTAATATATTATGAGAGACTCAATGCTGGCCACTGTTATTAGTACTGAACTTTATACCATATGCTAAGTAATGTTGTAGATACCAGTCCTCACAATTAGGGAGATGATGGTGCTGAAATGATATACAGTACTAAGCAAATGACATTCATTGTAAATGAGGCAGAGAAGAGAGCTGGAAGTGACAAATCTACCTAGGATGAGAAGGTGAGCAGAAGGGGCAGATTTAGCGATGCCTCTCACATCAAGTGACTTTTGAAAAAATTCTCTAGGGATAAAAAAAGAGTGGAGAAGGACTTTGGAGGCAGGTGGGTTATTGAAAAAAAATGTGGAAATCACCAACCAGGGAATGGTAAGGAGCATAACGGATTTTTGCATTGAAGACAGAATGGGGAAGATGCTGCAAAGGTAAGTTGGGGGACAAGGTATATATATGATGAAAACCTTGTTCAGCACTCAAATCCAACCACATGAAATATTGCTGAAAAGGGATTTGAGCTAGTTCAAGCAGCTCAGTGACAGCATATATCACAAGGGGTAAGTCTATATATTACCTTTTGTCAGAGCCATCAAGCTATCAAAATACTCTCATTCTTAGCTATGGTAGTTTACATACATTATTCAGTGTACCAAGGTGCAATTTTGACATGTTTTCTGAGGGTCTTAGACCATGCATATTCTCTCAAATGTGCAACCTTCAAACTGAAAGTAATCTCAATATATGCTGCCAAAATCATGTGAAATACTATCTTATTTTGCCAGCAGTAACAAAATTGTGAAGAAGGTCAAAGTTGTCTTTCATCTTCTCATTCCTTATCAATTCATCTCAATTTACATACATATCTTTAAAATGTATCTTCTGATAAGGGGTTAATATATAAATTATATAGAGGATTCATATGACTCAATAACAGCAATGGCAACAAATTCCCAAACAATCTGATTGAAAAATGGACAGAGAATCTGAATGGGTATTTTTGCAGAAGACATACAGATGGCTAAGAGGCACATGAAAAGAGGTTCGGCATCACTAATCATTAGGAAAATGCAAATCAAAACCACAGTGAGATATCACCTCACACCTGTTATAATGGCTAGCATCAAAAAGACAATAAATAGCAAGTATTGGTGAGAGAAAAGGGAACCCTTGTGCATTGTTGTTGGAAATGTAAATTGGTGCAGCCACTGTGGAAAACAGTATGGAAGTTTCTCAAAAAATTAAAAATAGAACTACCATATGATCCAACAATTTTAGTCCTGGGTATCTATTCAAATAAAATGAAGACACTAATTCAAAAAGATATACGCACCTGTATGTTCACTACAGCATTATTTGCAATAGCTAATGGAAATGGAAACAACCTAAGTGTCCATCAAGAGACGACTGGATAAAGAAAATGTGATATATATATATATATATATATACATATATATAATGGGAAACTACTGAGACATAAAAAAGAAGGAATCTTGCCATTTATGACAACATGGATAGACTGGGGGCATTATGCTAATTGAAAGAAGTCAGAGAAAGACAAGTACTGTATAACTTCACTTATAAGTGGAATTTAAAAACTAAAGCAAACAAACAGAACAAAACAAAACTCAGAATCATAGACATGGAGAACAGAGAGGTGATTCCAGAGGATAATGTAGTGTGTGTGTGGGGGAATGGATGAAGGTGATCAAGAGATACAAACTTCCAGTTATAAAATAAGTTATGAGGCTGTAATGTGCAGCATGGGGAATAATATTATACAGTAAAAATTACAGTAAATAATAATGTAGTAAATAATATTGTATTAACTATGTATGATGAGACACGGTAACTAAACTCATTGTGGTAATCAGTTTGCGATGTGTACAAATGTTCAATCACTATGTTATAAAATGAAATTAATAAAATAGCATGTGTGAGTTATAATTCAGTAAAAAAGGAAGGCCTTAAATCAATGAGCTAAAATACTCACTATAAAAAACTAGAAAAAGAGCATTAATTAAATATAAAGTAAGTAGGAAGAATGTAATAATATAAAAGCTAAAATCAATTAAATAGAAAACAAAAATAATAGAGATCATTGAAACAAACTTCCTCCTTTGAAAAGATCAACAGAATTGATAAATCTCTAGTAGATTCATTAGGATAAAAGAAAAAAGACACAACTTGTCAAGATCAGTAATGAGAAAAGGGATATCATTATGGATCCTTCAAGCATACGTATAATAAGAGTATATCATGAATAACTTTATGTCAATAAATTGAACAACTTATGTGAAATGAACAAGTCCTTGAAAGATTCAAGTGTCCAAATTTCACTCAAGAAGAGGTTAATTATCTGAACAATCTTAGATCTATTTTAAAAATTGGTTAGTAATCAGGGAAATACAAATCAAAACCACAATGAGATACCACCTCACACCAGTGAGAATGGGGAAAATTAATAAGGCAGGAAACAACAAATGTTGGAGAGGATGCGGAGAAAAGGGAACCCTCTTACACTGTTGGTGGGAATGTGAACTGGTGCAGCCACTCTGGAAAACTGTGTGGAGGTTCCTCAAAGAATTAAAAATAGACCTTCCCTACGACCCAGCAATTGCACTGCTGGGGATTTACCCCAAAGATTCAGATGCAATGAAACGCCGGGACACCTGCACCCCGATGTTTCTAGCAGCCATGTCCACAATAGCCAAACTGTGGAAGGAGCCTCGGTGCCCATCGAAAGATGAATGGATAAAGAAGATGTGGTTTATGTATACAATGGAATATTCCTCAGCCATTAGAAACGACAAATACCCACCATTTGCTTCAACGTGGATGGAACTGGAGGGTATTATGCTGAGTGAAGTAAGTCAATCGGAGAAGGACAAACAGTGTATGTTCTCATTCATTTGGGGAATATGAATAATAGTGAAAGGGAATATAAGGGAAGGGAGAAGAAATGTGTGGGAAATATCAGAAAGGGAGACAGAACATAAAGACTCCTAACTCTGGGAAATGAACTAGGGGTGGTGGAGGGGGAGGAGGGCGGGGGGTGGGGGTGAATGGGTGACGGGCACTGAGGGGGACACTTGACGAGATGAGCACTGGGTGTTATTCTGTATGTTGGTAAATTGAACATCAATAAAAATTAATTTATAAAATAAAAAATAAAAAAATAAAAATTGGTTAGTAGTTAAAATCTCCCCACAAAGAAAATTCCAGACCCCAGTAGCTCCATTAGCAAATTCTAACATTTAAAGATGAAATTGTACAAAAACTCCAAAAACTAGAAAAGAGGGGGAAAAAAACCCTTTTCAACTCTATGAGTCCAGCCATTACCATGATAAAGACATTATAAGAAAAGAAAAACCAGAGATCAGAATTCATAGATTAAAAAAGATTTAATAAAATGTTAGCAAATCACACCCAGAAATATATAAAAAGGATGATTAATAATGCCCAGGTGGGGTTTATTCTAGGAATGCAGAGTTGGCTTAATGTTCAAAAATGAATCAATGTAATTCACCATATTAAAGGATCAAAAAAAGGAACCCATATTATCATCTCCACAGATGGAGAAGCATTTAACAAGATCCCAATTCCATTTTTGATGAAGACTCTGAAGCCTATTAGTAAGTGAAAGGAATATTTTCAATCTGGGGAAGGGCATCTATGAAAAGAAAAACCTATAGCTACCTTATACTTAATGGTAAAATACTAAGTTCCTTCCTCCTAAAATAAGGAACAATGTAAAGATGTCTTCTCTTACCAATTTTATTCATTTTACTGGGATTCCTAGCCAGTGATATAAGGAGGTGAAAAATAATAAGGAAGTGAAAAATAAGGAGGTGCTTACAGATTGGAAAGGCAAAGAAAAAAGTGTTTTTTTATTTACAGATAATATGATCATATATATAGAAATTATAAAGACTCTACAAAAGTCCAAAGTTAACAGGGTCACATGATACAAGGTTAATGCACAAAAGTCAATTTTATGTCTATATATTAGCAAAAAACAATTGGAAGTCAAAAGTAAAGGAATAGCATTGTTAAAAATACTATCTTATATTGAAAATATTAAATATTTAGGGATAAATTTAACAAAATATATGCAAGCTGCATACACTGAAAACTACTCAATAAAAATACCAAAACAAATGACAAGAAATACCATGATTATAAACTAGAAGATGCAACATTATTAAGATGCCAGTTTCCCTCAACTTGATCAACAAATTTAGCTTGATTCCAATCCAATCCCAGTAGACTTTTTGTAGGTGTTAAAAGACAATTCTTAAATTTTCCTATAGAATGAAAGAACTTAGATTGGCCAAAAACAATTTTGAAAAAGTAGAACAAAGTACAAGATTTATACTACCTGATTTCAAGATCTAATATCAAGACCCAGCATTCCAGACAGGTGGACTGGCGTAAAGATAGAAATACAGATCAGTGGAACAGAATAGAAGTCCATAAATTTATTTTTCAAGCTGGGTGCCAAGACAATTTAATGGGAATATGATTATCTTAACAATAGATGGTATTAGAACAACTGGGTATCCATGTACTGAGGCAGAAGGAGAGAGAGAGAGACAGAGAGAGAGGGAGAAAAAAGTATCTCAACCATTACCTCAAACTATATTCACAATTGAACCTGAAGTGGGTCATAAATTTACCTGGAAGAGCTAAATCTATAAAACTCTAAGTGTAAGAATGTGGAACAATTGGAATTCTCCTACATTGCTGGTGGGAATACAAAATAGCACAGCCTTGTTCAAAAACAGTTTGACAGTTTCTCATAAAGTTAAACATATTCTTACCATATGACCCAGCACTTCCATTCCTAGGTGATAACTCCAGAGAAATGACATTTATTTGTATATAAATACTTGTGTTTGAATGTTCAAACCAACTTTATTTATAATAGCCCCAAACTGGAAACAACCCAAATGTCTATCAAGTAGTATGTGCACAAACCACTCATGGTATATTCATAAAATGGAATGCCATCCGCCATGAATAGGAATAAACTACTGATATACATAATAATATGGATAACTCTCAGAAGTATTATGCTAAATTAAAAAAAATCCTAGCCCACAGAGAGCAGATCAGTGTTTGCCAGGGGCTTCAGTGATGGGCAGCTAAGGGGCACAGGAAAGCTTTTTGGCATGATGGTAATGTTCTACATGGTGATTGTGGTAGCGATCATCTGAATATATATATTTGTCAAAACTCACTGAATTAAAACTGATACTTAAAAACGACACTGTTTATTAAATGCAAATTATACATGATAAAGCTGACAAAAGTAGTAAGAAAGGAAACAGGCCAAAATAAAAAGTCAGATAAGGACATATTAAAAAAATTTACACAGACTTGAAAAAAGAAACTAAATTAGCTTAGAGAGAGTAACCTGGGATTCAGACGCTGTATCTCTAGGTTACCAGAAGCATGTTTGAACGCACCCATTATTGCTTTTCTTTCCTCATTATCTTATTTATTAACCTAGCACCTAGGATACCACAGTGCCTCAACAACATTTATTCAATAAATGTGAGGTGATAGGTAAGAAAGTAAAGACCCACGCAACTAATAAAGTCCTTTATTCTTGAATGAAAATTCGAAACTAAAAGAGAGATTGTTAGCATTTTGCTCTGTTCACTTTTAGCTCTCATTCACCTGGCAGTTTTGCTTTTTTTGTGAGCAAATAAACCAATCAAAATGATTTAGTCCTGCTACCAGTTTAGTTTCTATGAACAAACATTTAAATTAGCCAGTGTGGGCCAGCAAGACAAATGGGTGGGCTTCATCCTGATTCTGCCACAAGTTCTGTTAAACGCTCAATCTTCCCAGGCTATCCCAGAGCCATAACTTAAGCATAGCTGACTCTATTGTTTTTGACAGCATAAAATGTGTATAAATTGAGAGTTCATGAAGAAATATGGACTCTGGAACCTGTTTTGTTATGGAGGGTTTTTTTTTACTATTATCTTTTTGGGAAATATAGATTCTTTTTCTTATATAGTAAAAATCAAAGTATCAGAAAGTGTCTTAAAAGACTCTGAAAACTTTTTTATCTACTAAATTCATAAAGTTGTGTTCTTATTATTTTTCATATTCTGGAAAGCTTCTTTTCTAGATTAAGGCTGACATTTTCAGAATGTCATATTACAATTTTAATATTATTTTAGTCAATTGAAATTAAAGAACAAGGCACCTCAGATGGCTCAGTGGTTTAGTGCTGCCTTCAGCCCAGGGCAGGATCCTGGAGACCCGGGATCAAGTCCCCATGTCAGGCTCCCTGCATGGAGCCTGCTTCTTCCTCTGCCTGTGTCTCTGCCTTTCTCTACCTCTGTGTGTCTCTCATGAATAAATAAATAAAATCTTTTTAAAAAGAAATTAAAGAACAGAAGAAGGCTAAAGTGTTTACTCATTGTGATATGGTGAGTTTTTGCACAGATAAGTATTTCTTATACACAGTTAGAATAAAATTAATATGCTCCAACAGCAGGCAACTTTAGTGGACATCTGTTACTCCTGTCTGTGCAGCAGTGATTCCTTCTTCTTCTGGTTGTAGCACCCTCATTCACTTTGGGCAACTACATCTCCTCCCTGGGTGCATTCTTAATGTCAGTTAAGGCTCCCTACACTTTACTACCCAAGATGCACATGATTGGAAGTAGGCATGTCTGATTCTTTTTTTGGGGGGGGGGATTTTGAGTTTTGAGGAAGGATGAAATGTGGGGCTGAGTTACTTCCAAGATGGACTTTTCTTCCAGAAAAGACTATCAGTTCCAGTTACCAAGAACTCTGGAGTCATTCTGTTTTCTATTCTTCCAGAAGAAAATGTCTTCAGTTTTTCCTGTACAGCTATAAACTCTTCTATCTATCTTTATATTACATTCCCCCTTTTTGTTCACATTGCCAGTGTTATTGAATCAGTTAATTTACCAGGTTGTTGCTTGCAACTGAAGAATGTGGGTATTCAAATCCCATGATTATTCTCAGTGACTTATTGTCTAAATGAAAGGTGATCTAATATATTGTCAAACCCATGACCTCTACAACTCCAAGGACCTTCATCTCCAATCTACCCAGCCTTCCAAAGATCTAGAGTGGGAATTGACTTCTTTTTGGTTCCCCACCTTTCCCTATCTGACTTGTAAATTTAGGCTTCCAACCCAGCTACGGCAGTTACCACTATGTAGTCTTCAATATTATACCTTATCTACTATTGTAATTTCTTGCTTTTTAAATTTTAAATTCCCATTTTAAAAGCATTTTATTGTAATTTTAATGGAACTTCAAGAGAGAAGAGAGAAATAAGAATATAACTTGCCATGTTTAACAAATCTATTATCCCTTCATAGACTTTCAAAGCTAGAAAACATCTTAGTGCTATCTAGTTAGCACCTATAGTTCCCTTCTTTGTACTTCCATCTATAAAATGAGTATACTATCTTGTTTACTACACAAGATTATCTGAATATTAAAAAGGTGAAGTATTTGAAGCACTGTGAAAAAATAAAATATTTCAGTATTTAGGCAAATAAAGTCATGCAAATATGAAATATTATTTTTAGTTATTATTTATCATTTCATCCCTAAATTGTTATTGAGCATCTAAAATAACATATACAACAGTTTATAGGTATTCAGATCCTACCATCTGCTAGATAGTGCTAAAAGCCAGAAGTTTGAAAATAAAGAATAAAAAATGAATATGTTTACAAGGGCAAGGAAAACAAAAGCAAAAATGAACTATTGGGACTTCATCAAGATAAAAAGCCTTGCATAGCAAAGGAAACAACCAACAAAACAGAATGTCAACCTACGAAATGGGAGAAGATATTCACAAATGATATATTAGATAAAGGGCTACTATCCAAAATCTACAAAGAACCTATCAAACTTAACACCCCAAAACCAAAAAATCCAGTCAAGAAATGGCAGAAGACCCGAAGAGATATTTCTCCAAAGAAGATATACAAATGGCTAACAGACACATGAAAAAAATGTTCAACATTAGGGAAACACGAAAAATCAAAATCACAGTGAGATACTATCTCACACCTGTCAGAATGGCTAAAATTAACAAGTCAGGAAATGACAAATGTTCATGAGGATGCAGAGAAAGGGGAACCCTATTACTGCTAGTGGGAATGCAAACTGGTGCAGCCACTCTTAAAAACATAATGGATGTTCCTCAAAAAGTTAAAAATAGAAGTACCCTATGATCTAACAATTGAAATAATAGGTATTTATCCAAAGGATACAAATGTAATGATTCAAAGGGGCACATGTATCCTAACGTTTATAGCAGCGATGTCCACAAGAGCTCAGATGCCCATTGACAGATGAATGGATAAAGAAGGTGTGAGATATATATCTCTCTGTATCAATCTATATCTATATCCATATCTATGGAATATTACTTAGCCATCAAAAAGAATGAAATCTAACCATTTGCAATGACATGGATCGAACTATATGGTATTAGGCTAAGTGAAATAAGTCAGTCAGTGAAAGACAAATACCATATTATTTCACTCATGTGGAATTTAAGAAACAAAACAGATGATCATACGGGGAAGGGAAGGAAAAATAAAATCAGATAAAAATAGAGAGGGAGGCAAACCATAAGAGACTCTTAACTCTAGGAAACAAACTGAGGGTTGCTGAAGGGAAGTGGGTGGGGGGGGGGTAATTGGGTGATGGGTATTAAGGAGGGCATTTGATGTAATGAGCACAGTGTATTGTATGCAATTGATGAATCACTAAACTCTACCCCTGAAACTAATAATACACTATATGTTTACTAAATTGAATTTAAATTAAAAATTTTTTAAAAATCGCCTCCACACTCAAATATATCACATCAAGGTAAAGAAATAAGCACATAACAAAGATATTCTTTATATTTACCATAACATTTATTGTATTTTAATAGTTTATGATATATAATATGTAATAATATATATGATCATGTAATATATATAGCAATAGTATCATAATGTGTTATATACATTCTAATAGACTTTAATTTAGATAAGAATAACATGCACAAAAGAAAAAGAAAGTGGAATCAGAGAAAGGGTCTCAGAAAGTTGGTCGCATCTGAACTCTGTCTTGAAAGATTAGTGGAAGTTTCATGGGAAAAGTGAACAACTAGACAAAAGTTTGTGCAAATACTCAGAAGCATAAAAAATTGTGCATACCTGGAAAACTTATATAGCTACTGTATTACTCAGGGTTCCCAGAGAAACAGAACAAATAAGATAGAGATTTATATGTCAATATATAGAAAGAAATTTGTTAGGAAAGATTGCCTTACATGATTATAGAGGCTGAGAAATATTACAACCTGCCATCTGCAAGCTAAAGGCCTAGGAAAGCTGATGGTGTAGTTCTACTCCAAACCTTAAGGTCTGAGAACCAGGGAAGCCAAGGGTGTGAATCCGAGCCTGAATTCATGAGAACTAGAAATTTGGATGTTTGAAGGCAGGAGAAGATAGATGTCCCAACTTCAAGCAGAGAGACAGAGAGAGCAAATTAGTTCTTTCTTTACCTTTTTGCTCTATTTCTAGCAGAGAACTTCCCGAATCTGGGGAGAGAAACAGGCATTCAAGTCCAAGAGGCACAGAAAACTCCCCTCAAAATCAACAAAAATAGGTCAACACCATGGCATATTATACTGAAACTTGCAAATTACAAAGAAAAAGAGAAAATCCTGAAAGCAGCTTGGGAGTAAGAGATCTTTAACCTATATAGGTAGACACATAAGACTGACAGCAGACCTATCCACAGATATGGGGCAGGACAGAAAGGACTAGCATGATATATTGAGCATGCTAAATAGGAAAAATATGCATCCAAGAATACTTTATCCAGCAAAGCTGTCATTCATAATAGAAAGAGAACTAAAGAATTTCTAAGATAAATAAAAACTAAATGAATTCATGAATAGTAAACCAGCCCTGCAAGAAATATTAAAGAGGATTCCTTGAGCCAAAAGAGAATCCTAAAGTAACAAAAACTAGAAAGAAACAGAGACAATCTGTAGGAACAGTGATTTTACAGGTAATACAATAGCGCTAAATTCATATATTTCAATAATTACTCTGAATGCAAATGGACTAAATGCTCCAATCAAAAGACATAGAGTGTCAGAATGGATAAAAAACAAAACTAATTGATAGACTGCTTATAAGAGACTCATTTTAGACACAAAGACACCTCAAGATTGAAAGTAAAGGGATGGAGAAACATCTATCTTGTTAATAGACATCAAAAGAAAGCTGAGTAGCCATCCTTACATCAGACAAACTAGATATTAAACCAAAGACTGTAATAAGAGATGAAGAAAGACACTATATCATAATAAAGGGGTCAATCCAGCAAGAAGATCTAACAATTGTAAATATTTATGCCCCTAACTTTGGAGCAGCCAAATATATAAATCAATTAATAACAAATTTAAGAAACTCATTGGTAATAATCCAATAATAATAAGGGACTCTAACACCACACTCACAACAATAGATAATAATCTAAGCAGAAGATAAACAAGGGAACAAGGGCTTTGAATGACACACTGGACCAAATAGACTTAATAGATATTTTTAGAGCATTTCATCCTAAAGCAGCAGAATACATATTCTTTTCAAGTGTACATTGAACACTCACCAGAACAGATCTCATACTGGGTCACAAATCAGGACTCAACTGGTACAAAAAGATTGAGATCCTACCATGCATGTTTTCAGGCCATAATGCTGTGATGCGTGAAGTCAACCACAGGAAAAAATTTGGAAGGACCATGATTTAAATAAAAGAAAAGAAAAGAAAAAAATAAGAAAAAAGAAAAAATAATAAAATCTGCAGATAACTACTGAATGGGTATTTGCAACTGATATATCCAAAAAAGGATTAATATCCAAAATACATAAAAAACATACACAACTCAACCATAGCAATAAAAACAATCCAATTAAAAAATAGGAGAGGATTTGAATAGACATTTTTTCCAAAGAAATATAGATGGCCAACTGATACATGAAAAGTGGTGCTCAACAGCACTTTATCATCAGGGAAATGCAAATCAAAACCACAATGAGGTATCACCCCACACTAATCAGAATGGCTAGTATCAAAAAGATAAGAAATATCAAGTGTTGGTGAGGATGTGGGTAAAAGGAACCCTCATGCCCTGTTGGAAATGCAAACTGGTATAGCCACTGTGGAAAACAGTATGGAGGTTCCTCAAAAATTGAAAATATAAATACTATATGATGCAGTAATTCTTCTGCATTGTTACCCAAGAAAACAAAAATACTAATTTGAAAGGATATATGCACTTCTATGTTTATTTCAGCATTATTTACAATAGCCAAGATATGGAAGCCACTCAATATCTATTGATACATGAATGGATAAAGAAGATGTGTGATATATCTATACCTATGATGTGAGATATATATCTATATCTATATAGCTGGAATGGAATTTTGTATACATTATATACATGATTTTATATAATTCATTCTTTAAAATTCCATATAATGTACTATTACACAGCCATTTAAAAAAGCCCCCCAAATGGGATTTTGCCATTTGTGACAACATGGATGGACCTGAGGGTATTATCCTAAGTGAAGTAAATCAGAGAAAGACAAATAGCACATGATTTCATTTATATGTGTAATCTAAAAGACAAATAAACACATAAACAAAAGCAGAAACAGGCTCATAAGTACAGAGAACAAACTGATGGTTACCAGAGGAGAAAAGGGGTACAGACAGACAAAGTGAGTGAAGGAGAGTGGGAGGTACAGGCTTCCAGTTATGGCATGAATAAGTCATAGAAATAAAAGGTACAACATAGGGAATATATCAATGGTATTATAATAGTGATTTATGGTGACAGATGGTAGCTACAATTTTGAGCACAGCATAATGTATTGAGTTGTTGAATCACTGTATTGTACACCTGAAACTAATGTAGCACTGTGTGTTGACTACATTTCAATTAAAAAAAATCTGCAGATAACTAATGGGTGAGTAATTTAATTCCACCAAAACTGAATGATTATGTCGAGACCAGTGTTTGCAAAACACGTTCATATTTTCATAAGGAGGGATCTGAGTGAAGAATGAAAGATTTCACTAGTGTACCCTGAGAAGACACAGAACATAAAATGTTAATAATGAATATCTGCAATAAGTTTAGTGGTTTTCCCTGGGGATTTTTAATTAGCTATAATAGTTCATAGGTCAGTATGCCATTTCTTCTAAAGTGCATTAGGACTTTGTGATTATAATGGCTTCCATCATATTAGGTCACTTCCTCTGAGGCCCTGTAAAAAGCCAGATGTTCTCCTTTTCACATAGATGACTGTTTTCTTGTGTGTAAATTCTTTGGAACCGATATACAGCCATAAACATAAAATGCTATAATCTGGATTTTCTCACTAGTCTATGACAAATATAAGCCATTTGGAAATGCTGTTACAACATCACATCTCAGGAGCATGTTACATGCCAAATTAAAAGGAGAATCTTTTGTTCCACCATAGGTAGACCACATGTAATTTCCCTAGAATTTGATAGCTATGGTTGACATGGAATTTATTCTAAGTCTATATATCAAGTATTTTTCCTACTGGACAACAGACAATGATACTTACAAATACTATATTTGATATTTTATTTTGCAATGACAAAAAAGATGAATTCTGGAATACTTTGATGTGTTGGTTATGATTTGTGGTCAAATCCTGACAGCCAAATGAAATAATTCAATATATCCATTTTATGTAATTGATATTATATAGGACTTGATCATTTCATATCAAAACTATATTGTAGTAGTAGTCTTAAGCAATACACATATTATAGATATTCTTCCTCACACCACATCTAAATTCTCATAATAATACTCTGTTCTGGCTATTTCTGTTACCAAAAGAATGAGAATTCTGGGGTATAGGTGAATGACAACTCTTTGCAATAAATGACAAACGATCTTATGATATATTTAACATAAATATAAACATCTACTTTTTAAAGATTTGGGAGCTTGAACCCAATGATATTACAAATTTGTATTCCAGAAGACTGAGAAAGACAATGATTACTTATGTGTCCAGAGCACTTAAGAGAATCAACAGTTTTTGATATGGAGATCTCTTGGCTAACAATCTGATACAGTGAGCTGATTTGACACTAAAAATATAGACTAAACTTTATTAATATTTAGTGTGAAACATATCTGGCCTAAGAAGGATTTTACAAAAAAATCTTGGTATACTTATTCTCAGAGTGTTTATAACAATAACAAAACCAAAAATTCCTAATGTAGTAGAAATAACAATCTTACCACATCCTTTATCAAAAATTCAAATTTTAAATCCGAAATCATTGAATCTACTCCTCCTCTCCTCCCAATTAGGCTTCCTCACTTACTTCAGTAAACTAGGGTGAGGAATAAACAGTGGAGCCTACAGAGAGAATATATGACCTGCTTAACTAAGACAGAATGGTTTTTGGCAAAGAACATGGTTGACTGGATTCAAACCCTAGCTCATCACTGGTTAGCTACGTAACCTTGAATCAATCACTTAGCCTTTCTTTGCCCCAGGTACCTCATCTGGGAAAAAAAGGGGGGGAACCATAGTAGCCCCACTCATAAAATTGTTTTGACGTTTGAAACTTGTTAGTCTGTGTAATGCATTTAGCATAGTGCTTAGCATATAGTAAGGGCTCAATAAGTGTTATTCTAAATTCTGCCTCTGCAACGAATTAGTTATGTGCCCTTAGACAACTTATCTTAAGCATTTTGTGACATTTAATCATGATTTGTATTGCACAGTTTATTATTTATAGTCTATTTTCTCTACTGGGCATAATCATCCATGATTGCAAAAAATAGATCTGTTTTAACAAAGATGATTAAATAATTATTAGTAATCAATTAGTCCATTAATTAATAATTATTAATATATTAAGTGATGTCTGGGATGTCTTAGGTGCTAAGAATACTTTTTCTTATAACAGAGTGTGAGAGTTATTATAATTATAGTTCCTGATGGGGTTGTTAAGAGGGTTAGATGAGAGGACGCAAGTGAAGCAGTTAGTATCATGTTGTGAATTGAAAACAGCAAGTACTTCAATGTTTGTGTTTGTCATTGTTATCACCATAAGACTAAAAACCAGACAGTGGTAGAATTGCACGTGAACTAAGGTTTCCTAGCTCCCCACTGAGTACCCTGCCAATGATACCAATTAAATATATGTAAGGCAGAAAAACTCATTCTTAATATTAGAAAGTCTATTTCACAAGATTCTTCTGCAGCTGAGGATATTGCCTGGCAACAAAATGTGAGGAAGAGATTGTAAACTGAGAGATCAAGGGCTGATCAAATCCTTCCCATGTACGCTCTATACGTATGAAGCATGCGTGGGAAGGATTCAACATTATAATAACAACAAAGACAAATAGACTCAGTAACAACATTTTAAAGTAAGAAGATTTTACAAAAGATATTTGAATTTTTTTTTAAAATTAGGAGGTAGTCATACCAGGCTAGAACCCCCACCTGGTACCGATGCAGTGGGGGCACAGAGGTGGTCCCCCTTTTCTGTAGGGGCATTTACACTTCAATTTACACATGGCCCCTAGAGGCACTGGAATTTGAAATTCTGACTTGGGATTAAAGTGATTTAAGGCATCTGGATGTCTTTGTAGAAATTATTTTGACCCACACAAGCAACATCTTCTTTTTTCTTGCAGGGAAGACTTATTTCTGTTACCTTTTTCATCATTCCTCACCTTATTCATGTTTTATACAGCACCGGATAGTGAGTGTCAAGAGAAATTTAAAATTATCGTTCATTTACTCTGGTTAAACATAAGGAAGGAAAAGCAATTACCAGGGTAAAATGATGGAATTAAAGATTCTTCTTGCAACCTAGTTAGGTATTTAGTGTTTGATGAGTGCTGGAAAAGATAAATACATTTTTTGAGAAGGACTGTATCAATCTGCAATCATGAATGAAAGACTGAACATGATTTAGATATCAAACATATGGTTTGCAAACAAAATCAATCTTTCTCTAGGCAGTAAGAGTTAGTTGACAATATACTGTACCTCTTTTTTCTTTCTAAATTGGAAAATGCTTTTTTAGTGGTGAATAAATTTCCTGTACTGACAACAGATTTTTTTTTTGCTAAAGAATATGCTACAAGATAGATTGTGCTTTAGAAGAGACCATGCAGATGGTCTATAGAAAATTTTACAAATATAATCCCATACAAACAGAGTAAATGCATTCTTCACATAAGGATAAAATGTTAATTAGTTTAGCTTAATTACAGATTTGCTACATGCTAGAAGTGTAAATTTAATGGATTGGTGATTCAATTTGATAGATCATAAAAAATAACTATGAGCATGTTACTGGTTGTTTTGCTGACTCACCTAACGTGGATACCCCCATGCATCTTTAATTCAACTCTGGTTAAAAATTTGCCTCATTCGTGAAGGAGTCTATCTAATGATCAAACATATCCAACTCACACTGACATAGGCTATGTATATCAATCTTTCTTTAAAACTAATCATGTGGCCATTTCATAATACACCTGTAAGAGGTAGTTTTAGAGCAATTGAGGGTTTTCTATGCAACAATGTAAAATTCAGGAATGTTGCTATAATTTTGTCATAAAAATTGAAGGGATATGATTTTAGGAGTGAACTGTAGTTATTCTGCATTTCTGGGACAGGCAGAAAAATAGGGAAGAGGTACCCATCACTTCAGGAAGAGACTGAAGAAAAAAGAAACTTCTGAATTAAGAACGTCTTAAGGTATTGAAATGTGTTATTTAGGACACTGTAGAATAGAATCTCTTCCCAAGATTATGAAAGATACTACTGAGTGATTATTAAGTGTTATTTTGCCACAGGTTGGAGATTAGAGCAGACTAACATTAGGATTATATTTCAAAGGTGATTATACCTCAGAAGTTCTCTATATGCCACTGAGTTTTCATGGTTGGAATTCATATAAATCAATGCTACCACTTCTTTCTGGTTTATTTACCTCTCTCCATTTCTAACAAGCATGCATAACCATTCTACATCAACAAAGATTTCAGCAAATATAAAAACTTTTTTTTTGGATGAATAAGTTCAGTGCTGATATAAATTATTTGTGTTACCTTATTTGGTCAAATCCTATTTTCATGGCTAGTCACTGATAGTTTTATGAAGTTCTGTTATTAAGTTGTTTAATGAAAGAAAACCAGAAGTGTATGACCAAAAAAAGTAACATCACCTGAGATAGAAATAAATACATTTTTCATCTGTATTAAGTGAGAAACATGAGAGAAAAAGGGATTAAGACTATTTCCAAAAGCAAAAGCTATCGCCTTACTTCCATTTTTATTAAAGCTCCTACCAGTGTGTGTCTTTGAACTAGAAAAGATATATGTTTATTATTGGTGACTGAATGGGAAGGATTTGTAATATTTTAGTAAAATTTAAATTTTACTTGCCATTGAAGCATATTATATTCATAAAAACATTACATGGAAAGAAGAACCCAACCCTGTTGCCCTACATTCTTTTTTTGCTTGATGTAGACCATTTTTATAAGATAACTTAATTTTGTTAGGATGCAGATGAGCAATAACTGGGTTCCCCTCCTGTTACTTGTGGAACTTCATTCATATCCTGTTAAAATATCATTAAAAGGTTTTCTAAACATCACTGATATTTGTGCAGGTATATTTTGAAGTGACTTATGAATTTACCTGTTCAATACACAGTAATTTTAAAATTTGCTTTCAATACACAAATCTAAGGAGGTTGTGTCAGCAGTTTTCACTTATGACAGAAAATATTAGATATTTCCAATGATTTAAAAGCTAATAATAATGAAAATCAAGTAAAAATAATCATGAAATCCATCCTTCTCACATTTAACAGAAGTACGTAGTAAACTTAGTCAAATTAGAATGATGTATTTAAAAATATTTTCTCATGGGATCCCTGGGTGGCGCAGCGGTTTGGCGCCTGCCTTTGGCCCAGGGCGCGATCCTGGAGACCCGGGATCGAATCCCACATCGGGCTCCCGGTGCATGGAGCCTGCTTCTCCCTCTGCCTGTGTCTCTGCCTCTCTCTCTCTCTGTGACTATCATAAATAAATAAAAATTAAAAAAAAATTAAAAAAATATTTTCTCATAAATAATGTTCTAGGACTTATACATGCAAGTGGTCTAGCAGAATAAATATTATCTGTAGAATTGGGGATTCTTAAAATCTTTTAGAGAGAAACTGAAATCCAATATGAAAGCATCTGAGAATAGTGTCTTTTTTACCCAGAGCCTGAAGGAAATGAGGCAGATATAAATTTGAACTACTAAGCATAAAATTTTTTTTAAGGAAGACAAACATGGGTGCCAGATGCTTAACTTACATTATGCATTTCCTCATCACAACAATCTGATGTAGGAGGTATTATGTTACACATTTTAAAAAATTGAGTTATAATTGACATACAACACTGTATTATTAGTTTCAGGTGTACAACATAGTGATTCAACATCTGTATACACAGCAAAATGATCACCACAATAATTCCAGTCACCATCCACCACCATAAAAAGTTACAAATTTTTTTTTCTTCTAATGAGAACTTCTAAGACCTACTCTTCTAGCAAATATGCACTACAATACCATTGACTGTAGTCACCATGCCACACATCATATCCCCAAGCCTTATTCATTTCATAAGTGAAAGGTTGATTGAAACCTCCTGACCCCTTTCACCCATTTATTCATCTCACGCCCATTGCTGCTCACAACCAACACTCCCTTATCCATGACTTTTGTTTTGTTTATTTGTTTGGCTTTTTAAGTTCCACATATAAGTGAGATCATATGATACTTCTCTTTCTCTGGCTTATTTCATGATAAATAACACCCTCAATATCTATCCATGTTGTCACAAATGGCAAGGTTTTATTCTTTTTTATGTTTGCATCATATTCTGGTGTGTGTGTATGTGTATACACACACACACACATATACATCTTCTTTATCCATTCATCCATTGGTGGACACTTGGGTTGTTTCTCTATCTTGGCTGTTATAAATAATGTTGCAATGAACATAGAGGTACATATATCTTTTTGAATTATTGTTTTTATTTTCTTCATATAAATACCCAGTAATGGAATTACTGGATCACATGGTAGTTCTATTTTTCAGTTTTTGAGGGACTTCCATATTGTTTTCCAAAGTGGCTGTACCAATTTACATTCCCACCAACAGTTCATGAGGGTTCCCTTTTCTCCACATCCTCACCAACACTCGTTATTTCTTGTCTTTTCGATACTAGCCATTTTAACAAGTAATAAGTTTCATTGTGGTTTTGATCTTCCCTTTCCTTATGATTAGTGATGTCGAGCATCTTTTCATGTGCCTGTTGGTCATCTGTATGTCTTCTGGAAAAGGGTCTATTTAGATCTTCTGCCAATTTTTTAATCAGCCTGCTAGTTTATTGGTTATTGAGTTGTATGAGTTCTTTATATATAATGGATATTAACCTCTTATTGGATGTATGATTTGCAAATATTTTCTCCCATTTGGTAGGTTGCCCTTCCATTTTTTTTCTTTTTAAAATTAATTAGTAATTAGAATTTTAATTCCAGTATAGTTAACATACAGTGTTATATTAGTTTTAGGTTATAAAGCCTCCTCACTTCCTGCACTTACTGCTCAAATTCAGATATTTGGGGATTGGCATAGTGCAAGAGCTTATACAGCTGGATAATTTATTAATATTCAGTTATTTATTAATATTCACTTATTTATGGATTCTTTGTTTTGTTTCTCTCTCAGCGAAATCATTCATTCTTTTTTTATGGGTCAGTAAAATACATTCCATTGCAAATGTATACCACATCTTCTTTATCCATTCATCAGTCAGTGGGCACTTGGGCTGTTTCCATAATTTGGCTATTGTAGATAATGCTGATATAAGCATGGGGGGGCCTATATCCTTTGAATTAGTATTTTGGTATTCTTGGGGTAAATAACTAGTAGTGCAATTGCTGGATTGTAAGGCAGTTTTTCTAATTTTGAGGAACCTCCATAATGCTTTCCAGAGTGACTACACTAGTTTGCATTCCTACCAACCGTGCAAGAGGGTTCTTCTTTCTTTATACCCTTGCCAACACCTGTTTCTTATGTTGCTGATTTTAGCACTTCTGACAGTTGTGAGGTGATATCTCATTGTAGTTTTGGTTGGCATTTCCCTGATGTTAAGCATCTTTTCACATGTCTATTGCCCATCTATATGTCTTCTTTTGAAAAATATCTATTCATGTCTTCTACCTATTTTTAAATTGGATTATTCATTTTTTGGGTGTTGAGTTTTATAAGTTATTTATATATTTTAGATAGTAACCCTTTATCAGATATGTCATTTGCAAATATCTTCTTATATTTCATAGTTGCCTTTTAGTTTTGTTGATTGTTTCCTTGGCTGTGCAAAAGCAGTTATTTTAATGAAGTTCCAATAGTTTATTTTTGTTTTTATTTCCCTAGCCTCAGGGGACATATCTACAAAGTAACGTCTACAAAGACGTTACTGCTTGTGTTCTCTGTTAGAATTTCAGATGCTACAAAAAGAGTCCTAAAAGGGAGGTATATAGCAATACAGGCCTACCTCAAGAAACAAGAAAAATCTCAAATAAACAACCTAACCCTATATCTAAAGGGCCAAATGAAGCCTAAAGAAAGCAGAAGGAAGGAAATAATAAAGATTAGAACAGAAATAAGTGATATAGAAACTAAAATATGGACACAAACACAAACCCCAAACACAAAACAGTAGAACAGATCAATGAAGTCAGGAGCTGAATTTTTGAGAAAATCAATAAAATTGATAAATATCTAGCCAGATTTATCAAAAAAGAAAAGAGAAAAGATCCAAATAAATAAAACCATAAGTGAGAGAGGAGAAATAATAACCAACAGCACAGAAATATAATCTATTATAAGAGAATATTATGAAAAACTATATGTTTTTGAAATAGATAAATTCCTACAAGCATATAAATGACCAAAACTGAAACAGGAAGGAATAGAGAGTTTGAATAGACCGATAACAGACTGATAACTATTGATCCAAAGAAACTGGACCAATAAAAAAAACTCCCAAAAAACAGAAGTCCAGGATCAGATGGCTTCACAGGTGAATTCCAGCAAACATTTAAAGAAGAGTTAATAGCTATTCTTCTCAAAGTATTCCAAAAAATAGAAAAGGAAGGAAAACCTCCAAATTCATTCTATGAAACCAGCATTACTCTGATACCAAAACCAGATAAAGACACCACTGGAAAAGAGAACTGCAGGCCAATACCCCTGATGAACATGGATCCAAAATTCTCAGTAATATATTAACAAAACAAATCCAACAATACATTTAAAAAATCATTCACTACAATCAAGTGGGATTTATTCCCAGCTTGTAGGGGTGGCTCAATATTTGAAAATCAGTCATGATACACCACATTAATAAAAGAAAGGGTAAGAACCATATGATCCCCTCAATAGATGCAGAAAAAGCATTTGACAGGGTACAACATCCATTCAAGATCAAAACCCTCAACAAAGTAGCTTTAAAGGGAACATACCTCAACATAATAAAGTCCATATATGAAAAACCTATAGTTAACATTATCCACAATAGGGGAAAAACTGAGAGCTTTTTCTTTATAGTCAGGAACAAGTCAAAGATGTTCACTCTCACCACTATTATTGAGCATTTCATATGCTTTTATGTGTCAGAATAATATTTAAATTTCTGTGCAAAGGAAATAGATTTAACTCAGTTAAGGGAAAAGAATACGGTAGGAGGAAGGATTCAGGGGAAATAGCACATAATAACCAAAATTCTGGATGCTTTAGTTACAAGCATTTTGAGCACAATGGAACTGAAACCAGGAACTTAAGCCCTACTCTGTGTTATGTAAACGAGGGACATGACCCAGTGAGTATAAGTAAAAGTAAGGCAAAGGTGGAGTTTGGTGGTTAAGAGGTAGAAGAAACTTTCTCACCTCCATAAAATAGCTCCAAGTTCAGAGATTTTCTTCACTCTGACAATACAACTCTCACAATGGAAAACACTGCCTTAATTCACAATTTCAATAACACAGGAAGTCATTATACAAATTTTCCTATAAGGTCAATACCTCAGAGGTTGACTTCAAACTATAAAGCATTTTAAACTCTGTTCGCAGGCTTAAAGTACTCCATACCTACATATGTTATGCCATATATACTTGACTACACAGGTACAATTTGTATATAATTCCATTCCCAAAAGGCATGGAAGAGGCAATGCATCTTATACTCAATTGCCACCAAAGAGCACAAAGATGAATGTTTAAGTCCAGACACTGACACATCCCCCTAAATTTTCAAAGCCCAGCTTGCGATCTCAGCCCCCTGACTCCCATTCTCTGTAATGGAAGTCAGGTGGCAAAGCTCTAATGCAAACTCTTTGGAAATCCAGAAGACAGTATAATGATGTTCTTTGTTTTTGCTATGGAAACATTTATATGGGATACAGGTTCAACTGTCCATGAAATGATGCACTAATCTCCAGAGTTCACAATGTAATTTGGAGTATATTTTCTTTTCCATGTGCATGCAATTGTGAAGGTAATTGCCACCCTGAAGGTAAAGAAAGAATGCTGAGTGTCCCCCACATAACACACAGCTATGTCCTGGATTATCTCAGAGCCAGATATTCCCTTTGTGCATCCAAAGAAAAACTCCAGGGAACTAGTTTGCATCTTCACTTTTTGTGTATGATCTTTCTGGAGAACACATGCTCTTTTCTTCACAAGGTTTGATGGTTTGCATAAACTAGTTTGTCATGAAGAAACAATTCAATTTCTGGCCTGAATGGTATCATTGATTTAATATGATAAACCAAGAAACAGTTCTCTTGCCTCTCAAATTTATAAATTCTATATGGATGCCATACGTATTGAAACTCTGAAAATTAAACCATCTTAAGAGTAAAGGGTGGACTTTAGATATACTAGGGGTTTACTGAATACATTGTCAGCCTCACAACTATTCTTAAACGGAGACCGCAAGTCAAAGGGCCCTACATTACATTCAGGAAATAAAAGCACTATCTTCATTTGTGTAAACTATTTTAAGAAATTAAAATTATTTAATTTTGGGCAATGTAACAGGTAAAAAAGGGGGGGCACCTATATTTTCAATGACCATCATATAATTACATTACTTAATTGTAAAAAAATAAACCACAAAAAACCTCTAATAATAATTTTTTGACATTATCATACCCAATTACTATGTGAGAAATCCACTGCAATTTAACTGTTTTGCCTAACCTTGCACTTAGGGACACATAGTTTTGGGTTTAAAAAAATTTTTTTTTAAATTTTTATTTATTTGGCAAAGAAAGAGAGAGAGGACACAACCAGGGGGAATGGCAGGCAGAGGGAGAGAGAGAAGTAATTCCCATTGAGCAGACACCTCCATGTGGGGCTCGATCCAGGACTTTGGGTTCATGACCTGAGCCGAAGGCAGACACTTAACCGCCTGAGCCACCCAGGCACACCTAGGGACATATAGTTTTTTGTGTACTTCATGTTGTAAAGTATCATTCCTTTTCTCTTCTGAACTTGAGTAGGCCTTCTTCAAGGGATATAAAAATAGTAGAAGACATACTTCTCTTCCCTTGTAGCATCCAGCACAGAGAAGAGTTCATTACAGGAGCTCAATGAATGCTTCTACATGTATTGATTGATTGTTGGCATTCTGTTTTGTGACTCCTTTTAATATTTCTGATGTTGAAAGGTCATTATCATAATCATCATAAACCTCATTTATCTGTTCATGACACTGCTCTGGGTGCTACTTAAAATTTAGCAGCGAGTTCTAAAAGTTTAAGAATAATTGAGTGGACGTTGACTGAGATACTCATCAGCAAAGATGGCACATGGGGTTGAAGGATTCACTGAGACATTTTAAATTAAATTTATTGAATTTATATATAACTCAGTTCTTACCAAAAATAATTTGAAGCATTTTTATGCCAAAGAATGATAACATTATAATATAAAAATAAGATATCTGGACAATGTAAGAAATGGCAGAATAATGACAGAGTAGAAGTTTGGCTGTGATTTTCTCTGTAGCTCTGGCAAGGAGAGACATACCTAGGCCAGCTATTTTTCACATCATTTTGATTCTGAATTGAACAATATTATGATGTAGGGCACTGTCCTGTGAATTGTTGCATCTTTCTTTCTTTTTTTTTTTTTAAAGATTTTATTTATTTATTCGTGAAAGACACAGAGAGAGAGGCAGGCAGAGACATAGGCAGAGGGAGAAGCAAGCTCCATGCAGGAAGCCCAATGTGGGACGCGATCCTGGGACCGTGGGATCACGCCCTGAGCCAAAGGCAGATGCTCAACCGCTGAGCCACCCAGGCGTCCCTTGTTGCATGTTTCTAACCACTAGATACCTGTAATGGCTCTCTCCCCTTCTGTGACAGCCAAAATGTCTCCAGATATTGCCTCCCATTTGAGAATCACCACCCTTGGTGATTTATCTTTCTTTGTAAGGATGCAGGAGTCACGACCAGTTCTGTGGAGTTGGAGCATAAGGGAGAGACATCATTATTTCCCAAAAATAATTTCTAAAACAAATATTAATAGAACATGAGTGATTTGATCTATAGTGTTCTCAATAACAATAGCTAATATTGAGACCTTACTAGGAGTCCACTGCTGAAATAAACACCATTCACACATGATCTCAGTTCCTCCTGTGAGGTCAGTAGTATTGTGGTCCTCACTTGATAGCTAAATAAACAGGCTCAGAGAGATGAAGTAATTCACCCAAGGTCATACAGTAAGTGACAGGGTTAGGATTCAAACCCAAGTAGTCTGAGCTGAGAGCCGCCACTTCAAATTATCAATGAGAGTCTCATAGAAAGGCGAAGCAATGTCACATTGCTGATTTTGGTTAGCTTTTCTGTGAAAGTAGAAAGCATGAAATCAAAACACAAACTAGGAAAAGTGATTAACAACTCTTCCAGAAGGCACGTGAAGGATCCACAGTCTGTAGAAGTGGCCAAGTGACAGCTGTCCAAATTGTATATTGGTCATAATTGCTGATGATGCTGAGACAGAGTAATAGCAAGGTTGCTATGTGAACATTCACATGATATATTTGTCTAATTATCGAAATCTGCGTAGTGATGGAACTTCTTTTGTGAGGTATCTTGGCACTTAATTTCCCTGTCTTCATAGAGTTCACTAATATGTTGTATCATACAGTGGAATGATAAGGAAGCTGGAATGGAAGAGACTTGGAATTATATTGATCCAGGCTAGATGGTAGTACTGAAACCTACAGCTTTGAAAAACTACTTACCTCTCTAATCCTCATTTGAAAATGAGTGTATGAGAATTATACATATCATATATATAAATGTACACTACTTATTTATTTGTAGGAATGTTATGAGAATTATACACTTGGGTAATTATAAAATATTTATTAAAATTTTAAGTTGTAAAAATGCTTACACCACTACTAACATTCTTTTTTGTAAATGTTATTTGCTGTATTTGCTCTGGGAAACTTTTGAAAGTTAATATAATGAGATGGAAGCATTGGTAATATTGGAGAATTCTAGTGCCATTTCTTCCCCCCCAAAACATATATTGCCCAATACTCCATTTCCTCAGGTAGAAATAAGCTTTTGAGTTTTGTTGACTTATTAAATATCATTCCTGGTACCAAATTTCCTTTGGCACTACTTACCAGACTATGGACTTTTCCCCTCCCCTGCAGGTGCACAAATACACTTTCTCTTTTTATTCTTAAGTATTAGGCTCTTGAAGAGAATCAAACTATGACTAAATGATTAGAAAGATTTATGCTATCTTGCAGAATACATAATATACCTAATTTTTGACGGATTGATAATTAGTTCTCTTCCTTAGCAATTACTGTTTTTGTAATTTAGTAGATTATGAAACCCATCTAAAGGGTCTTACTAAGCATTCAACTCTGAGTCAAGCATAGACATAGATATTTGGACAATATTTTGAACATACATATTTCTAATGTCACAAAGGTTAAGTATTTAAACGAACTCAACAAGTATTTTTTAGTACCTACATAAGCAATGTAGGAAATGTAAGATATACATAAAACTCAGTTTAGCTCAACAAATTCACACAAGTAAATTCACACAAGTAAAAGCAAGATACATATGATGGTTTTGGAACATGCTATAGGAATTCATAGAAAGGGGAGCAAGAATAAGCTGGAAACATTGTGAGAGGTAGAATAGGTAATACATGCCTTTTTTTAAAATAAATTTATTTTTTATTGGTGTTCAATTTACCAACATACAGAATAACACCCAGTGCTCATCCCGTCAAGTGCCCCCCTCAGTGCCCATCACCCATTCACCCTCACCCCCCGCCCTCCTCTCCTTCCACCACCCCTAGTTCGTTTCCCAGAGTTAGGAGTCTTTATGTTCTGTCTCCCTTTCTGATATTTCCCACACATTTCTTCTCCCTTCCCTTATATCCCCTTTCACTATTATTTATATTCCCCAAATGAATGAGGACATACACTGTTTGTCCTTCTCCAATTGACTTACTTCACTCAGCATAATACCCTCCAGTTCCATCCACGTTGAAGCAAATGGTGGGTATTTGTCATTTCTAATGGCTGAGTAATATTCCATTGTATACATCAACCACATCTTCTTTATCCATTCATCTTTCGATGGACACCGAGGCTCCTTCCATAGTTTGGCTATTGTGGACATTGCTGCTAGAAACATCGGGGTGCAGGTGTCCTGGCATTTCATTGCATCTGTATCTTTGGAGTAAATCCCCAACAGTGCAATTGCTGGGTTGTAGGCAGGTCTATTTTTAACTCTTTGAGGAACCTCCACACAGTTTTCCAGAGTGGCTGCACCAGGTCACATTCCCACCAACAGTGCAAGAGGGTTCCCTTTGCTCCACATCCTCTCCAACATTTGTGGTTTCCTGCCTTGTTAATTTTCCCATTCTCACTGGTGTGAGGTGGGATCTCATTGTGGTTTTGATTTGTATTTCCCTGATGGCAAGTGATGCAGAGCATTTTCTCATGTGCATGTTGGCCATGTCTATGTCTTCCTCCGTGAGATTTCTCTTCATGTCTTTTGCCCATTTCACGATTGGATTGTTTGTTTCCTTTGTGTTGAATTTAATAAGTTCGTTATAGATCTTGGAAACTACCCCTTAATCTGATAGGTCATTTGCAAATATCTTCTCCCATTCTGTAGGTTGTCTTTTAGTTTTGTTGACTGTATCCTTTGCTGTGCAAAAGCTTCTTATCTTGATGAAGTCCCAATAGTTCATTTTTGCTTTTGTTTCTTTTGCCTTTGTGGATGTATCTTGCAAGAAGTTACTGTGGCTGAGTTCAAAAAGGGTGTTGCCTGTGTTCTTCTCTAGGATTTTGATGGAATCTTGTCTCATATTTAGATCTTTCATCCATTTTGAGTTTATCTTTGTGTATGGTGAAAGAGAGTGGTCTAGTTTCATTCTTCTGCGTGTGGATGTCCAATTCCCCAGCACCATTTATTGAAGAGACTGTCTTTCTTCCAGTGGAGAGTCTTTCCTCCTTTATCGAATATTAGTTGACCATAAAGTTCAGGGTCCACTTCTGGGTTCTCTAGTCTGTTCCATTGATCTATGTGTCTGTTTTTGTGCAAGTACCACACTGTCTTGATGACCACAGCTTTGTAGTACAACCTGAAATCTGGCATTGTGATACCCCCAGCTATGGTTTTCTTTTGTAAAATTCCCCTGGCTATTCGAGGTCTTTTCTGATTCCACACAAATCTTAAAATAATTTGTTCTAACTCTCTAAAGAAAGTCCATGGTATTTTGATAGGGATTGCATTAAACGTGTAAATTGCCCTGGGTAACATTGACATTTTCACAATATTAGTTCTGCCAATCCGTGAGCATGGAATATTTTTCCATCTCTTTGTGTCTTCCTCAATTTCTTTCAGAAGTGTTCTATAGTTTTTAGGGTATAGATCTTTTACCTCTTTGGTTAGGGTTATTCCTAGGTATCTTATGCTTTTGGGTGCAATTGTAAATGGGATTGACTCCTTAATTTCTCTTTCTTTAGTCTCATTGTTAGTGTATAGAAATGCCACTGATTTCTGGGCATTGATTTTGTATCCTACCACGCTACCAAATTGCTGTATGAGTTCTAGCAATCTTAGGTGGAGGCTTTTGGGTTTTCTATGTAGAGTATCATGTCATCTGTGAAGAGGGAGAGTTTGACTTCTTTGCCAATTTGAATGCCTTTAATGTCTTTTTGTTGTCTGATTGCTGAGGCCAGGACTTCCAGTATCATGTTGAATAGCAGTGGTGAGAGTGGACATCCCTGTCTTGTTCCTGATCTTAGGGGAAAGGCTCCCAGTGCTTCCCCATTGGGAATGATATTTGCTGTGGGCTTTTCGTGGATGGCTTTTAAGATGTTGAGAAATGTTCCCTCTATCCCTACACTCTGAAGAGTTTTGATCAGGAATGGATGCTGTATTTTGTCAAATGCTTTCTCTGCATCTAATGAGAGGATCATATGGTTCTTGGTTTTTCTCTTGCTGATATGATGAATCACATTGATTGTTTTACGAGTGTTGAACCAGCCTTGTGTCCGGGGATAAATCCTACTTGGTCATGGTGAATAATTTTCTTAATGTACTCTTGGATCCTATTGGCTAGTATCTTGTTGAGAATTTTTGCATCCATGTTCATCAGGGATATTAGTCTATAATTCTCCTTTTTGCTGGAGTCTTTGTCTGGTTTTGGAATTAAGGTGATGCTGGCCTCATAGAATATATCTGGAAGTACTCCATCTCTTTCTATCTTTCCAAACAGCTTTAGTAGAATAGGTATGGTTTCTTCTTTAAACGTTTGATAGAATTCCCCTGGGAAGCCATCTGGCCCTGGACTTTTGTGTCTTGGGAGGTTTTTGATGACTGCTTCAATTTCCTTGCTGGTTATTGGCCTGTTCAGGTTTTCTATTTCTTCCTGTTCCAGTTTTGGTAGTTTGTGGCTTTCCAGGAATGCGTCCATTTCTTCTAGATTGCCTAATTTATTGGAGTATAGCTGTTCATAATATGTTTTTAAAATCGTTTGTATTTCCTTGGTGTTGGTAGTGATCTCTCCTTTCTCATTCATGATTTTATTAATTTGAGTCTTCTCTCTCTTCTTTTTAACAAGGCTGGCTAATGGTTTATCTATCTTATTAATTCTTTCAAAGAACCAACTCCTGGTTTTGTTGATCTGTTCCACAGTTCTTCTGGTCTCGGTTTCATTGAGTTCTGATCGAATCTTTATTAACTCTCTTCTTCTGCTGGGCATAGGGTCCATCTGCTGTTTTTTCTCTAGCTCCTTTAGGTGTAAGGTTAGCTTTTGTATTTGAGTTCTTTCCAGTTTTTTAATGGATGCTTGTATTGCGATGTATTTCCCCCTCAGGACTGCTTTTGCTGCATCCCAAAGATTTTGAATGGTTGTATCTTCATTTTCATTAGTTTCCATGAATCTTTTTAATTCTTCCTTAATTTCCTGGTTGACCCTTTCATCTTTTAGCAGGATGGTCCTTCACCTCCAAGTGTTTGAGGTCCTTCCAATCTTCTTGTGATTTAGTTCTAACTTCAAGGCATTATGGTCTGAGAATATGCAGGGGACGATCCCAATCTTTTGGTATCGGTTCAGACCCGATTTGTGACCCAGTATGTGGTCTATTCTGGAGAAAGTTCCATGTGCACTTGAGAAGAATGTGTATTCAGTTGAGTTTGGATGTAAAGTTCTGTAGATATCTGTGAAATCCATCTGGTCCAGTGTATCATTTAAAGCTCTCGTTTCTTTGGAGATGTTGTGCTTAGAAGACCTATCGAGTATAGAAAGCGCTAGATTGAAGTCACCAAGTATAAGTGTATTATTATCTAAGTATTTCTTCACTTTGGTTATTAATTGATTGATATATTTGGCAGCTCCCACATTCGGGGCATATATATTGAGGATTGTTAAGTCCTCTTGTTGGATAGATCCTTTAAGTATGATACAGTGTCCCTCTTCATCTCTCACTACAGTCTTCGGGGTAAATTTTAGTTTATCTGATATAAGGATGGCTACCCCTGCTTTCTTTTGAGAACCATTTGAATGGTAAATGGTTCTCCAACCTTTTATTTTCAGGCTGTAGGTGTCCTTCTGTCTAAAATGAGTCTCTTGTAGACAGCAAATAGATGGGTCCTGCTTTTTTATCCAGTCTGAAACCCTGCGCCTTTTGATGGGGTCATTAAGCCCGTTCACGTTCAGAGTTACTATTGAAAGATATGAGTTTAGTGTCATCATGGTATCTATTCAGTCCTTGTTTTTGTGGATTGTTCCACTGGACTTCTTCTTAAAGGGGAATTTTAAGAGTCCCCCTTAAAATTTCTTGCAGAGCTGGTTTGGAGGTCACATATTCTTTCAGTTCCTGCCTGTCTTGGAAGCTCTTTATCTCTCCTTCCATTCTGAATGAGAGCCTTGCTGGATAAAGTATTCTTGGTTGCATGTTCTTCTCATTTAGGACCCTGAATATATCCTGCCAGTCCTTTCTGGCCTGCCAGGTCTCTGTGCAGAGGTCTGCTGTTACCCTAATACTCCTCCCCATAAAAGTCAGGGATTTCTTGTCTCTTGCTGCTTTAAGGATCTTCTCTTTATCTTTGTAATTTGCAAGTTTCACTATTAAATGTCGAGGTGTTGAACGGTTTTTATTGATTTTAGGGGGGAATCTCTCTATTTCCTGGATCTGAATGCCTGTTTCCCTTCCCAGATTAGGAAAGTTTTCAGCTAGGATTTGTTCATACTTATTCTGGCCCTCTGGCCCTTTCGGCGCCCTCGGGAACCCCAATTAAACGTAGGTTTTTCTTCCTCAGGCTGTCGTTTATTTCCCTTAATCTATCTTCATGGTCTTTTGTTTGTTATTTTTCCTCAGTTTCCCTCTTTGCCATCAACTTGTCTTCTATGTCACACACTCGTTCTTCCACCTCGTTAACCCTCGTCGTTAAGACTTCTAGTTTGGATTGCATCTCATTCAATTGATTTTTAATTTCTGCCTGATTAGATCTAAATTCGGCAGTCGTGAAGTCTCTTGAGTCCTTTATGATTTTTTCTAGAGCCACCAGTAGCTGTATAATAGTGCTTCTGAATTGGCTTTCTGACATTGAATTTTAATCCAGATTTTGTAACTCTGTGGGAGAGTGGACTGTTTCTGATTCTTTCTTTTGAGGTGAGGTTTTCCTTCTAGTCATTTTGCTCAGTGCAGAGTGGCCAAAAACAAGTTGTATTGGGAAAAGAAGAAAAAGAGAGGAGAGAAAGAAGGAAAGAAAAGAGAAAAAGAAAAAAGAAAAAAGGAAGAAAAAAAGAAAAAAAGAAGAAGAAAAAGAAAAAGAAAAAGAAAAAGAAAGAAAGGAAAAAAAGGGGTGGGGAAAGCAAACAAATCAAAAAGCAAAAAACAAAAACAAAAACAAAAACACGGGGGAGTATCTTCTGATTCTGTATACTTTAAGTCCCTTGACTTCCCCTGGAACTGGTCCTTCTAACTGGTCTTCTGGGGGAGGGGCCTGCTGTGCTGATTTTCAGGTGTGAGCACTTGGGGGAGCTGCTCTGCCCCCTGCCGGGTGCAAGGCTCAGTGGGGGTTGTTTACCCCGTGAGGCCCCAGGAGGAACAACCGCAGTGGCGGGGCCAGCTCTGCAGCCCTGGAGTCAGCTCCCGCAGTAGCTCCGGAGCTCTCCGTCTGCAGGGCCTGGAGGCTCCAGGCGGGGCCGCTGATCTGCTCAGCTCGGGGCAGGAGCGTCCTTGCTGTCCTGGGCCGTCCTGGCCTCTGCCTGTCCCGGGGGGAGGCCGGATCCTGGGCTGTGTCCCGGCGCCCTGTGCCCCGGGGCCTGCGCTGTTGGATTCGCGCTCCCGCCCCGCAGCCCCCTCCGCGGAGCCGCCGCCCGAGTCCCTCCGAGCTGCTCCGGGTCCCGCGGTGCGGGCTGCAGCCCTTAGGGAGCTCGGCGCACTCTCCCAGGGCGCAGGTGTCTGTTAGTGTCCCAGGGAGCCCGAGGGCATCCCCGCCCTCCTGGGTCCTGCTCCAACTCCCTGCGAGCCCCTTTCCGCCCGGGAAGGTTGGTGCAGCTCCTGCTCCTCCGGGACGGGGCTCTCCTGTCCTGGGGACACTCGCCCCGGCCTCAGCCCGGCTCCTCGCGGGGCCCCTCCCCCTCGGAGGCCTTTTGTTTCTTTTTCCCCCGTCTTCCTACCTTGATAGAAGCGTGAACTCTTCTCACTGTAGCATTCCAGCTGTTCTCTCTTTAAATCTCAGGCCGAATTTGTAGATTTTCAGGATGATTTGAAGGTTTTCTAGGTAATTTGGTGGGGACAGGTGATTTGGAGACCCTACACTTCCGCCGTCTTGCCCCTCCTCCTACATGCCCCTTTTTAGAAATTTTAAGCAGTACACATACACACACAATTATCCGTAATTTATACCAATACACACATATACATTCAATTTGTATCTATTTTTATTGTTCTTTGTTTCACAAAAAATGAAGTTATTTTATAGATTTATTTTTTCATGGGTATATTTTTATACCAGCATATGTAGATCTTTTTCATCATTTAAACATGTAAATAATATTACTTAATATGGATATGCCATAATCTAAATGTTCTCCATTGATGGACATTTAAGTAGATTTTCAAATTTCTCCTCCTATGAAAAAGGCTGCAAAGATCATTCTTGCTTTCCTATGCAAGCAGTTCTGTAGGACACATTTCTTTTCTTTTCTTTTTTCTTTTTTTTGTAGGACTCATTTCTAAAGTGGAACCCCAGGGTCTAATGGTATGCATATTTAAAAAAATATTACTGTATTTACCAAATTCGTCTCTGGTAAGCTCCCCTCATTTACAGTCCTATGGAGATGGAGCTCTTTGCCCAATGCTTGAATTATATGGGTCTTACTTATTTTTTTTTGCCAATCTAATAGGTGAAAAATAGTATCTATTCTTTAAAGAATGAGATTTTTAAACTTTGAATGACAGGTAAGAAACTAAAGCCAGAAAAATTCCTTTAGGAAACTATTATTCTAATATGACAAAGTTAATCAAGATAGTGAGGAGTTAGACTATTTTGAAGCCAAGCATTCAAAATAAACTTGATACACGTTAGAAATAAGTGTGTGAGAGAATGACATGTCCATGAAAATAAAGCAAAAACTTGCCAATATTTGAACAGAAAAGCACTCTTAAAAATTAATCTCCCTGAAAAAGGGATTCATAGGTCTTTCACCTAATTTTGTCCTTTTCCTTAGGGTTTTTCCTATGCTGAGTCCTACTTTTGCCATCATACTTTCTCTCTAGGGAGATACTTTGCATTTTTGGCTCAGAGATACACCCAAATAGAATTACTATCTGCTGGTCGTTATGTAGGGATAGGAACAATTCATTTGAGAGGAAATGCAGATCTGAGTTAGAGGAGGGGAGGGATACTAGAAGGCTCTGAGGATGTATAATAAAAATGACTTGTTGGCTATTGAGTATGCTAGGAATGTCTTAACAAAGGTTGCCAGATGAAATGGAAGAACAGTCTTATTGAGATGAAAAATACCATAGGAAGAAGATGTCTTTAAAGGAAGATATAATTCAATTTGAGGCATGTTGCATTTGAGATTCTGCTGGTTCTGGGACATCCACAAGGTGATATTTTGGAAAGTCTGGTCTACATGGCAAGAAATCCGTCATATTGAGGTGGTGTCTGAAGTTATTTACCTGGATGTAGACATCAAGAGAAAGAGAACATGGCTAAGGGCAAACTATTTGGAAATGTCTCCCATTAATGGATAGGAAGAGAAGGAAGAGCATAGTGAGAAAGATCATCAGGTGAAGGGAGTCCTAGGAGAACGAGAAAGATGAATTTTTTTTTCAACTTTACTGAAATCTAATTGACAACTAAAAATTGTTTATATTTCAGGTGTATAACAATGTTTTTTTAAATTGAAATATAGTTGACATACAATATTTTATTTGTTAGGTGTTCAATATAGCGATTCAACAATTATATACATTATGAAATGTTCATCATAGTATAAAACTCAATGTTTTGATATATGTATATCTTTTGAAATGATCACTACAATCAAGCTAATTAATATATCCATCATCTCACATAGTTGCTATTTTGTTCTTTCTTTCTTATGTGTGTGTATATATGTGTGTGGTGAATATTTACATTCCCCCCAGCAAGGTATGAGGGCTCCAATTCATCCACATCCCAGCTCACACTTCTCTTAGTGGGTATGAAGTAGTATCTCATTGTAGATTTGATTTGCTAGTTTTTTCCTTTGTAGAAATGCCAATTCAAATTGCCTATTAGGGGTGCTAGGGTAGCTCAGTTGGTTAAGCATCTGGCCCTTGATTTTGGCTCAGGTCATGATCTCAGGGTTATGAGATCAAGTTCCACCTCATGTTCCATGTTCAGCACAAAGTCTGCTTGGGATTCTCTCCCTCTCCCTCTGCCCCTACTCCCCTGCTCACACACACACTCTGTCACTCTCTCTCAAATAATTTTTTAAAGAACAAAATTCCCCATTGAAAATCTTAGTCCACTTTTAAATTGGATTGTTTTTTATTGTTGAGTTCTAAGTATTTATATATTCTATATATAACATCAGATTTATGATTCATAAATATTTTCTCCTATCCTGTGCATTGTGTTTTCACTTTCTTGATGATTTATTTTGAAGAATAAAGGTTCTTAATTTTATAAAGCCCAGTTTACTTATTTTTCTTTTTCTCTTGTTTTGGTTTGTTTGTTAGTTTTCATACCTAAGAAGCTGTTGCCTAATCTAAAATTGTGAAGACTGACTCTATTATTTTCTTCTTAGGGTTTTATATTTTTAGCTCTTACATTTAGATCTATGATCTATTTTAACTTAATTTCTGAGTATGGTCTAGGTAAGCAGTCCAACTTCATTTTTTTTTGTTTATGGATATTCAATTGTCCCAGCACCATTTGTTGAAAAGACTATTTTTTCCCATTAAATTGTCTTGGCTCCTTATTAGTGTTTGATATTCAATGTATTTTTTTCCAATCTATTTTTCTGTTTTGTTATCATGTCATTTCTGAATAGAAACTTAGTATTTATGTAATCAAGACCATTAACACTCTACTTTATCATATTAATTTGCTTAAAAGAAGTTCTTCTCAACTCTCAGGTTATAAAAATATTTTTCTATAATTTTACCTGTTACCTTTATAATTTTATTTTTTATGTTAAGTCTTTATTCTATCTGAAATATGCCTTATGGATGGTATAAGTTGTATATCTACCATTATTTTCTCCATATGGCAAGACAGTTATGAAACAATCCATTCTCTCATCACTGGGAGATATGACTTCTCTTGTTCAAATTTCTAGTCAAAAGCTAGGTAAATTTAGAAAGTTGTACCAAATTCAAATAATAGAGCACAAAGATTTTTTCAGGAGAAGATAGACAAACTCTTACAATGGTGATTCACTGAGAAAGTTTTCTTGTAAAGGATGCTTAACTAAGAGAAATTGTTTAGATCAAAGTCAGTTTGGACATTGTTGTTCCTTTTCTCGAATTACCAAGCAATACTATAAAGATTGAAGTAATAATTCACCCAATATTATTGAAGACATCCCTCAAAGCTGATAGTTCTTGGCCTTTAAAGGAGCATAGAATAGTCCCAGGTCTTTTTTTTTAAAGGTTTTATTTATTTATTCATGAGGGACACACAGAGAGATGCAGAGACATAGGCAGAGGGAGAAGCAAGCTCCCTGTGGGGAGCCTGATGCAGGACTCAATCCCAGGACCCTGGGATCATGACCTGAGCCAAAGGCAGATGCTCAACCACTGAGCCACCCAGGTGTCCTAGTCTCAGGTCTTTTTATTATGTTTTCTTTTGCTACAAATTTCCACTGCTATGCACTAGACAGGCCACATTGATGTTATGCCATACACCCAACAAGGTAATCATAATCCACAGAAGGAATGTAAAAGTACATCCATGTGGCATTAATGTATTCTTTAAAATCATTATAGTCTACCTTATTAGGTAATTTAAAAACTTTAAGATAACATAATATGGTATGTTAGATGATATCTTAAGATATGAAAATCTTAAATAAAAAAGATCTGGTTTAATCTTCTGGACACTATTGATAGTTCTTCAAAATAAAAACTGTAACAAAAATGCAACCTTGAAATCAACATTATATGGTCTCGTTCATTTAGGGAATATAAAAAATAGTGAAAGAGAATAAGCGGAAAGGAGAGAAAATGAGTGAAAATATCAGTAAGGGTGACAAAACATGAGAGACACCTAACTCTGGGAAACGAACAAGAGGTAGTGGAAAGGGAGGTGGGTGGGGGGTTGGGGTGACTGGATTATAGGCACTGATGGGGGCACTTGGCGGGATGAGCACTAGGAGTTATGCTATATGTTGGCAAATTGAACTCCAATTTAAAAAAGGGAAAAAAAGAAATCCTTAAAACAGCAATAAGAAATACTTTCAAGTGACAATGAATTTTGATAGCAAAATATTTCTTGTATCTACATGTAATTGTTTCACGTGTAAATGAAATAGCATCTTTAAACAACTGACTTAGAAGGAGACAGAATTAAATTGCTTAGGTTGCTAAATTTACAAGACAAGAAAAGTTTTCCAGAAATGTGCAAAAAGTAGGGCCATGAGTAAATTTTGCTTAAGAAAAAATTTGCTAATTCCCTAATCTCCCAGTTTAATGACTCTATTATGAACTCTAATATAAAGCTTTTTATTAGGATAACAAAACAGTCAACATGTTTCAACTTCTTAGAGGCTTATTCAAATGAATTTTTCCCTTCAAGAATCCAAAATTGTATAAGACTTTCCAATACATGGAACATACTTATATTTTTTTCTCTTGCAACTCTTAAATTGTTCCTTTGGAGAAATTCTGGAGGTTCATTTACTATTTTTGACTGATATTACCTTTGAATACAGAAGAGTAAGATCAATGAGAATATACTGCAGAAGATTTAAGTGGATGATGATATATTTATGAATAGATTCTATGAATCTTACAAGTTGATAGAAAAAGGGCAGATGGATGGGCTTTGAGCTTATAAACCCAAACAATATGTATAAAATAGAGGAGTCTTGGTAAGGAGCCATCATGGACAATTCCCAAGTGTACATATCTCAATGTTATCTATGGCCAAAGGGCCAAAATACTTTGCCTTTCTATAAGAAACTCATTAAAGACAAAAATAAAAACTTTTGCTATAGCTATATATTTTTTTCACCGTGAAGTTGGTGTGAGTTTTAGGTGAATCAAGAAAAAATAATTAATATTAGGAAAAATTAAAATAGAGAAATGATGGATAGGAGTATAAAGAATATTAGAAGTCTTCATCTTAAAAAGAAAAAGTTAACTATTATCCTAAATCTATAAAATGTGAATATTATTAGTAAAGGTCATGGACATATTTGCCAAATTTCATATTACTAGAATTAAGAAAACTTCTTGGAGTTTGAGTCAGAAAAATTTAACACAAGGTTCAGAGGAACTACTTACTCAGCAGTAGTAAAGATATGACACTCTATACTCCAAGAATCCATACAGTTAATTAATAGAAAATAATTATACAAGTTTAACAATCTTAGAAAAGATGCTAGTGATAGTAAAGTGATCTGGCCAGCATGATTTTCTTGGCCCCTTCTCCATTCTGCATAAAGTTGTCATTTATGTATGATGCTAATGGAGAGAGCCTCAGACATAAAGTACTTGGCAAGTAAATGACTCCTTCAAATGCCACTCCAAGAGACATTTCAAAGGACTGAGGGATATTTCAAGGTGCAAAACTCAGTAATGGGAAAACTGCACTGTTCAAAAGAAAAAAAATGTCAATAAATATTAAAAACATGAAACAATAGAATTTAGGCTAAATATCTCATAAGACGATTATAAAAGAGAATGAAAGTCCTAATTATTAGTTTAAAGAGAAGAAGTATAAAGTAAACGAACAATAAGGAACCAAGTAAAATAAATAAATCTTGGATAATGCCAAAAATCACCACAGAATGAGTAGGTGGGAGGATAAAAACAAATTACACCAATATTGTTAATGTCTTTAGTGGTTGAGAGAGAACTAACAGATATTGCTCAACTCTAATGATTAGAACAAAATAGCTTAAAGTGTGACTTGGAAAATAAAAAAAGATTTGGAGGATAAAAATAAATGAAAACAATTCATATAGTGCACAATGAAAATAAAAGAAGTATTTTTATAACATCAGAAAACATTATGACAAAAATAAGATAAATATAGAGTTATTTCAATAAAATAAATAGGTTAAAACCTATCTGAAAAATTTCAACTGTGTATGTCCTGTAAGAGATTTCCTTTAAACAAAATGAAGAAATTAACAAAAGGAAGCAGTGGTTGTAATATCAAAAAAGTGAAGTTCAAGACAGGAAGCAATGAGGAAAGAGAGTCAATATTTAATGATAAAGGGTGATATGCATGATATATGCGATGAATCATTATGTGCAAAATAAATGTATTCATAATAATTTTTTAGAAGTATGTAAGATTGACATATTAGGACTAACTATAAGAGCCTTTCCCAGAGCAGAAAATTTAGAAGGAACATTTCTGTGGCAAAGCAATAAAACTACACAGTGTAATTTTAAAATATCACATTATAATCAGTTAAAAATTGAAAAACAAAAACACAAAAGTGGTTTTGAAAAACACTTTTGTTTTTCAAGTGTTTTTGTTTTTACCAAAGAGGGAAAGAGGATTAATTATATAATTATGGAATATTGGAAAATCACAGCAAGACTACACATTAGAAAAACTTATGATATATAGTTAAAACTGTACTCAGAGTCAAATTCACAGTTTCACATGTCTTAATTTTTTCCAGCTTTATTCAGATACAATGGACAAACAAAAAATTGTATATAATTAAGTATACAACATGGTGTTTGGATATTAAGTATACCTTGTGTAATGATTACCACATTTAAGCTAAGTAATACAACCATCATCTCACAACATACTTGTTTATCATTTTGTTTTATTTTATGTTCACCATGCTAAGTGTACTCTTTAATCCCCATCCCTTATCTTACCTATCCCTCCCTCCACTCGCCTCTAGTAACCATCAGTTCTCTATAGTTAAGAGTCTGTTTCTTTGTTTCTCTCTCTCTCTCTCTCTCTCTCTCTTTTACTTTGTTTTGTTTCTTAAATTCCACATATGAGTAAGATCATATAGTATATTTATCTTTCTCTGACTCATTTCACTTAGTATTATACTCTTTAGCTGTATCCATAATCATTGCAAATGGCAAGATTTCATTCTTTTTAAAAGCCAAATAATATTCTATACACCGCACCTTCTTCATTCATCAGTCAATGGACATTTGGGCTCTTTCCATAATTTGGCTACTGTTCACAATTCTGCTATACACATATGGGTGCATATATCCCTTTGAATTAATGTTTTTGTATTTTGGGGGCAAATACCCAGTAGTGCAATTCCTGGATCATAGCATAGTTCTATTTTTAATTTTTTTGAGGAATCTCTAGACTGTTTTCCACTGTAGCTACACCAGTTTGTATTTCCACAAATAGTGAAAGAGGGTTTCTATTTTTGCACATTCTCGCCAATACCTGTGGTGTCTTGTGTTATTGATTTTAGTCATTCTTACAGGTGAGGTGATATTTCATAGTGATTTTGATTTGTATTTCCCTGATGACAAGTGATGTTGAACATCTTTTTGTGTGTTTGTTTGCCATCTGTATGTCTTCTTTAGAGAAATGTCTATTCTTCTGCTTATTTTATAAATTGGATTATTTATTTTTGGAATATTGAATTGTATCAGTGTGTTTTCTTTAGTAAGTGAGAAAAGGTAAAACCTGAGCATATTTTGCAATTCAAGATGTTTGAAAAATAAAAATAAAGTAAAATTAAAGAAATTGAGGTAAAGAGTGATGTAAAGATAAAAACAAATGTAATGCATTAGAAAATAATGAAAATACTTGCATTAAGATGATTTTTCTGAATGAAATAACTTAATTGTACAAACCTCTAGAACAATATTTTTTGAATGATATTTTGAAAAAATAGTTACTCATCAAATAAGTTTTGCAAATGCTAAACCTAGATTTACAATGTAAATCAGCATGTTAAAGAAACCTGGTAGTTAAAACCTTCTGTAACTTGTTTAATTTTCCATTTCACCCTTTCTGACTATGGATCTTTTCTCTATTTTTTTTATATCTGAATTATTAATATTCCATGGAACCTACTTTGGGAAATAATTCTGTATAACCTAACCAAATAGGAGGTGAGAAACATAAAATAAAGGTTAGAAATAACAAAAATATATGGCTTTTGCTGAAATTAAAAAAATAAAATGTTATTCTTTGAAGTAATATGTATGAATTAGTCTCAAAACTTGCTGCACATACAGTTGAAAATTATGATGAAATGGGCTATTTAAAGAAAGCAAATAGTATTCAAACTGATTAATGGAAAAAGTCTTGTGAAGTTGCCAGTCATCATGGAAGAAAATGAACATATGTTGAGAAAATATTAACTCCAATATAAGCACAAGTTCAGTTTCATAAGTGAGTTCATTTAAACTGTCAAGGAACAGATATTCCTATGCCAAATAAAATATTCCCCACAACAGACAAAGTGAAACAAAGGGAAAAAATTGTGTCAATATTTAAAAAAAAACAACTCATTTAGCCCTAATAATGAAGTCTGAAAAAAATTCTAGACCAGTCACTCTCACATGAATGTGGATTCAGAAATTTAAATTACAACAGCATTTTTCTTATTTTTTAAATTTTATTTATTTATTTTTAATAAATTTATTTTTTATTGGTGTTCAATTTACCAACATACAGAATAACACCCAGTGCTCATCCCATCAAGTGCCCCCCTCAGTGCCCGTCACCCATTCACCCCCACCCCCCACCCTCCTCCCCTTCCACCCCCCCCTAGTTCATTTCCCAGAGTTAGGAGTCTTAGAACACACTGCTTATGGGATATCAAAAAGAATTCCATGAAAGAATTTTTAAGTCATAAAAGATCTGAAAACACTAGATTAGAGGATATCTTATAGTAATGTACAATTATTGATAATTGATAATTTTAAAAGGTCAAAATTCACTGTGAACCTTAAAGTGGAGAACATAGTTTGCATTGTATATAAATCTACTTAACTGTACAAATTTTTTTTGAATAGACACAATGTAGGACCAATGATTGATTAAACATCAGTTTTGTATGTGCTGCTCTAGAGGCACTACCATTAATGACAGAACTGAGACAAGAAAACCCATAAACACCACTTACAAAAATATATTTTAGGAGTGCCTGGGTGGAACAGTTGGTTAGGCAACCAACTCTTGGTTTCAGCTCAGGTCATGATCTCAGAGTTGTGAGACTGAACCTCGCCTTGTGCTCTATGCTCAGTGAGGAGTCTGCTTGAGACTCTCTCTCTTTCTCCCTCTGCCCTTCCCCTACCACTTGTGCTCGCTCTCTCTCAAATAATTAAATCTAATATGTATATATTAGATTAATAAAGATCAGAAAAAAATGGAGAAAAAGCATAACTATTACAGACTCATATTTTCCTGCTTTTCAAGTATATGTTTGTAAAAACTGTGATTATCCATCCATATGGTAAAGAATCAAAGCTTTTCCATCATCATCATCATCAAAATATAATATACAACACTATCACTTCCTAGGAAACAAGCAAATGAATTTGGTAACTATTAGAAATAGTAAGAAAGTTCAGTTAATGCTCCAATTATAATATGAATAGAAATAATAGATTTTCTACATATCCTATACAAACAATTAAAATAATAAGACAAAAATCCCATTCATAATAGCACAAAAAATAAAACAACCTAGAATAAAGTTAGTAATATTCAGAATTGAAGATGACGTCAAATTTTCAGTAAAGTAAAAAAGTTGAATAAATGCATACTGAGACTTAAAATTGTATAGATAATTTATTCCAAATTAATATATATATTAAATGTTTTCCCAATACTTCTCCAATGTGACAGTGGAATTAATTTTGCAAGTTGATTAAGAGTCTTAAATTGAATGTAATAAATAACAGTACTGAAGTCCTAGCCAGAGCAATTAGGTAAGAAAAAGAAATTAAAGACATCCACATCAGAAAGGATGAAGTAAAACTGCCCCTATTTGCAGATGATATGATATTATATTGAGAAAAACTTTAAGACACCACAAAAAAACAGTTAAAACTAACAAATAAATTTAATAGCATGATGCAAAATCAATATACAAAAATCAGTTGCATTTCCATATACCAGTAAAGAACTATCAGAAGCAGAAAAAATTTAAATCCCATTTACAATTGCACCAAAAAGAAGAAAATACTTAGGAATAAATTTAAAAAGGAGGTGAAAGATTTGTACACTGAAAAATGTAAGACACTGATGAAAGAAACTGAAGAAGATACAAATAAATAGAAATATATTCTGTGTTCATGGGTTGGAAGAGTTAATATTTTTTAAAATGTCCATTCTATCCAAAGTGATCTACAGATTCAATGCAATACCTATCAATATTCCAATGGCATTTTTCACAGAAATTGAAAAAGTAATCTTAAAATTTGTGTGGAAGCACAAAAATTTACAATTAGCCAAAGCAATCTTTTTTTCTTTAAAGAATTTATTTATTTATTTTATTTTTTAAAAAGACTTTATTTATTTATTCATGGGAGACACACACAGAGAGAGAGAGGTAGACACAGGCAGAGAGAGAAGCAGGCTCCCTGTGGGGAGCTTGATGTGCGACTTGATCCTGGGTCTCCCGGATCACGCCCTGGGCTGGAGGCAGGCACTAAACCACTGAACCACCCAGGGATACCTATTTATTTATTTTAGAGAGTGAGAGCATGAGTGTGAGTAAGGGGAAGGGCAGAAGGAGAGAGAGAGAATCTCAAGCAGACTCCAAGCTGAGTTTGAAGCCCAAGGTGGGGTACAGTCCTACAACCCTCAGATCATGACCTGAGCTGAAATCAAGAGTTGGGTGCTTAACTGACTGAGCCACGCTGGTGCCCACAGCCAAAGCAATCTTGAGAAAGAAGAACAAAGCTGGAAGCATTTTAAACTAAATTACAAAGCTATAGTAGATCAATGGAGCAGAGTAGAGAGCCCAGAATAAACCCTTGCATGTGTGGTCAATTAATCTATGAAAAAAGAACCAAGAAGATATGATGGGGGAAAGGATAGTCTCTTCAGTAAATGGAATTGGGAAAACTGGAGAGTCTCATGCAAAAGAATGAAACATGATAGCTATTTTATACCTTACATGAAAATGAACTCAAAATGGATTAGATTTGAATGTAAGACCTGAAATCATAAAACTCCTAGACCCCTGACATTGGTCATAGCAATGATTTTTTGGACTTGACATCAAAAGTATAGGCCACAAATACAAAAATAAGTAAATGTGACTACATTAAACTAAAGAGCCTCAGCACAACAAAGGATACTTATAGAATGGAAGAAAATATTTGCAATCCCCATAGCTGATAACGATTAATATGCAGGGCAGCCTGGGTGGCTCAACGGTTTAGCGCCGCCTTCAGTCCAGGTCGTGATCCTGGAGACCCCGGATCGAGTCCCATGTCGGGCTTCCTGCATGAAGCCTGCATCTCCCTCTGCCTTTGTCTCTGTCTCTCTCTCTCTGTGTGTGTCTTAAATAAATAAATAAATAAATAAATAAATAAATAAATAAATAAATAAATAAAATCTTAAAAAAGGATTAATATGCAAAATATATAAGAAACTCATAGAATTCAATAGCAAAAACAGAAAACAAAACCCCAACCAAACAACAAAACCAAAATAACCTAATTAAAAAATGAGTAAGGGACCTGAATAGACATTTTTTCCAAAGAAAATATTCAAATAGCTAACAGGTACATGAAAAGATGCTCAACATCACTAATCTTCAGGAAAATGCAAATCAAAATTACAAGAAGATATCACCTCAGATCTGTTATCAAAAAAGGCAAGAGTTAAGTACTCATGAGGATGTGGAGAAAAGGAAACCTTGTATGCTATTTTTAAAATATTTATTTGTTTTAGAGCGCATGTGCATGGGTGCATGTGAGTTGGAGGAGGGGCAGAGAGAGAGAATCTTCAAGCAGATTCCACTTTGACCATGACCCCAATGATGGGCTGGATCTCAGGACCCATGAGATCATGTTCTGAGCCAAAACCAAGAGTCAGGCATTTAACTTACTGAGCCACACAGATGCCCCAACCCTTGTACACTGTTGATAGCAACGTAAACTGTTATAAAAACTTTGGAAAACAATATAGATTTTCCTCAAAATATTAAAAACAGAACTACCATATGATCCAGCAATCCCAATTTTAGATATATATCCAAAGGAAACAAACTGTTATCTTGAAGGGGTATCTGCACCTCCATATTCGCTGCAGCATTATGCACAATAGGCATTATTCACAGTGTGGAAATAACCTAAGGATCCATGGATGACTAAATAGATATAGAACATGTGTTATGTTTATACAGTGGAGTATTATTCAACTTAAACAAGAAGGGAATCCTATCATTTGTGTCAAAATACATGAACCTGGAAGTGGAATAAGTCAAAGACAAATATTACATGGTATTACTTATATAAGGTACCTTAAAAGAAGTTAAACTCATAAAGACAGAGAGTAAAAAAAGTTGTTGCAATGGGCTAGGGAATGGGGGCAAGTAGGAATAGGGATGGGTGGTTAAAGGGTACAGACTTTCAATTGTACAATGAATGAGATCTGAAGATCTAACGTATCATATGGTCACTATAATTGATAACACTGTTTTTTTAGAGCTGATCTGCTATACTTAAATGTTCTCACAAAAAGAGGTAAATGAGTGAGATGATAGCTGTGTATTCATTAGCTTGATGGGGGGAATCCTTTCATCATTTTGTGTACTTTACATATCTTACAACTTTATTTGCTAATTATATATTAATAGATATGAAAAAAGAAAACATACAAATGGCAAATAAACATATGAAGAAAAGCTCAACGTCATTTGCCATTAAAGAAATATTAATTAAATGTAAATTAACGTGGTACCACTACACATCAATGAGAATGATTAAAACCCAACAAAGCAAAACACAACAAAACAAAAACAATGTGACAATACCCTCTGTTGGTAAAGAGGTAGAGCAAGAGAAACTCTTACTCATTGCTAGTGAAAATGCAAGATGGCACAGTCACTTTGGAAAGCAGTTCAGCTGTTTATAATGAAGCTAAATAGAGTCTTACTATATGACTCAGCAATCACATTCCTAGGTATTTACTCGATTGATTTACAAACTTACATTCACATGAAAACCTGCACATGAAAGTGTATAACAACTTTATTCATAAATGCCCCAAACTCGAAGCAACTGAGATAGCTTTTTAATAGGCTGGGTAAACAAAGTGTGGTACATCCATACAATGGGATACTATTCAGTGATAAAAAGATAAGAACCACCAAGTCCCACAAAAAACACTTAGGAATCTTAAATGCTAAGTGAAAGATGTCAGTCTGAAATCTAAACACCTTTGGATTCTATTTATATGACATTCTTGGAAAGATTAAATTATAGAGAGTAACCTATTCAGTGGTTGCCCAAAGTTTACGGAAGGGGGAATATTGGATAGGTAAAGCACAGTTTTTTTGGTTTTTGGTGGTGAAGCATTTTGTCTGATATCGTAATGGTGGATATATGATACTATGCGTTTGTTGATGCTCCCAAAACTTTACAGTGCAAAGAGTGAACTTCACAGTTCAAAGTATGCAAATTAAAACAATTATTTAAGAGATCAGAAGATCCCAGAACAAAATGTGAATGTAATAAAAGAATCTAAGTACAGGATGCTTGGGTGACTCAGTCATAAGTGTCTGCCTTCAGCTCAGGGCTAGATCCCAGAACTGGGATGAATGGAGCTGTAGTTGGGCTCCCTGTTCAGCAGAGTCTGCTTCTTCCTTTCCTCCTGCCCCTCCCCCCACTCAAGCTTCTGTCTCTCTTTCTCTCTGAATCAAATAAATAAATAAAATCTCAGAAAAAAAAGAATCTAACTACATCACAAATGTATGGAATAATCTCACTGATAGGGATGGGGGAAAAGGTACTGATTTCTATCTCTAACTTATAACAGATCTTGAGTTAATCAAGTTTTATTATGATTAACAAGCTTTCACTGATCAATAATAAAACACAAATGCCCACATTTTTAAAAAGCAGAATACATAAACATCTGTCCAATAAGAAAAACAAACTGCTAATTAACTTCCTTAAACCAATTCAAAATTACATATAAAAAATAAGTGAAAGTTAAAACTAAAATGTACCATCCGCCTTCCTCTTTCAAACTGACAGTGAGAATGTCTGGTGCTCCAATTGAACACCCATCTTGAAACACATTTCTAAGCATTTTGTTCTCTATTGTTACTCCAACTAGGACGAAGTAATGCAGTACACTCAAAGGAGGGCAATTTATCCTTAATTGTTGCTTAGTGTCAGTCAGAAAGGTAATGCTGTCTGTCCATTATGCTGAGTGAAGTAAGTCAATCGGAGAAGGACAAACAGTGTATGTTCTCATTCATTTGGGGAATATGAATAATAGTGAAAGGGAATATAAGGGAAGGGAGAAGAAATGTGTGGGAAATATCAGAAAGGGAGACAGAACATAAAGACTCCTAACTCTGGGAAACGAACTAGGGGTGGTGGAGGGGGAGGAGAGCGGGGGGTGGGGGTGAATGGGTGACGGGCACTGAGGGGGACACTTGACGGGATGAGCACTGGGTGTTATTCTGTATGTTGGTAAATTGAACACCAATAAAAATTAATTTATTAAAAAAAATAAAATGCTTTGTGAAAAAAAAAATGCTGTCTGTCCATAGCAAGCAGAAAGGAGTTGAGAAGCAAACGCAAAGCTAACCTCTTTCCTGTCTCCATTAAATTATGTGCAGCGTAGATTCCCTTCTTTATTTGAGTGGTTCTGAATATTCAGAAAAGCAGACACATCCATATTTAAATACAAGTTCTAAATCTCATCCTTCAAACAAAGAGGATAATGTTTACAATTTCTTGTTCATTTTTTCCTCTGTAAGTCTCCATCAGGGTAAATAATCCTGAGTAGAACTAATATATCTTTTTAACTAGGTTGAAGTTGTAAAATGACTTTAAATGCATTTTCATTTTTTTCCCTTAGAAGAAGGAAAAAGATGATGACCTTTTAGTCAAAGATATAAAAGTGCAATGATCTGAGAGAAAACTAGGATAGATTTTTCTCATTAATATTAACAGAAAAGAAAAAAAAACTATCAGTATAATGACACATTACACTCTGAACTGGGCTTCCCAAGGGCATGACTAATTGTCCTTTGGGGCAATAAAAATAAGAGTAGAGAAAATTCAAAGAGGAGGAGTGTTTTGGAAGTAAAACAAAACAAGACACAACACCATGCAGATTTATCCAAATTGGTCCTGTGGGAAGGGAGAATCTGGAAGAAACTCTTAAATAATTATCATTATTTGCCCACCTAATTCAATAAGCAACATTTAAAGAAAAAAAAACAGATTTTTGTCATCGACATGCTTCTATTCTTATAAATATATACTAGCTTTTAGAAATAAAGTGTTACTCCATTTGCTCTCAGGTACTTTAATTTCTATCTTGTTTATCAATTTATTCTGTTCTGGTCCATGACACTTACCTGCCATTTTACTCCATGTGGATCAATGGTGGATATGCACCCTGGGTAATACTGAATGGCCCAGGATATCTTAGTCTGGAGAAGTGACTTGCAAATATTTGTGAAGGCAAAAGGAAAACTGGAGAACCCACCTACGTATTAAGTCAGATTAAACCCATTTTTATTGGATTGCTGCTTATTATAGTTTTAGAAATTGATTTGGAAGTGCTCTCAGACTATACAAAGTAAGTCATATAAGAGCATTTACATAGAATGTCATGTAAGAATAATTTTAACATCAAATTATAAAGACGCTATCAACTCATAATAAAGTAAAAAAGCCCAGATCTTCATTTGTTTTATGAAGATCTTCCTGAGTTGTTTCATTTAGATTATAAAATAGGAAAATTAAATTTTCTACCTAAACATACAGACACATAATCGTGTTCCTCTCAAAACCATGGTTATTAAAGCCACACACTTCTCACTAGAGGGTTACAGTTTAGCAACTGCACACAAAGTAGGCCTGTAGGTTACTCACATCCAGGATATGACTACATTCTTTGAGACGAATCTCCATGATGCTCCCCAATTCCCTGTCCTCATGGACTTTCATTCTAGTGGTAGGAGACCAACAAAAGGCCAATCACTAATTAAAATATATAGCATATCAGGGGAGGATAAATGCTAGGAGAAAAATGAACCAAGGATAAGGGATAATAATCCTCATCCCCACTTTCAACACTAAGCAATTTCCTTCTATTATGACTCAGTCCAGAATGTAAAAGTCTTTCCTATTTTTGATAAACTTGACAGCTTTTCCCAGACACTATGTTTAGAAATGAATGTGTAATACCATTTACCAAGCACAAATTCCTTCTTGTATAACATCAAAAAGCATCAACGTGTGATAGATAAAGTATATTTTTATAAGTGGTGGGAAGAGAGATCATATTAATCACTGTGAAGTTCTTTTGCTAGAGTATTTTGTAGCCACTAAGAATGAGGGGCTTGGGGGATGACATGGTGAAGCAGAGGTCAGCAAAATGTCTTGCCCACCTGGTTTATCCTTCTCAGAGAAACAAAAAATAAAAGGATATTGTTTTCTCATTTAATAATCAGCACTCTGAGATCACTAATAATGTTATAAGCTATAATTATTACCTAATTTCTACTCTGCACTACTTATGTCCTACAAATGAAAATAATTCTGTGTATAACAGGAGTGGTATAGAAGATAAAGCCTTTGGGCTCAACTTGACTTCATGATTCTATATAGGCCCACCTTGAACTTTTGCAGTTATTCATAATATTTTTAAAAATCCCCATAGCCGGGATCCCTGGGTGGCGTAGTGGTTTGGCGCCTGCCTTTGGCCCAGGGCGCGATCCTGGAGACCCGGGATCGGGTCCCACGTCGGTCTCCCGGTGCATGGAGCCTGCTTCTCCCTCTGCCTGTGTCTCTGCCTCTCTCTCTCTCTCTCTCTGTGTGTGTGTGTGACTATCATAAATAAATTAAAAAAAATTTAAAAAAAAATCCCCATAGCCCCACTATATATGTCATCAGATGGAAAAAATGGTATCTATCTAAACAGATGCTTCTCTTTCTAGCCAATATGACGAAGCAGAACAAAACCTGTACAATTCACATATGCTATATGTTTGAAATATATATATACATTCTACAGTACACTATAACATATCTCTCCTTTTCTTAGAGTAAAAATAATAAATCAAATAACTTCACTAAAGGGCCACTTTTAGTTTCTATGTCTCTGTCATTTCATTCCCTTTTCTCATTTGGTGAAGTGACTTCATGGAATTAATTCTTCCTTTGTACATTTGTGGCTTTCCCATTTTGTTCACAGAGTTTGAGTTCTTCTTAATTATATTTGAATTATAGCTAAATCTTCTTGGCTGAAACTTCCCTTTGAACAGTCTTTTTCATTTCATTCTAACCTCTGCACAAGTGAGATAGCATTTGAAAAATACCATTTTTTTTTGTCATGAGGCCCTTTTCTCTAACACCTAAAAAGGCTTCTGGTTCTTGGGATGCAAAGCTACCTACAATGTCTGTTAAGATTCTTGCCCCACCTGTCCAAACTTTGCTGCCACAGTCATGTAATATGAGCATGTATTCCAGTCTGGGCAGTTAGCCCTATGCAATAATCATGCCACTCTCATTTTTAGCTATGTGAATTTGTGTAAGATGTTCATAGTGCTTGGAAAATCTGTTTCTTTTTCTTCAGTCTCTCTAATTCCTACTGATATCCCAAGACCTTAGACTTCATTCATTGTTTCACATGGATGCAACACAGTGACAACCAAACCTGCTGTCAGTTGAGCCTTAAAAAAAGCATCCCACTGAACCTTTACAGAAACATTTCCAATGGTAAAATGTTTTATCCAGGTCCTTGATAAAGAAGTAGAAATCCCCCAAAGAACTCCATTTTATGCCATTTGCAATTTGTTATATGTAAGTATAAGGAAGCTAATTGTCTAGAAATAAATATGCAGTTCTTATTCCAGAATGTAGATTCAGATTCAGTCATTTTCAGATAATTCTTTGATTTTCTTCATAAAACCGTCAAATAAAGAATCCTTCTGGGTATTTTTAGAGATAAATATCTAGGTTGTATGGATTTTACTTGACCACCACAACTAAGATTCAGGTGTCCATTAGGTCAGCAGCAATGCTAGTATAATGTAGCATTAAAAAGACTACTTTCTGAGTGGGTATACTACATATTAAAATTTTACACAATAATGATGGCCTATGAGTAAAGGAGCATTGATACAAAACTGCACTATTACCCAAGAAAGTGAGAAGCAATCTTGCTCTCTCTCTCTCCCTCTCACTTTGATGTGCATTTTCACTGTGTGTTTTAGAAGCATCACTCTAGATCTGTGGAAGACAACTCATAATATCATATTATTTCATTATAATAATATTGTGGCACTACGCATACATCACACTAATAAAATGAATACTAAAAACATGAAATTTGACTTGAAATTCATGACACAATGGGATAGCTTGGGAGCAATTCAAAACAATGACAGTAACTTCTTTCTTCTTTCCCTATATGCTATTATTTTTGGTAAGTGGAATCCATATTCCCACACAAACTAGAATTGCTAAACTCTTAATAGCATCCCCATGGTTTTACTTCTTACTATGATGCCTTCACTGATTTCATCATAGTTTAAGCATAATAAGGAATCATTATTTGTCCTCAGAAGCACAAACTGAATGAGGCTATTTCTACATTCATAGAAGCCTGGCTCTGAATTAACTCTTTTGTCAATCTACCTACCAGCTTTCTGCCAGTAGCACAACTGCTGTCCATAAACTCTTCCTATGCTGGATAATTACCACAAAGCATCCAATTCTTTTCCTAGTAAACTTTAAATTCCATAATTCTATCAATTTGTTACTAAAAAAGGCTGCTTTCTGCTTTTAAAACACACTTAGCCTTAGGTCACATTTCGCAAAAGATTATTTTAGATGCTGCTTATCTATAATCCATGGATTTTTTTCTGATTTAATGAAGTACTATATATCTGTATGAATTCATCCTTTTTTTTCAGTCGGATATAACAGAAGCCTCCAAATAATTAAGGCTGGAACCAAAGGACTCATTCTCCACACAAAATAAGTCAAGAGATATAGGTAGGCCAGAGGTGCTAGGATGACTCTATTTTTATCTGTCATTGTTAGTACATTTGTATACTGAAGTCTACCTTATGGATCAAGATGGCTGGATCCTGGAGAATTTCAGGCAGCAAGCAATAGGAATAAGGGACCTGAAGAAGTATATCTTCTGCCTGAGTAGGCCTCCTGGAATTTATACATATCACGTTCACTTGCTTCTCACTACCAAGGGACAAAGGGAAGTGCGTGTAGTTGCAACAGAATAAGCAACCTCTAACTTCTCTCATAACATTTTTACCTTTCTAAGGTCCTACCAGTTGAGTCTGTATATTAGAATGCAAAGTTCGCAGACTTTGGAGTCAGCAGATCTTGCTTCAAGTCTTGGATCTGTCCCTTACAAGGTTGTATCACCTTTGGCATGTCACTATCTCTGTCTTATTTTTAAAATGGAGATTCTAACACTTACTTCACAAGGTGAATATGAAAGAGAAGATGATATGCATAATGATGCTTTACAAACAGTTCCTTTCACACGAGTTATAATTATGTTACTAATTTTTAGTTTGTAAATTTGAAAGTATTTGTTTTAGCTAAAAGGACTATGAAAGGAGAAAAGAATCAATACAATTATTCTATAATCATGTTGTCTCTAAGGTTGTTTATACTTAGAGAATGCAGGAAGAAAATATGAACACTCAGATCCCTATTAAACAAAAACAAAAAAGTATATAGAGTATTGAGCCACAGAAAAGTTGTCAGTTTAACAGAGTAGGCAGAGAGTCTGAGGGGCTGAAAGCAAACTTTCTCACTTCACAATCTTACGGGAAATCAGTGCTAATGAATAAGCAGTTTCATGTACAGTTCTCATAGTAGAGAGTGCTGATTGCTTACCAATATTAATCTCCCTTATTCATCTTCCAAAAAACCTTGATTTTATTCCACTATCATCTTCTGTCCATAGAACTGAATAACAATATTCATTACAATAATATGGAAGCTTATTAGTATTTTCCATCAATTGGTTACGTTGGCCAAATATTTTATTCATCTCTCTTTCTCTAAAAAAGGCCTATGGTTAAGGAAATTTTCTAGTATAATTAGTATGATACAATGATAAGTTGCTAAACAATGGCGTACTTCCCAAGAGGAAATACTCAAAATTAATGCCTGTACAGTAATTCATTTGGTTTAATTTACAGGACTATGAAGTTCAGAGAACTGTATACTTTTGAAAAGGAAAAAATGTTATTTTCTTGAAAAGTTTCCTTCAGTATCTTCCTTCTGAGTTTTTAAATAAGTACCCATCTTATATTGACTTATATTGACTTACGTGACTTGCTGCATCTCTTTCCTAAAATGCCTCTGTCATGGACAAAATGCTAATACCTTTAGTATATAAAGCTTATAGAGATAAAATAATGTAAATAACAAAGAACTACATAGATAAAAAGATGAAGAAGATAGATAATTCTCTGGCATAGAAAAAAAGTGTTTCAAAAAAAGAGAGTAGTCAACCATATTTTAAATTCTGCTGAGAAGTCAAGTGAGATGTGGAGTGAAAAATGGTCACTGGAACTAGAAGCACAGAGACTGTTTCTCTCCTGGATGAGTGTGTGATTTTGGTGGAAATATGAGGCAGCAGCCTGCCTGAGACAGACTAGAGACCTAGTGGTAGCTGAGGAAATGCAGACAAGGAAGACAGACAATGCTTGTAAAAAAGCCTGTGAAGATGACAGAAGAGAAGCATCAGCACGTGAGAGATGTTGGCTCCAGGTAGGGAATTTGCTGGGGACGTAGTAGAGAGAGGGAGCATAATCAGTTATGGAAGTGCTGACAGCAAATGGGATCTGGAGCACAGGTGCAGAGTTGTACTTTATAGAATGGAATGGATATTTCATAAAATTAATAGTAGTGATGTAGAAAGAATGGCTACAGATACACATACATTTTTATACTGGGCAGTGGGAAGCTGAAGCTGTTTCCAACTGATTTGAGGGGGAAAAATCCAGTTTAAGGACTGTGAAAAGAACAGTAAAGAGGAGAAATTACTGAGTACTGAAAATATCCGTTTTTAGGAAACCAAGGAAAATATTTAAACATTTCTGACATTCTTAATATGATTAAAGAATATTTGGTCCCTAAGAAACAGAAACAGAACATCCTAAGGAGAGAAAAGTCTGATATACAAAGCAACAAGACAAAGTAAGAAATGAGAAAAATGAAAAGACCTAAGTAAAATAAAATATGCAATAGAAAAATTCAAGTCTGTTCTGGAGTTAATAAAGAGCAAACTAGAATATTGCTGTGGAAGCCCAATTCAGTAATGCAAAACAACAACAACAACAACAAAAGAAAACCCAGAGATTCTTTCCCAAAATGTAGAAGAACAAAGAGATGAAAATAGTAAGGAAGAAAGTAATGCATGTGAGAGATAGGCAAAGGGGAATTCAGCAGTCAGGTGTTCTGGAAGAGGAAGCAAAACGATCAGAGTAACAATAATCAAAGATGTGATTGAAGAAAATTTCCTGTGGTTAAATATTTAAATATATTACTTTTATGGTCATATATAAGCAACTCATATGTCTCAGAAATGATCAATGTCATAATATCCACATTTAAATATATTTATTGGAAACTAATTGAACATGAAAATAAAAGAAATACCTGCAAGTCTAGAGGCAGAATAAATAAATTTCCTACCAAAATATATAAGTCTGACGAGCATCAGATTTCTAATCTGCAAAGTAAAGCCGCAGATTTGAGTGGGAAATGTTATATCACGAGGATTTTACCCAGCCAGGTCTTCCTTTCATATGTGCTACTGTATAGAAAGAACATTCTCAAATAATAGGCCTAAGAAAACATAGTGTCTTTACAATCTTGGGTGAAAAAGAGTAACTTATAAAGGAATAAGAATCAAACTAGCACCAGACTTCTCATGTGCAACACTGAATTGCAGAAGATAATTCAACATTGCATTCAAAGTTCTGAAGGAAAATGATTTTATACCTAGAATTCCATATTCGGCTAAACTATCAATCAAATTTGAGGCAAGGACTCAGAAAATTGACATCAATTTTCTTGTGGAAGAAGGAACGTAAGGAGAGGAACTAACACAGGTAACTCAGGGGTAACGAAATTCCAGTTTATAAAAAGCAATAGATTGATATGAAAATAAGCAAAAGTGTAGATTAGATTTCCCTGGGGACTTGGTACAGTAAGAAGTTAAGGAAAGTGGAATTTTCCCCAAACCAAAAAAAAAAAAAAAAAAACCAATAATTCACGGAGAGCCATTAGAATAATACTTAAAAAAATCCTTTGGATTCAGAAATTTGTTGGTTATTTTATATTTTGGTATCTTGGACAAGTACATGTCAGTGGAGGAATAGGTTATAGATTACAAATATGTCTTGTATGTAAATCCAACAATTTGTTTACTAACTATGACCCCTTCTAGCATTGAAAAAAAGAAAGTTTAAATGGGATTTACTTATTTCTAAGGAACATGTTTGCTTTCTGAAATAATTTAACTAACTTATCTAAGAATAACAGTATCTTTAAATACCGATTTCTTGAAATTTCTATTTCAGATGCCTTAAAATGATGCTCCCTCAGTGTGGCAAGCAAATATAAAATATTCTGCTCCTACTAAAAAGGTGTTTGGTTTCAACTTTGAGTGATCAAATTTAGCAACCTCTTTGTATATTGAAGCAAATCAAAGGCACAGAAAGGCCCAGGGAAGGGTAGGGTGGGGTGGTCAGAAGACTCATTAAACCCTTGAGATTATTAATATTTTACTTTCTATTAGCTGCAGATAGGGTGCTATTTACAAATAATGAAGATAGTAGTTGTAATATTTGGCCATGAGAAAGAACAACACTTGAGAATTTGAACACGTTCATCCATATGCACACACATGCACACATACACGTGCAGGAAAGAAAAACCAATGCTATTTTTTATCCCAGCTCTTCTTCCTGATAATAGTAAAACTAACCTATCAAATTGAAAAATCATTAACCTAATATATCTTTCTTTTCAGCAACAAATCAAGTGGCATGTTTTCATAATGACTGCATTTTTTAATTTACTAGGTTACACAGGTTATTTGGAAAAAAGCACAACTAAAAAAATTTAACACCACATCATCGAATCTTGTTTGGGAATCTTGTGTGGCTAAAACGAAAAAGATGTTTCAAGTAAAAAGTATGAAGAAGATGAAGAAAAAGTTGAGCAGAAAACAAGTATGATATTTAGTTATCCCTCAAATGTTAAGACTTGGCTGTATTATGCAATTCATAAGAAGCACTTTACACACAGAAAGCTAATTCCATGATTTTAATTATCCTCTGATATTGGCTATTGGCTGTCTTGTAAATGGAGTTCATAAAGCAGATCCATAAATAAAGCTTCCTTTCTCTACCCCGTACATTTCACTTTTCAGTTGTCCTTTACCAGAGTACCCACTTCGTACTACACACACACACACACACACACACACAGAAAAATCAAAAGCGATACAACCCAAATGCTCCTCTATCCATCCCAATTGGGTCAGATTTTAACTTCATTAAATGGCTGTCATATGGTGGCTGCTGACATATATCAGGCTTGGAGAGCTTCTCTCATCAGGTATTCTCTAAGATTGTTAATAAGAACAGCAACTCTCATTAGGGGTTCCCCAAAACCAGCTAATTAAGGGACAAAGGTTGCTCAGATTGTGACAATTACACCTGTAAGGTCCCTGTAGAAACACCCAAATCTCTAACAAACCTATGTTTGGTTGCTTAGTACAAGAAATAAAGAGCTCGTCCATTAAAAAAAAATGAGAGGCAGAAACTGTCAACCATTTGAAAAGCTTTACGAAAATGATCATCCAATTAGTGGCTATGATCAAATCAGGCATGAACTCTCTCTGGATGGCTCCATAATTTTCCTTCTTGCATGGTGTAATTTCATATAGCTCAAATGAACTCGTGAGAGGTAATTCAGTTCCAAACAGTTTTCTCATCACTGCTAATTATACTAATACATTGAAATGCCTCCTACAAAATGCATGAGCCCTTTAAGCCACCTCATTAATGTGATATAATTTTTGCCAGAATATATATCAAACCTATTATCACCACAGGTTTTCTTCAGCATTTTTTTTCAAAATGTCTATCAAAAGCTTAAAAAGTAGATTTCTTTGGGCTAGCCGTCTCATAATTAACTGTTTCTTTGAACTACTGTTGTCTATTGTAGTATTTTAGCGGTGCTAACAGTCTTCAATATGATATCCCCCAGATCCACCAGTTTCTTTTTCTTTTCTGAGTATTTGATTCCTTAAATCTTTTCCCCGTTGTAGCTGATTCTTTAAATGGCAAATGGTGCATGCAATAATGTGCAAAAATGAGTTATACAAACTGAAAGCAGGGGTGTAAAAAGAAGCATCATCTGAAACTAAAATAAAGACAGATTTTATGGTATTTATGTCAGTTAATTTAACTGCTGGTAGGGGCTTTTGTTGAAACATGAGTTAGTTCCAGTGTTTAACCTTGCAGTATTAATTTATGCTTTATGGCCTGAGTACTTTATCATTCCCTCCTTGGGAAGACAGTTATCTCATTAGCCAGAATTTAATGAAATGCAAGGATACACTTCTTAATTTCAAAGATTACTATAACACAAATCAGGTGTAAATCTCAGACTGACTGCCCCTTCCCTTGCCTGTTTAAAAAAAGAGAGAGAGAGGGGGGTTCATTTTGCAATCGTATCACAGAAATTCATCTGGTGGCATACATTTCATCACAGCCATTCTAAAGGCATCTCTCATCTGTAAAAGTTGGTTTAACTTTGCATCCAGCAATATTGATGGCCCTTTAGCTACTATAAAGTTTCCAGGGTTGACAATTCATTATTCATCATCACAATTAAAAAATAAAATGTTGATAAGATTACCAATTCCCTAGACTTATTCAAGCATGGGCATGAACTCTCAACCACATTTTGACTAAACTCAATTTCATAGATAGTACCCATACATTTTGTTACAACTGGGTTTTCCAAGTTAGCGGATGTTTTCATGAAGAAGACAAACATGCTCTGAGATTTAGAATTATTAAATAAACAAATACACATCAGTTTAAAATAGAAGACATATTATCTGCCCTAAAGAAGCAAGAATACTTAGGCTATAAAACTGTCTGCAATGACCTTTGGTTTTTAAGAGTTTTAAAACATCAGAATATTTAAATCATCTACCGGCTACTTGCTGATTCTGGCACAGATTCTCCCCTTGCGTGTTTTGGCTTTTCTTCATGCTGTCTCTTTTGCTGAAGTGCCTCTTATAGTCTGTTAGATCATGTATAGCACAATTCTATGTAATGTCACCTGAATCACCTACGATGATGTTTAAATTTGAGAACCTTGCATGGTATTTAGGTTTGTTTGGAAATAGATGAATGAATGGGTGGTGTATAGATATAGTGAATTTTTAAATTAATTTTAAGCATATCTCTCCTAAACAATGAGAGAAAAAGCAGTTTATATATTGACTATACCAACAATATAAAATAAGCAGAACCTGGCAAATGAGTGACTCCCTCTGATGTATTATTTTAATTGGGGGAAAATATTTCCCAGGAATTCACAATAACTTAAAATCATACATTTAGCTAGCTATTCTCTCTCTCTCTCTCTCTCTCTCTCTCTCTCTCTCTCTCTTTTAGCTAGCTATTCTCTGTGCAAATCTCTGTAGTGATATGTGGATGTGTGCATTTCTGTTTAAATACCTGCTGAAAACTTATATGTATTATCACAGACACAGGCTTTTTTTAAGGAAATGGACAGTCAGCTCTTGAATAGAGATGCGCGACATTTGGCTAACCAGCTACAGGAATTCTTTTTCTATATAAAACATGGTATAAAGTGTTGTAAATGACATTTTCCTAACCCAGAACCAGATTTCTTGGAAACGTGGCATGGTACCTTGGTCAGAGTGTGGGATTTGGATTTAGTCAGATGTAGGTTCAAATTAATGGATTACTGGCCATGTAATGTTAGAGAAATTACTTAATTTTTCCTCATTTGTAAAATGGGATAATTAAAACCTACAAACATCTTTTTTAGAATAAAATTTATTTTTGGAACAGTTTTATATTTATAGAGAAATTACAAAGACACAACAGAGTTCCCATATAACCTAAAACTAATTTTTTAAAAAAGATTTTATTTATTTATCCATGAGAGACACAAATAGAGAGGCAGAGACACAGACCGAGGGAGAAGCAGGGGAACCTGACACGAGACTTGATCCCAGGACCCTGGGGTTACACCCTGAGCTGAAGGCAGACGCTCAACCAGCTGAGCACCCAGGCATCCCCCATATAACCTAAGACTAAGTTCCCCTGTTATTAACATCTTACATTAGTGTGGTACATTTGTCACAATTAATGAATCAATACTGGTATATTATTATTAACTAAAGTCTACACTTTATTCAGATTTCCTTAGTTGGAATCCAATGTCCTTTTTCTGTCCCAGGATCCCATCCAGGATATACCATTACATCTAGTCTTCATATTTCCTTAGGTTCCTTTTGACAGTGACAGCATCTCAGACTTTCCTTGTTTGTTATGACCTTGACAGTTTTGAGATATACTGATCAGACATTATTCTGTAGGGTGTCCTTCTCTTAAAATTTATCTGATGGCCTTCTTAGAACTGTGTTTGTTTTTAAGAAAGACGATGACAGTGGTAAAGTGCCAATTTCATCACATCATCTCAAGAGTACATACTAACAACAAGACTTAATCACTGTTGATGTTAACTTTGATTACCTGGCTGAGAAACTCAGATTTTAAACAAGATTATGGCAAGTAATATATGTGAAAACATACCTATACAGTGCCTAAAACAGAGGAGGTACTTAATGATCCTTGATTTTCTTTTCTCAACACTTGTATTAAGTTGGTATGATTTTTTTTGTTCAGTTAATATATTTTGACTGCTACAACAAGGTACATTACAATGAAGTTTTCAGGATGAACTGGGTCTTTAAAGTGGAGGGCTTACTTTAAATGAAGTACTAAATAGACATTGTTAGAAGAAAGTCTTACTTATTACAAGGGCAGTTCAAAGGCACTAACCCTGAATATTACAACAATGCTCCAATATAATGTGGTTAACTATCTACTTTCAAAGTAGACATCACCCATGAGCTACATTACAAACAGGTATCACCTTCCTTATTTCCACCCACCAGTTAATCAATTTTTCAGGGTCTACAACCTAATAGAAAGAAATATCAGGCAAAGAATTTAAATTTCTGGGTTCTCTTCTTAGTTCTTTCAGCACATTTCTGCTTGGATTCTAAAAAAAAGTAACATGTTTTTCTCTTGACCTACCTAGGCTTATCATTTATTTATTCACCTGAATTTGAGTAGTTACCATAAACTGATTTTCACCTTTGTTGATCTTGTTCTCTGGCCACATAACCTGAGCATATGTACTCTGGCCTTTCTCTCCATAACTATCCTCATGCCTATCGTCGTTGTACAATGTCTATTTGCTCAGCTAGACCATGAGTTCCTTAGGAGGAGGGGACCAACTCTTGTTTATGATGTATCCCCAGCAACTAGCACATGGCTGGAACACATTAGTATTATAATACTTTTTGAATAGGTCAACGAATTAATTTTACTAATTCACTAGTAATTAAAATTTACTTTCATATTTATTTTTAATTTAATTTCTCAGAGCTGTAAGATGGGTAAGCAGGCTCATGGAGGTTAAACAATTTTCCCAAAGTTATACCAGTCTGGCTTGGTGCCAGGACTTGATAAGGCCTCTTTTGATTTTTATATCCAGTGTCTTTCACTAGAAAACGATGCTTCTAATCAAGACATTATGCCAGACAATGTGAGGTGTATAAAGATATATAATCATAACTACTTCCCATGGGTCAAAGAATGAATTAATGTATTTTGAAAATACTATTTTTTTAAAAAGGTGCTATGGAAGTATAAGGCATATTAGTACTGAGTGCTGGAAAGGCATTATTGATATAAAATAACTAAATATAATATATATATATATATATATATATATTTAAATCTTCAACCGATCTCTCTCAAAGGGTATGCTTAATGTATGAAGAGAGCTTAGAGATTTACAGTTAGAGCTCAGGCCTGGCTTGTGAGCTGGGAACTGATTGTCTTTCCATGTAGCTCCATTGGATGAGTTCCTCTGATGTCCCCTCCAGCCCCAGTGCAGCTCGCTTTGAAAAATTCCAGGAATTTTGTAATAAAGCAGTAGGAAGTTAGACAATCATTGTGATTTATTTCATTTGAAGGACTTCAATTATTTTTAAATTTTTAAGTGACTGTTTGGAATAACATATGTTGATGCTCTCAGGCTATTAAATAAGCATGAGTTACTTGGCTGAAAAATAATGCAACCTTGATTCTACATTGCTCCCTTTTTAATTTTTTTTTAATTTTTATTTATTTATGATAGTCACAGAGAGAGAGAGAGGCAGAGACACAGGCAGAGGGAGAAGCAGGCTCCATGCACCGGAAGCCCGATGTGGGATTCGATCCCGGGTCTCCAGGATCGCGCCCTGAGCCAAAGGCAGGTGCCAAACCGCTGCGCCACCCAGGGATCCCTCCCTTTTTAATTCTGACAACTCTCATGCTTTCTTCTCTCAAGGGCATTACTCCTCGGATACCCAAAAAATTGGGCAGTTGGTTCCATTTGCCTCTTTTCAAGTTGGGCTTATTCAGAGGAGAGTGACTGCGTCTGGCTCTTTAGACTGTATTAAATGTGAAATTGCCAGGTCAGCCTGGTTTGCAAACATCACTGTTTTCTCCCTTCAGGTCTTTCTCAATTAATTGTAATTCTTCAGCTACCTTGGATCAGGCCACTCACATAATATGGAATGCTTGTTAATGGCAGTAAGCACTTTAGCTATTGATGCCTGGGTAGGATCACAGTTTGGGATTCATCGTATTAACTGGTTATTAAAGAAGTACAGTATTTTGCTTTTGAGAGGTTTCTTTAAAGTCGGTAATATGCCATTTGCTATTCCATTTATTAAAGTTTAGGAATGTACTTAAGGATCAAAAAGAATGGAAAATAGACTATTTTTCTATCTGGATGCATGATTGGTCCTCTTGGGTTATCTATAAATCATTTATCTGTTGGAAGATATAAAAATAATAACAAAAGGTCTGTTAGGAAACACTTTGCAAAGAGACATAAAACCATATTTGATTTTTTTAAAATTAAAAGTATCTTTTGGCACCTGGGAAGGTAGTAGTTTGGTCCCAGTTATGGTGACTTAACTTCAAAAAGTCATTCCTTGTGAAACTCAAGCTGCCATTTGTCATAGAAACAATACTATGATACAGTTACCTTTCTGGAACTTTGCACTGCATTCTTGTCTATATGCACTGCACTTCAGAAAGTAGACAAACATTTATTATCCTAGATAAAAATCCCAACAGATAAATAATTTAGCTGTTTGCCTCCAGTAAACAGTTTTAATTCATTCAATGGGTTATTCAAGTTTGCCAAGTAATCAGAGAACCTCCTGATTTTTGTCATATGCTTTGGAAAGTATTTCAATAGACAGTGGATTTACTCTTCCAACTTCAATTTTTCTTAGGCATTTCCAATTATAAATATTATATTTAACTGATTTCATATGAAATGGTTTTGAAGTGGAGATTGTGAAGTTTAAAAAGAAAATAGATGTTGGAGTAAGATGGTACCTTTTATGAGGAGCAGAAAGACTGCCCATAAAGGTCCAATCTTGACACTAATTCTGCATCACACAATTTGACCATTAGCTCTAAAAGATCTCCCTCTATATAAACAAGATGGAATTTATTTCACATAATCTCACCCCAGTTGCATTAAGTTTAAAATGTTGATTTATTTGGTTGGACTACTGACAAGTGTAGACTGAGCTGACCATAAAACTATATTTAGATCTAATTCTTTGAAGGGTCAAAGGATGACAATTTATCCACTTAGTCTTGTAGGAATTAATTTTTCGATTTGACTATTCATAGCATCATTAATGAAGAAAAGCTGCAAGAGAAAACAGACCATTTTCAGGAATGTGATTCAGAACATTAACACCTTAATTTACATAAAATTAGTTACATACTGCTGCAGTAATTTAATTTGTTTGACCAGTACTTTGCAACTGTGAAAAATAGATTCAGAAAGGCCAGACAACGAGTTCTACATATTTTCTCCAAATGACTAGTCTCAGAATCATATGAAACAGAGAGAATTAATTACAAGACAATTCAGAATACCATAGTGGCAGCTTTGAAATGCACAGATTAGAAATACATTCTTCTTCTTTTTTTTTCCTCTTTCAAAAATCTTCATAAAATGCCTGCTTCATGCCTGAAATAACTTCCATATTTTCCCCAGGTTTCATTACAGTTGCATAAGTAAAAATAATAAAACTGAAATTGTATGATATGCATGGTTGCCAGATAAAAACCTGAATCAATCTGGGTTTACCAACAGTAATGTTACTGAGTATAACCACAAGCATAAGTAAGGCCCCAAATAGATACACTAATCTCATAGGTGTTAACCTGTTAACATTCAAAACTTAACTATTCTTATTTCTTTCAGAAGCCAACTATAATTAATTTGAACTTTAAATAATTAGATGATTGCCCTTAAAATTAGTCATGTGCGAAAATAACAAAGTCCTTCTTTTCCTATATTTGTGTTTTTCCTACTTCCTTACGTGTCAAATATATTTTGTACTTTAAAATATCTCCTTATAATTCAAAACTTTTTTACTATCATTTTCAGCGAAGGCTGAACTCAACACTTCCCTATAACATACTTTACACATAGATCCTCCCCACGATTCTGCAGGTAGGCTTTTCTTAAACCTCTGCTTTATCTTAAGTATCTACTTACAGCCAGGTTTGGTTAACTGGGGTAATCTTTTCTTTTTTTTTTTTTTCATATTTCACCCCCAACACTTCTGGGTTCAAAGATAAATTATATGGTTTCAGCTCTGCTTTATATTTTCCATATAATTAGGAAAATAATTTGGTCCTTTTGTCTATCACATGCCTGTCTGCAGTGATAACACTGATAGGGTCAAAGGTAGCTAAGGTGAATGTAGAAGGTAATTGTTATCCAAAGTTTTATACTAACAAAAGTTATTTCTTTTTTAAAAGATGTTTTGAATTGACTAATTGAATTGATTTTTTAAATATATAGGACACTTCTCAGATTATTATTGGTACTCTCTTTGTCAGACAGTTTATAAATCATTTGCAATGCAGGAAAGGATATTTAGTCTTGTCCCTCACCTGTCTGTACGAGAATGGTGAGGATTAAGCAGAAGTGTAAAACTTTACAAATAATTTTCTCTTTTCCAATATATCTTTCTCTAAATTCTAACTGGATCTAGACTATAAATCAAAGAATGTCTTTTAAGTAACCCTCTAGTCATATTGTCATGCAGATAGCTCTTCCTAGTGACTTTCCAAAATGGAATGCAACATGGTGACGCGCTAGATTTGATTTTGGTTTTGCTATTAGCTAGCTGGGTGACCTTGGGTAAGTTCACTAATAAAAATTTCTGAGTCCTGGTTTTCTCATGGGTGAAATGAGGGTTTTAGACTTGATGGTCTGTAGGATCTCTTCTGGTTCACTAAATTCAGCAATTGATACAGTACTTTTATTTGTCTGTTTGTTTGGTACATTTAATTTTTCCTAAAGGATGGCGAAGCTGAATGTAGACACGATTGTGGACATGGCTGTGGTAGAAGGGCAGTAGCATTTTAAAAGGTAAGTTTCAAAAAGTAAGGTAGAGTCACAAATGAACATAAAGACACACTGGCAGTTGCCTTTGCTATATTTTTCCCAATCAATTTTTGACTTTGGTCTTCTTTCCAGTGGAATCCCAAGATAAGAAGAGGGCTACAGAAGACATTTAGTACCAAAATCCACTTTTTCCAGATCTATGTTTTGATAGTGTAAACTTGCCCCAAGGCTATAGAGCAAGACAAATCATGTACTGTCTTTGAATTCAGTGGCCTTATAATATCCTGCCTTCCTCTAAAGTAGTGATAATGATGATAATAATAATGGCCACGATAGTCGTAAAACATCGGATTCCTAAAATACAGATATAATGGCCATTCCTGTCCATTTATTTATATTATCACATTATTTTTACTACTTAGAAGGTTCCTTCCCAGAAATAGTACATGCCTCCCAATAAAGTTTGCTTCAAAATAAACCAAACTTCAGGAGAATCAAAATCAATGAAGATAACTTAAAAAGTAGAAGACAGTTTCTACTAATCAGCTCTCTGGTCTAGTCCGCAGTATTCCACAAGCCCTGGAAAACTTCCTAATCTAGTCATTTGTCAGCGTGTAGGTCAAATGATTTGCTGAATCTCACTTTCATCGATCAGATGCCATTTAGGGAGCATGCGCCAAACATTGCTGATCAAATGATAGCTTCTACTTGAATAATACATAGTTTCTAGTCCAAGCTGTAATACACGGACGCACACACACACTCTCTCTCACTTTCTGAAAGCTTGTCAAACCTATAATGGAGTAGATAACCGAATAAAAGAGCAAACTTCCATCGTAGCACAAGATAGTAACATGGAGAAACTAAACTGTTAAATCAAATCCGTGAAATTCATTTTCTTTGTACAGCATTAAAATATATTCCATAAAATGGCAGAGCAATCCAATAAAAGAACAGGCTCTGAAAAGAGTAATTTGTGTGCAACAAGGTTATACATTTAATAGAGTTCTCCTGTAGTTTTGATCACATTTAGAATTCTATTGCTTTTTGTTAAATTTTCTTAGATTTTTTCAAACTTTTCATCATTTCTTTGAAATATATGAACCTTTTAATGTATAGATAATTTATTCAGCACCTACATTTAAATGCTCCGTAGGCGTAATTTTTCTATTAAGTCTCCTTCTACAGCGGCTTTCACTTTGTCTCAAATAGATTACTCATTGTCAACAAATTATAACAGGACTGATCTGTTAGAGTATCAATTCTTAGGTTCATTTCAATATTTTAACTATATGCATAATAGTTTTGCAGGAAGTGAAGCTTCTGTGACTCATTGTTTCAGGAAAATTGTCGAATACATTTAATATTAATTGTTACATCCGCAATAAAGCAGAAAATGATTTCTTATAATATGACCTTATGAATATGAACATGAGGCTGTTTATGCTCCTGTATTGTTATTTTTCACAGAAAATATTTAAGCAAATTAAGGGTAATTAAGTATGAATGAAGATAGTTATGTTATTTTTCAAAATGAAACAGACTTTCAAGTTGCTCTCAAAACACAAGCAACTTTATTTTTCCAATCCCTTTTTTCTATATTTACTAATATTAGCAATTATGAAGATTTACTTTACCTGGAGTAATATTTTGCTAACAAAAATACATAAATATATTTGATACTATGTTAGAAAATATAATTTTATCTTAATATGAACTACATGAAAAGTTGGTCTTTTTTAAGCCTATAGTAAGTTATTACTTGATAAAGAAAATATTTTTCCATGTAAGGACATAGTGCCTATAACAAGAAATGGGTTCTTTTTAAGCACTCTAATTTGACTGAAAACTACAAAGAGAATATTTTCCTCTTGCACATTTTCTGCATTTTTTCCCTCTTTTAAGTGTATATTGGGCTGTTTCCAATTGAATTAAACTGTGGCATGGAAGTTATCAATCAAATGTAATTATTTTGTGCAAAACAATATCACACGTGAAATTAACATGTGCAACAGGGGAAAGTGTCAGAACATACCAGTTATTCCAGCTCATCTCTTATTGAAGCAATAAAATTCTAGGAACATTGCTTTGGGCTTCCTGGCCCTTTCTCCTCAGGTTTGCTTACCTCAATGGCTACCTTTGTGTGTTTTCTACACAGGATGCAGAAATGGGAGTCAGAACAAAACTGCCTCTAACGTCAACGAGAACTTTCTTCCTGGCATTACTAGGAACCTTTAATTTCACTTTAGGTGGCACAAACTGTTATTTTATGTGTACAACTTTGGCAGATTGTGATCCAGAAAGCAAAGCATGATTTTGAAATTTCCTGCAAACCATTTCCTCATTCCTCATCCTTCTCAACCTCACACATCCCATGTGTGGCAGGACTCTGGCTGCCCAGGCTTCTGCTGTGACATCCGATGGAGATCTGAGTTTTTCCCTGGCACCCTAATCACACAAATTCATCCTGTCTTTCATTCTTTGAAAGTCTTTTCTCTTGCAGAATTTTGCTTTGCATGTAAAAAGTAAAACGAAACAAAGCAACGAAAACAAAAAAAACTGCAGAATATAACTGTGACTAAAGCCTGCACCTTCATGCATTCAGGGATAGCATCACATGCCAAACTAAGCAGGGAGTTAGAGTGGAGATATCAAGTGCATGGTACTTTCCATCCCTACATATCTAAACATGGGAACCGATCTTACCATTCCTTTTATTAAGTTTACTTGAGGCTCCAGATGCCCTTCTGAAACAACATTCCAAGAAGCTACTTCCAAATTGTTTGAATTGACTCACAAATTGAAAACAATTTTTCCGAGTTAATGTTGATCACAGCCATGTGTTATGTTTACACTTTAACAAGAGGCTTCTGATGGCAATGATTAAATCCAAATGAATGGATAGGAATGCTAAGCACGAAGAAAAACTGACATTCCCAGAAAAGTTTAGGGAGAGCTTCTTAGTCGAGCTATGCCAATTATATGAAATGCTAAAATAATAATTCTTCTGTGTGAGATTTTACAAGTAATTTATCTAAATAATATAGTCATTCCTTCTACTGTGCTCTTATGCAATATGCATTCCTCTAGGATACCCTTTTTTACATTGTGTTACAGTTACCTGTTCCCATCTTTTTTTCCTTTTTCATTGATGGATTCTGTGCAACTTGGATATAAAATCCGTGGTTGTCACCTTGTAATACTCATCTTGGTATCCTCAGCCCACGACTTGGCATATTATAGTTGATCACATAGAATTGAATTTAGTTGAATACAGTAGCCTTATGCAACATAATGGCTGGAAGGGATCTCACATACCATCCAAACTCTCCATCTCACTTTACTGATGATAGGAAATAAAAGGACTCACAAAACTGGCTTGATGTCAGTGCCTGCTAATGGCCTGATTATAAACTTTTCAGGGAGGACTTCATGATCCGATTCCATTTGGCTCCTCAGTATTACTTACTCCCACTCTCAACTCCATTCACCTTGACCCTGGTTACACTGACCTTATCTATGTTTCTAATACATGCTTAGCTATTTCCCAGTCCCAAGTCTTTGGGGTCTTTGTATCTTCCTAGAAGGCTTCTCCTGACACTCTTCACCTGTGTCAATCCTACTAGCCCCTCAGGACTCAGCTTAATATTCATTTCCTCCAAATGACGTTTCCCTGAAGCCTCAGTCCAAATTTGGTTTCCCAACACATCCCTCAAGTTAATCTTTCTTTAAAACACCCCATTCTTGTTCTTCATAATTCTCATTTTTCAACTCTATAGGTAATGTCTATTACCATGATTAGATTATATGCTACATAAAATTAAGGATATTTCTTTTCCATCATTGTATTCCCAGCATTTATTTCAGTGCCTGATGTTTAATACGTACCCATTAAATTTGTTGAAAAATTAGAATAGCAAGTTAATGTCAGAATGACGGCTTGAAGCCAAGATATCTATTCTTACCCATTCTTACCCCATAATGATGGCCTTCCATGAAAACCTATAAATGTAAGCTGTATTAGTGAGTTCCATCATGAAGGAAGGGTGGTTTAAAATTTCACCACCTGTAGTGTACACTTTTGTTCAGATTTTTTATCCTTGATTTAGTGCTTAAAATAGTTCTTTTTGAGAAGTCTTTGGAAGTTTATTTTATGAGAATTTATATCAGGAGTTAAATTTAGGCAAGTCCTAATCTTAAGTTCTTCTTACCCACACAGTGTGAAAAGTCCTCCATGACTACAAAAGTAGTAAGCCCACCCTGTACACAGCATGACAGCATGTTATAAAGTTAATAGAGAAATTAAGTCTCAACTCCATTACTTCCTTGCCTTCTGATGCTGGATAAGTTTCTTAAATACTTCCACAGCTCGATTTTCTTACCTGTAGAACAGAGGCCAATGATAGTTCTTAACCCTGGGGATCCCTGGGTGGCTCAGCAGTTTAGTGCCTGCCTTTGGCCCAGGGCATGATCCTGGAGTCCTGGGATCAAGTCCCGTGTCGGGCTCCCTGCATGGAGCCTGCTTCTCCCTCTGCCTGTGTCTCTGCGTCTCTCTCTCTCTCTCTCTCTCTGTGTCTCTCATGAATAAATTAATAAAATCTTAAAAAAAGAGTGATAGTTCTTAACCCTTATTCAGCTTCTCATTTCTTTATTCTACCTGAAATATAGAACAAGATTTGTCTCACTAAGCATGTGTTGACAAAGAAATAACTTAGGATGGCCCATATGGAATAGGAAATGCTCAATGCATTCTGGTTGCTATTTCTAGTAGTGTTATTTTGAATTATCTATCTCTACCATCTATATATCATACCGGTGACAGTGTCTGATACAAGGTAGGCCCCACTAAATGGTGGTATGATGCACTGGAATGCTTTTGCTAATTAAATTGCCCCATAAAAGTTCAATGCCTTTTCTTTAATAAACCCAATCCTACAAGGTAAACAACCGGATGCTCCAACTATGGAGGCTGGCTCTGACACAGTATATTTGAAGACTGCTGGTAATTATTCTCTTTAATTTTCCTAATTCTACTCTAATTCAGTATCATAAGAAACAAAATAGATGAACATAAGAGGGGAAAAAGAGGAGGCAAACCAAGAAACAGACTCTTAACTATAGAGAACAAATGGAGGATTGCTGGAGGGAGGTGGGCAGGGGGATGGGTTAAATAGGTGATGAGTATCGAGGAGGGCACACATGATGGGCACTGGCTATTGTCTATAGGTAAAGAATCACTAAATTCTACACCTGAAACTAATATGACACCACATGTTAACTAACTGGAATTTAAATAAAAACTTGAAGGAAAAAATAAAATGAATAGAAGGAACTTTGGATTAAAGATTTTTCTGAAAAATTTTTTTTTAAAAAATCTGATTCATATATCAGCATAGCACAGTTCAGTGCTGATGGGGTTCAGGGCAGGGCATCCCAAAATATGTCACGTTGGCATATTGATTATTTTGAATTAAAGTTACTTAAGAAACAGCCAGTTCAAGAGGAACACTCTGACCTTTCTCTGTCTACCTGAAATTAGGAAATAAATTCTCCATTTGAAGGGTGCCCTCCCTACACCAGGAAGGTGAAAGACATCCTTATGATCACACATAGGGAAGTGAGGGCCAAGAAGCTTCATAAAGAAATCTTGTTACTTCATTATTTTGCTACATCAAGCTCAAACATGTCTTGTCAACTCTTCACAACTTTTTTATCCTTGTCTAAAAGGTATAAAAGCAATCCATGGCCCAATCCTTTGCTGTTCTTATGTTGGAGAGGATGGCCTTGGAGATGGTGCCTAAGATCTGCTGCATCTGCAGGTTTGTTGGCTGTGTTCACTGGTCAAGACTGTAGACCAGCTTGAATACGATTATGGCAATTATGAGGCACACCTTCAGATGAAGGGTGACCAGGAGATGGTATCTGACTGCACCAGCTCTTCCTTTGACAGAGTAATTGCGATGATGAATCCAGAGGACAGTTGGGTCTCCGAGTGGCAATGAGTCAGTATCTTTAAGCCTGATGTGTATGGAGAGTCAGTCACTAGTTGCCTACCCCAAGGAATCGTTAAAGAGCTGAAAAGTGGAGCACAGTGCATGGCTGCTGGCATCTTTGCTCCCCACCTCCTGCATCTGCTTATTTTTTTTATGGAACTAAATGGGAAGAACTTCAAATACTCCCCATCTTCCAATTCTGAGACTCAGCAGACCATTGGGAGAGCACAGTGTGTCCCTGAACCATCTTACTTTGGACTATGGGTGGGGGTGCAGGTGGTTTGGGTTGGTGGATTAACAGAGACTGAATTGTATGGTGGGTAGGAGATGAGGTCTGTGCCCTGACCCAGGGGTGGGACTCTGGGTCAAATGCCAATCGATGTGAACCCCTAGGAAAGTTCTTAAGCCCATAGGGAAAAAAAAGTATAAAAGCTGTCTGCTTTGGTCAGTTCTTTGAATTTTGTATCTCTATGAGCACATAGAAGAGTAAAATTTATTTTTATCTGCTGTTAAAAAAATAAAAACAATAGGGATGTAATCAATAAATCTCTTTCACAGTATTTGTTTCAAAATATGGACAAATACACATATACTTTAATAAATAAGAACTATATGAATCGGCTCCTGAAGCCGCCACCTCTGCCGGAGGCCGCAGCGGGACCCGCGCCGGAACCATGTTTCGCAACCAGTATGACAATGACGTCACTGTTTGGAGCCCTCAGGGCAGGATTCATCAAATTGAATATGCAATGGAGGCTGTCAAACAAGGTTCAGCCACAGTTGGTCTGAAATCAAAAACCCATGCAGTGTTGGTTGCATTGAAGAGAGCACAGTCAGAGCTTGCAGCTCATCAGAAGAAAATTCTTCATGTTGATAACCATATTGGTATCTCAATTGCGGGACTTACTGCTGATGCTAGACTGTTATGTAATTTTATGCGCCAGGAGTGTTTGGATTCCAGATTTGTATTTGACAGACCTCTTCCTGTGTCTCGTCTTGTATCTCTAATTGGAAGCAAGACCCAGATACCAACACAACGGTATGGCCGGAGACCATATGGTGTTGGACTGCTCATTGCTGGTTATGATGATATGGGCCCTCACATTTTCCAAACCTGTCCATCTGCCAACTATTTTGACTGTAGAGCCATGTCCATTGGAGCCCGTTCTCAATCAGCTCGTACTTACTTGGAGAGACATATGTCTGGTTTTATGGAGTGCAATTTGAATGAACTGGTTAAACATGGTCTGCGTGCCTTACGAGAGACACTTCCTGCAGAACAGGACCTAACTACAAAGAATGTTTCCATTGGAATTGTTGGTAAAGACTTGGAGTTTACGATTTATGATGATGATGATGTATCTCCGTTCCTGGAAGGTCTTGAAGAAAGACCACAGAGAAAGGCACAGCCTGCTCAACCTGCTGATGAACCTGCAGAAAAGGCTGATGAACCAATGGAGCATTAAGTCACAAACCAGTCTATATGTGTATTATCAAATATGTAAGAATGCAGGAGCCCTTACTGATGACAGTAATCTATACTTTGAACCAAAAGATGCGGCGTGGTCTTCTGGTATGTTTTAGGAATCGGTCCAGATGTGTTTTTCCCAAGTAACTTGTCTGAACCATATAATGGTGTGCATTTTTCTTTGAGAGGGTCTATATAATCATTTTCTAGAAAGTATAGTTATCTGTACTAATGTTTTTATATGAAAAACATAGTGTCTTTGTGGTTTTAAAGACAACTGTGAAATAAAATTGTTTCACCTGCCTGTGAAAAAAAAAAAAAAAAAAGAACTATATGAATCATTATGTGTTGGTCATATACACAAAACAGAAAATTTGGGAATTTTTAACATTATACATATGCATACTGACAAAAGGAAGCAATTTTGTAGTTTCCAAGATGTTTTCAGGGGATCTCCCCACCCCTAGCACCCTATTTATTTTTATCACTCTAGAGGATTCTTATTTGTAATTTGTTACTTTATTATTTCAAGACTTATTGTAGCATCTTGGTAGAGGATTTGTTATGATTTCATAAGGGTACTGGCATACTAGTTCCTAAGTTTAAGTATGCCATTTTCCAAAGTTAGATATAAATTATAAAAATTTGAAGCTATTAAATATGATACATTATATATTTTGGTTGTCATTATCGAAATATTATAATTGTATTTCATATGGTAGATGCCATATGATACTCATTCTTGTTAGGTAAACATCATGAATCTGAAAAAAACATGTATGTGGCCTACACACATCAGTTTCACAGAGGATAGGTGGTGTCACTAAGTTGTTAAGAGCACAGGCATTGACATCAAAACTCTATTTCCTCATCTGTAAAATGGAGATAATGAATAGTGACTGTTTGATGGAACTGATGTGAAGATTCGATGAAATAATGCATGCGAAGCATTTAGCATACTTCTTGGCTTATTTTAACACAAAGTAAATGTTAACTTCACAATCCTGCCTGGGGGAACGTGAGGGGGTGTGAAATACATTTTGTGGTGTAAAGTATAATAAGTGCTGTAAAATCCAAGAGCAGAGACATGAGGAGGGGACATCACTTCTTTCCAAATCCATCTGTGAATATTTGTGTAAGAGAGAAGATTCCCAGGTAATGGAGTGGATTTGGCCAACCAAAAGGTCAGGAGGCTCAAAACCTGGCAGAAGGTTGGAATAGGGATTGGGAGGAAAGATTGCACATTATAAAAAATGTGCCATGGGATTTGATGCTTATGAAGTGCAAATACTCCCTTGTTATAAGTTATCAGTGGCTGCTGTTGATTTGAAATTTAGTGACAAGCCAAGATGTTGCTACAGTCAGATCTTGATCTACAGAGGCAATGGGTCCAACTTCTGGAGGATGTTTTTTTCCTAACTGGCAGTAATTTAAGCAGTGTGAAAACCTGTGCAAATGCTCTTTTTGGTCATTATACTTCTGTGCATCATCGATAATATATCTGGAGCTGGTAACACATTAGCCCTGTTAAATTTATTTGTTTTTCACAAATCATTTTTGAAAATGTCCACACTTTATCAAGGCAGCTCCTTAAATCTAATATATTTATCATATGGAGTTTTATTTATTAAATTTTATTTGCTGTCAAGAGAGGCAGACATGAATACAAGGTTTAAAAAGATGTCTATTGATGTGAGAAAAAAAAAAAAAAGTAAGTCCTGAGGTGGAAGCTCAGTGAGTTGGAGAAATGTAAGCATCCCCCACATTTAATCTTCACATGACAAAATGCATTATGGTCAAAATAGGATCGTCTCTAAATCAAAGCTTCCTAACATTCTAAAACCTGCATAATATAAGCCCATGCTTTCAGTTAGGCTATTTTTTTTTTCTTCCTATGAGCAACCATTTTGTCATAAATGCTACTAGGTCATTGTAAGCCTCTTCTTTCTTACAACACTCTTTTATATGTGGTTATTTCAGATACATTAAAGCCAATTATAATTACCTTGGCTATCTAAAACAACACCTCCTTATGCAAGGAGGATGTGATATACGGGTGCAACATATACTGGTGTCAAAAGCAAGTTATTTTCATCAGACAATTATAGTTGTCTTTGACATCAGGCCTACATTTCCCACCAATTAGTACAAACTGCAGGGTGCAACGCTAGAATTCTGCAGTGCTAGCAGCTAGTGGTACTGAGTGGAATTTAGGACATTTAAATACTGTAGGGTCCAATAAATATTCTGCTTTCACTTCAATTGGTTCAAATCAATAGCCTGTGTTGTCTGCACATCATTTTTCCTCAGCAAGAAAGTCTTTATGGATTTTATTTTTTGTTGGGGTATTAATTCTTCTTGTCAATAAAGTGCTTAATTTTCATTTTCACTCTGTGTCTCTCACTGAACTATTCATCAGGCCAACCTCACCACTGCTAGTGGGGATAGTGGTGGAGGTCACTAGAGGACTTGTGTAGGAAAGAAGTGCTCAGGAGTGAAAAATAAAACTGGCTGCTGCTTCTTCCACTTCTTCTTGCACCCTGATTAATTGTACAATTATTTGTTATCCTTTAAAATCATTCAATTGCTGCAGTAAAACAGTGTTAACAAGTGAACTAAAATGGTGTTGGTTGCATTTTTAAGGACTTTATTTCTCATTTGAGAAATATATTGATGAAAATACATGTGACTCTATTATGCCAGGACCGAGGGATAAAAACTGGATATATAGAAGACCAATCAGTTATTTTTCCTATTTCACACCTAGAAGCTAGCCTAGATCACTTTTATTCATGAAGTTGAACAAACTGATCAGCCATTCTGGTGGTCTCTAAAATAATATTTGCGCCCCATCAGTTTCCAGTCCAATGTTAGATATTATTACAGGAATAGTATATGACAGGTCTCTGCCTTCAAGTTGTTTAATCTCAAATGCAATTGTCTTGGTTTATGTCACTTATGAGACTTAAGTATTTTTTTTTAACTTTCAGGATTTTAAGTATTATATAGTCAGCTATTTTATTTTAGATTTGTTTCTAGAGTTCAAGTATTGTCATGTAAGCTGAGTCTCTTGGGACTTTTGTAAAAAAACTATGCAAAAGAAAGGGATAAAGCCACTTGCCTCCTTTCAGTTGGGATCTAATTCCCCTTCCCAAATACTAAGTATATGGACTCTCCAAAATTATTTTTTAAAAAAATAAATGTAATTTAAAAACTCAATAGGAGAGAATATCATTAGTTTGCATTTTAATGCATGAACAGTAGGATCTGTAGCAGTCATCAAAGATTATAGGTGGGGCACAGAGCCCTTGTGGAGAGTGAGGGAGAAAGGTCCTGCTGAGCTATCCAACCAGTAAGAGTCCAATGCAGACTCAGACAGTTCATCTCTCCTTCTCAAAGGCTTAGAGACCACCTTCATACTTCTTGAGCTCCTTCTGCTCTTTTTCCTCAACAAAGTTTATGTGTATATAGAAATGTATGTATGCACTAAAAAGGAGAAATGGAAAGATGCAGTGGGCCACACACAGTGTACTAGGGATTTCTTCATGTATTCTTTCAAAACTTATTGTTAAGAAGATACTGTGAGTTTGACAAGGTACAGGTGAATCAGAAATGGATCCTGACCTCAAGAATTTATGGTTTAGGGCATCTGAGACAAGCACATAGATAACAGCCGTACCATGTGTGATCAGTGCTACAAGAAAGCAGCAGAGGAAACACTACAAAAGTGTTTGGAAGAGAATACTTGAATGGAGAACCATATAATTAGCAATTCAGTTCATTCTCTGAGTGGCTTTTGACCTGGGGGTTTCAGTTTTTCTCAACTAAAAAGTTGGGGAAAGACACCTGTTTTAAATACGAAATACTGTACATGAGAGTTTCTCTGCATTGGAGTGTTAAGGTATTGTATTTCTAGCAAGTAGGCTACTTTCAGTGGCTGCAAAATATAACTATCTTCAGGGAATGCAGCTATAATTGCACAATAACAGTTCTTACAAGTCTATTTTGGGTGAAGTCAACCCAGGCAGAAGGATGTCAGTCCTCTAATCTGTCATGTAATGCATAATAAAAACTACTAGCAGACTAACCTCAGAGACAAAGGCCCTAAACTCATCTTAGGTAAACAAGCCAGAGGAACTGTCTCTCTTCTCCTGGAGGCTGGTGTAGGAGGAGACAGGTCTAGTATGTTCAGCTATTTTTTTTCCCCTGGTGTAAGAGGAAGCAAATGCTTTCGTGTGATTCAGACTTCACTTGTTATAATTATTTTCAGCATCATGCAATTCCCCAAACCTACCTGAACACCTAACCAAACGCTGCAATAATTAAGAATGAAAAGCATCATAAAATGCAACTTATGCGTCTGACTATTACAACCACACTTCACCATGACACAGAGTCAAAGAGACCTCTCCGAGTGACAGCTGCCCTGAATGCAGCAGCCTCTCTGGGGGGGGGGGGGGGGGGGAACGCAGGGTCTTCGGAAGCAAACTACGACTGCAACTTTACTACCATTTTAGCTCTTTCTCAAAGTTTCCTTCCCCCAGAATACTTTTAGAGAATTTCATCAGTACAACAGCTTCTTTTCAAGTGGTACTAAGTGTATCTTTCCAATGGTGCATGGAGGATATAAGCTCATAACACCCATTAGCATTAATGGGAGTTATCCGCGTAAATCCCTTCACATCGATTAGAGAATAGGCCCCTTTTGATTTTAGAAATCTTTCCTGTGAGGATTTCCCCTGTGTCTAGTATGGGCATATAAATGGCCATTTTATTGTATTAAATATGTATCACATCCATCATTTTTAATGCTGTGCTGTGATGAAGGCTTCTCAGTTCTGGGATCAGTTCAGAAAATATTTAAACTTGGCAAGCTAAACAAGCTTCAGCTAAGAAAGCCTAAGGGCCCCATTCAGAAGAACATTATCTACCATTTATGCTTGATTTAAAAAAAAACACACAACTGAAATTACTCAGGAAAAAAGTGGGGACAACATTGTTTTTGACTAAATTACAGGCTTTTAATATTCATTAGTGGTGACTTTTCCATTATTCAACCAAGAAAATCAGTACACAAACCAAGAGAGAGAAATACTTCGCTGCCTGAAATTCACAAACTGCTGGTGTTTGTTAACAACAAAATAATAACAACTACACGAGGTCAACTTAGATTGTGACCCAAGGTGGTTGTGTTGAGTGGCCTCTACAGAATCATTTCTTTCCCTGATCATGATATTCATGCAGAGATGTAGGGTAAAAATAACTGAAATCTGTATTTATTCCCCATTGGTGTTATATGGGCTGTAACTTTGCTATTGGAGAACGGCTATTCACAAGACTCCTAAAGCAGAGGAAGTAAAACCTGTCTATGCTGCAGATTGCAGGCATAACTGACCCACTAAAGTGTTTTAGTTAGCCCTTAGATGACATACTGTCCTAAGTTAACCTCTCTCCCTATCACTCTCCATTGTTTCTACATCCCTCTCTTCACATATTACTGTGATTTGCACAGGAAGTAGCTTTGGAAACTGACCATGTAGGTTTGATCCTAGCACTGCCCATGCAACATGTTTGACCCTATGCAAGTTACTTAGACTATCTTTACCTCAATTTCATTCCCTGCAAAATGGGAGACTAATACATGTGTTTAAAGATTGTGGTTGGGCTAAAGTGAGATCATGTTAATGAAGCCCTGGTTCACATTCCAGCACAGAGTAGCTGTTCTATCTGTGGTGGACACTGCTATTAAGTGACCATGAGATTGTTATGAAAAGGGTGTGTGACTTAGCTTGAGAACCTGCCGTCCCTGGGTCAGTCCATACTGTGGGTGGGATGTCTGGCCTTACTGCCCATTACATAGAGGACGCATACAAAACATCCCAGGTGTTAATGCCATGAAGCCCACATCCCAACTTTCCAAGTGCACATTTACAT